>NC_087259.1:5035000-5635000 GCF_037042905.1 Lytechinus pictus
TCCATCATCTAATTTGCTGGTTTTGTTTGTTTTTGTTGTTGTTTAGTTTCAGGTTTAGGTGCAGGGCCTGCAGCAGCTATAGCTTTCGCAGCATTCACCATCGGTGTACTACTTACAGCATGCCTTTGGTTCATCCACGCACATACAGGTGAGAATATACCTACTACATATACAGTAATCATGGTGATAGGCTTGTGTTGAAAACCCACCGCTGCCACCAGGGGCCCGTATCACAAAGCTTAGCAGTGATGGTAGAGCATTTTTCTATGATTGATTGCATAGACTACAATCAACCGTGAAAATCAAGCGTACGATTTATCGCTACCCCTTGTGTTACGGGACCCAGGACAAGTGGTCAATAAACCTACAACCGCTTTGTACTTTCCGTTTGGTCTCATCATACATGTACCTAGGCCCCGTCTTACAAAGAATTATGATTGATCCGATCAACCACAACTTTGGAAAGCCTGCAACGTCAACATCTAACATGCATATTTGTCCAACATATCTTCTAGATGTTATGTCTATTTATACATTCATCGTTTTCTTGAAAATTAAGCGGACTTCTCTTTGCTTATAAAGGACATTGTGCTAATTACCTGTACGAAATATTTTGACATTGATGGACTTCCATATAATTGAGATTGATTGGATCAATCGCAACTCTTTGTCTAAGACGGGGGCCCTGGTCAAGTGATCACAAGACCTACAATTACTTTTTCTACTTGTTATTTGGTCTGATCATATCTGGGGGGGGGGGGCACTCAAATTATATTTTGATGGGGATGTGCCTCACGAAACCCTGAAATGGGAGTCTAAGGAACTGACCATAAGGGTAAAATATGGGGTCTTGGAAACTATATACGGTACTGGGCGGTGTGAAAAACGGTCTATGGAACGGGATCGCGGTACAGTATACGGTGCACGCTGGTGCTGTGCATGTACATGTATATGCGGGCGCTAGCGGTGCATGGAGCGGCTAGCTGAAGGAGTTGTGAAGCCATGCGTGCAGCTCTTGCATGCGATGCTCATGCTGGACAAATTTGGCAGGGCTAGGGAACTGAGATGTTTCGTAGCGGGGGTCTTGCGAGCAAGGCGAGGAGGCTTTTGAACGGAACTTTTGTCATTTGGAGTATCTAGAGAACTGAAAATTAGGTCTGAAAAAGGGGGTCATCAAAGTGGCACGTCCCGTTACCACCCTATTGCAACCCTAACCCGAACCCTATATTGTAGACGAAATAAAGCCCAGAGCAATTTTTGCCATAGCAAATGTTGTGTCACTATTATTTTTACCCCGGTCCTCACTGTCCCTCACTTAAAGTCCACCATGTCCACTCCCTGGGGAGCATCTTGGCAAGGCAACCATTTTTTATTGGTGCACGCATGCCAATCTAATCAATTTGAAGTTCACATCTTACCGGGTACCCATATAACACCTGGATGGAGAGTGTGCCTTGCCAGAGGACATTAATGCCAGGTGGGATTGGAATGCCCGACGCTTGGTTCAGGAGTCAAGTGACTGAACCACTACACCACAACATCTCCACTAAAAAATCTTTTATTATCTACTTTTTAAATCTATTCACAGGTCCGCGGAGAGAGATCCCTGGATCACCTCGTACATTAAGCTCACCTAGTTCACCTTTGATGAATGGTCACATACCAAACGGACATTTACCGAACGGGGGGCCTATGGTGGCCCGACAGCGGCCCCCGCCGGCGCCCGCTCCAAATGGACCACTTCACATACCCTTAGCGAACGGTATGAACCCTAATATGATCCCCGCGCGGGGACTTATGAACGGACCCATCGGGGAGTCAGTATGAGAGTGACCAAACATGAACTGCCGCGTGTGCAGCTTTGGATCAGTGCTAAAATTGTTTAGTGTGAAATGGAACTCCGTGGGAGTGTATTTCTCCACATTGTTGAGGAGAGCACTCGCACCGGAGAGTCGAGTTTGAATATATATATATTTCAGTTGAATCCAACGTGGCATTACTGAAAGGATAATCAGTGTGAAAAAGGCATTTTGAAAGGACCAACACCAAGGATACAATGCATCTGAGACGAGTGAAGCAAAAAGTTTGTTATGGAATGGAAAGGACGATCATCAATAGGGATCAACCTTCTCTTCGATCAGCTTGGCACGATGTGAATGGACCAGGTGATATTCCTGTATAGATGCATGCAGAGTTTTTCACATATGACAAGTAGACTAGGCAATCCTGTGGAAACGCATTTAGGAGCCTGGTGCAGTCAGTTGTGAAGAGGTATGGGAAGGATGACAGGTATAACAACTCAAGTGTCCGCTTGCTTCCAACGCCAATGTGGAACCTGTTCAGATATATTCTATCCAAACCGTTGAAGAACTCGATGGAATTGACCCTCCTTGCTTTCAAGTGTAAATAGGACCATTGACGGAGGTGCTGAAGATTTGGACGTCTTCGAACATGTACATGTACAGCAGAATGATACGCAAGAGAAAATTTTATTGGACTATTTTCCCTGTTTCTTCGTTTTTTTTACGCAAAAGAAAAAGTTTCACAGTACAGCACTTGTAAGCCTACGCAATGCGTAGTCAGTGTGATAAAAAAACTGAAAGTGTGATTTATGTTACAAAGCAAATGTATTGTGATTTTTATGTGTCTTTGTCTGTTTACCATTGTACTTTTGTCAAGTGCTGTCTTATGCAATATTTTTTTTTTCAGCACAATATAGTTAAAGCCATTGGTTAGCATTGATTTGACCTTTCTAAAAAATCTGAGCAGCAACGTTCCATTCGTCACCTTTGTGTGTGATGTTCTATAAAAATGAAGCCCTGAAAAATCGCACCCGAAAATCATTATTCAGAGCTTAAAAAAAGTGAAAAATTATGTGACCGGTTACACCATCCCAATTTTATTCCATATGCTATATGTGTTACATTTAGACCCCAGGAGAAAATTAAATTATTTTCCTGTCTGCAACAATTCAATTTTTTTTTTCTTTTCCTGGGTGTTTTTTTATCCATATGAACAATCATAAGTACATCTCACATCAAAGTTCTGAATTTTTTTAAAATGAAACCTTTTTAATGTGAACTAATGTCTTTCAGTTTTGCGAAGCTGCAGTTTTGATCCCCCTCCTCTCCCCCCCCCCCCAAAAAAAGAAAAAATTAAGGGAGTAGGGAAGGAGTATTATTCATTACATGAAAAGAGTTAAAGGGAAAGTTCCCCCTTATGTCAAGTTGGTTTTATTAAAAGCAGAAAAATGAAAGAATTGAGTAAGAGATAGCTGCAACAAATTATGTTTACTGTGAGAGTCAAAATGTTCAAAGTAAGAAATTTCTAGTGCATTAAACTATTTCATTTCCAGTTACAATCACTGAATGAATTCAGATGTTTGTTTTTTAAAACAAATTTCCCTTCTTTTTGATAAACAAAACAGATTCCTTCATCATTGATGATAGTTTCATACCCACATAAATGCAGCAAAGATATAATTTTTCATGCATTCTTGGGATTAAAATTTTTTGTTTTAGAAACTGGACGTATTTATGTGCTGTGCTTTCAAATGTTTTAGAATTGAGGGCGATGCAGGTCTATTTACTGGACAATTTTTCAAGCATGAGCATCTTTAATTTATCAGTATTTTATCGATCAGAATTTTCTTCAAAACGGAGTAAAACTTGTTCTTCTTTCGAAACAGATCATTTTTTTTTAAATTGTTAGAATATTCAGCCTGTCATAATGCATGCGTATTTGAAAATAATGCTGATAAAAATATCGACTATGAAATCGACAAAGCCCTAGTCACATATAGACACTGAACCACCCCGGATCTGATCCGGGGGAGGGATCCGTGTAGACACCTTGGGCATCCTTGCAGGTCCATGTCAGTCTGAGAACATCCGGGTGGCCTACACGGCAGTTTTTTGGAGCTAAAAACATCCAGGGACACGTTGCAGAAAGAGTTGCAATCAAACGCAACTCAAAAAATTTTGCGCAACTTGATTTTCAGCCGATGAACCACCCTTATTTGGGCCTTGCACTTGATATTTTGACTTGTGTTTAAACGCAACTCTTTCTGCAGCAGGCCCCAGCTTCATCTGTGGATTGCCTTGTTGTCAGAGCAATCCGGGATGGTCTGTGTAGCTGCCCTGTTGGACCCGTGTGGCTTTCGTGTTGGTCCGTGCTGATGCCTTGATGGTCCATGTAGACTCCATGCTCTACCGGCGTGGTCCGTGTAGATCCGCAAGTAGAAGCCATGTCACCAACGCTTGCGACGCTCAATCTGGGGCAATGCTATCCTAGATCGACGAGCGACGCTGGATCATGATCCGGGGATCGCTGTGTAATTCCTTGAGGATCCGTGTCTGTGAGTGACTGGGCTCTGCAATGACTCTGATTCATCCAAAATGTTCGTGAAAACGGTGACAATTTGCTGAAGTCGCCTTTCTCTAAAATACTAGCAATCTATCTTGTTGTATTGTTTTTATTGTCATCAAGATTTTTTTTTTTAAATGAGCCAACCTGATTACTGATTCGGGTTTTGATTGCCTTCCATTGTTTTTTTTTAATCGTAGCATTATATGAATAACTACAGCAAGACCCGTGTCATGTCCTTAAATGAAACTGTTGTATTGATTACGTCAATTCACTTTTCCTTTTTTTATTTTTCAGAAAAGATACAATGCAATATCTAAATGTGTGTAACCCTATACCATGCAGTATTATTCCCTCTAAGCTGAACCGTTACACTCATATTATGATCATTTGTTTGTATTTAATGGTTGGTGACTTGTACTTATTCTTACCATGATTTTTTGTTTGTAATTAGTTACCCCGTACCTATCCTCTTTCTATTTGATAGGTAGTTTTTGCATTTACTATTGGGAAGCTCTCTACAACGCATCGATTTCTTTGAAAATGCAATTAAAATCACAATGGAGAGCTGAGAGGCTTTTTTCAAAAGTTGAGGGACTGGGACAGCAGACTATCTGAAGATTTGCACCGGACGAACAATCGCAAATATGTCGTTGTCCAGAGTCAAGATATTCCGATGCTCTCTCAGTCCACCAACTTTCGACAAAAGCATCTCAGCTCTCCATTGTGATTTGACTTGCATTTTCAAAGGACTTGGTGCGTTGTAGAGAGTTTCCCCGTCGTAAATACGAAAAGTCTGGAATATAGATTGTGGTCACCTACCTACACATACCATGTGACATTTCTATATCAGGGAATTATATTGAAGATTAAGAATTCAAATATATATTACTGGAAAAAATTTAATCCCACCTACTGCTTCAGATCTTTGGTCAAATATAGTTGTTGTTTTTTTCATCTTTCTCTTGAAAACTGAAAAAAAAATTGTGGAAATGAGCCCAAGGGTATCGCATAGTTGGGCGAATTTGCAAAAAAAAAAATGAATTGAAATCGTCTGTGCGTTTAGGGTTTTAAAAACGTGTTATTCAAGTTCATTAAGATATGTGTTCTTGATAAGGATGTTAACTTACAACCAGGTTTAATTTTGTTGAGTATAACTTACAACTGGACCAAATATGAACATGAATTTGAATATAACTGAATCAACCTAGAGGTCTTTTTGCTTATATTTGACGGACAGTTTTTGTCATTCTTGGATGAGAAACTAAATGCGACCAAAGAGTTACTTTAGCTAGCTGATATTTCTACACTTGTTAGAATGCATTTCTTTGATTAATTTATACTCCTTCACCTTTGAAGTCTGCCTGTCGTGAATGTTAATTGTTTTTATCATGACTAAATTCCACCAAATTTTCAAAAGTGGAATGGCTCAAGTGAAATTCTACACATTTATTCAATCTCGGACAATTATAATGAATTATACACAGTTGAAACCAGAAGGACACTGCGATATGCACCTTCAATCTAGCAAATCATAAAAATTCATAAACTGCCTCAGCCAAGGACATGGGTTCAAATCTTAAATGTAAACGTCTGTTAAAACTCAATTACACATACATGACAAAATGATGACTTTTCCCAGAATTTGCATGGTGCCACAAAATTGTACAACATAAAAAACACAGACTTTGTTAGCATATGAATGCCAATGGTACTGCATATTTTTTTTTTTGGAAAGATAACTATATATAATTTGTATTTCTATTTTTGTTTCTTTTGATTTCATATTGTAAGCAATGAACCATGATATAAATTTAAGTGTTTTATGTGCAAGCTACCTCACTTTTGATTTGTATACATATATTTTCAAAACTTGTCAGAAAAATCAAGGATCAAGATGCCAGCAGCGCTTCATAAGTTATAGATAATCAAAGACGAATTTTATAAGATTGTAAAAAAAAATATCAAATTTAAGATATGCACATAGTTCAAGAATTTGTAACTGATTAAGCTCCCCCTGCCTTTTGCATTATCTAATGTATGCAAATCTTTAATTTGAAACTTGATTTCACTATAATTCTTAATTGATGGTGATAAAACAAGAAAATCATGAAAAGTACCTGTCTTTTCAACCCAAGCTTTCTTACCACCCTAATTTCTCGATCACAACCCAAGTTTGTACTTCAATTACAATGTATCACACATATTTTCATATAGGTGCATAGCTTTCCAACCAAAGTAATTAGTACACTATTGATATATAACTATAACACCAATTGTGTAGGAGTATAAACCTTCAATCATGTCATTTATTTTTGTATCAAAGTACCAATACCATATTTATTGAGTGTTGCATTTTTGTTATGTCTCATTTTTTTTACAATCACTTACATGATTTGATTTCCTCTATGGTGCATAATATTTTAAGTATTTTTTTTTCAATGTTTCTAATTATGTTATTTTTCTTTATGTATGTGTCTTATTCGGTTCCATGACGTTTACCCCGGCGACAATTGCTCCGATGGAAAATCTGCGCATTAACCAAAACATAGAACCTAACATCCGATACTAAATAAACACTAATCATTACCTTTACATTATTCTGAACAAAAAGCTCTATTACAATCTTAACTCTAACCCTATTGCCCTCTGAGGTTTAAAGACCGGAGCAGTTGTCGCAGGGGCAAATGTCGTTTCACGGCTGTCACCATCTTATTCATCTTTGGTCTATGTTTTTTTCTTTGAAGACTTGATGAGATGTATCAAGGGTTGACAAATTGGGGAGCATTTCATGGATTCACTAATGTTATAAGCTACCAAAATCGTTGCCTCTGATTGGCTCAGACCAGATAATGTGAACCCTTGATATATTACTTGTTTAACTGCCACAAGAAAATACATTTTTTCATATGTGTAAGTGAATGAAAACTGCCTGCCGTAGATTTCTTGGGTCTGTATTCAATTCAATACTCAATCCATTAATGTGTTTATAAATGATATCTTGTCTATAAGTGTAGCCCTATCATATGAACAATGTTAGACTTGATTATCGTTGGATTTATTAGGATAAACTTAATTCCTAAGATTTGACTGGATGGAGTCACTCTGTCAATACAAAAACAAAACACACACAGAAATTATCAATAGGTGTTACAATATGTAACTTCTGTAACATGATCCTGTTTGTCAACAAGTCACATACTTCCCTGGCAGTAATACTTCCAAGTTAATGATGAACATGTTAATATTTACTGTTCGATTATCACATTGTCCGGAATTAAGAACTCGGATATCTTGTGAATATGTCTGAAATTTAGAGTGAGTTACTTCGCTGAATTCTCGAACCAGTGGCGCAGTCGGCAAAGTGTTTCTTCAAAGTCAAAACTACGGAAAATTATCATATTTCTGACTTGGGTATTGAATTGAATATTGCCCCGGACTCCGTTTCATGATGCTTGTTATCAATGACAATGTATTGTTAGCTTTTTGTTATAAGCTACCAAAATCATGGAACCTGATTGGCTTAAAGAAATGTTATTGAAAGTAAGCTTTTGTGACATGGCCCCAATGTCTTCACTTTGGCTATGTATGTTATATGCGTTTAAGCATATATTATGAATAAGTGGGAAAAGAATGACAATTTTTGTTGTTAAGTGATTCAGCTGCTGCAGTTTATCACTGCCTGATTTGAGCACTGTTACATAAAAGGATACAATCGATTTTACAATTATTAAGTGTAACTTTCAATCAATGACAGAGTATGTGCAGGAAGTCACAACCATATCTTGTTAATATTGATTGTATGTCCTCGTGATTCAGGTCCAGATCTGTAAAATCATGGATATATTTTTTAACTTGACAAATGTACTGTTTCACCTGCCAAGTTCTATTCCTATTACTGTCTTTTTGATGCATTGAGATGAATGCATTTTGCATATTATTGAAATATTCATTCCATTTTTGCATGTTAACTGCTCCGTGCATTGAATCTCAATCTCTGTGTTGGATTCTACGTGAGTATTTTTTGTTTCCGATTAAGTCCGTCATTTTCTCTCTCTCTCTCTCTCTCTCCCTCTCCATTCCTCTTTCTGAACACCTCATTCTGTTCTTTTTCCATCTTTGATTATACCAAACTTGTCACTTTCTTCCCTTCTTATTCTTTCTCTCTCTCTTTTTCTCCCATCAGAAGATCTTCTGAGTTGTACCCCCACCCCGGTTTACTTTTCTTTTTCTTTCTCACTAGTATCTCATTCTCCTTCATCTCCCTCTCTTCCCCTCTCTTAATCTTCACAGTATTTTGTTTCTGTTAGACCATACCCCTCCCCCTCTCTCTCTCTGTCTCTCTGTCCTTTTCCTCATTAATCTCATTAATTTCCTTCTCACTCTCTCTCTCTCTGCTTTTATTTTTGTGAATATTTTTATGTTTCGTGATACGAGGCAGCGTGAAAATGTATTACCATGAATGTTTTGTAATGTGTTTTATGGTAGTAATGTGTAGATGTCATATTTTTTAACAATAAAATGTCTGAAATCTGCAAATGAATCCAAACAAGTGTCTGTCCATCATTTTCCTCCAGTATAGTGATAATAATTTAAATTTAAATTAAAATTCATCTTTTCCACATTTGAACAAGTTTGCTTTTATGAAAACAGAATATTCAAACAATAATATCAATGAAAGTTCGAGAGCAGTTGGACAAACAATAAGAAAGTTATGAGCATTTGAATGTCAAAATCACTAATGCTATAGTGATCCTCACATTGGCAATACCTCAAAGAATTGTGTTGTCACTGAAATACAACTATATGACATTGTGATGAAAACTCTTATTTCATCTATAATTGAAGAGTTTAGTTGCAAAAGGGCTTAGGTCCACTTTGGACCATTCTGAGAAAAACCATGTTTTTTTATTCTCACTTACTGCAATATTCTTATACATTGAGACCAAAAAAAAAATCAAATTTGATGAAAAATGGACCTAACCCCTTTTGCAAGTGAGCTCTTCAATTATAACAAAAAAACCACCTGGGCCCCGTTTCATAAAGACTCTTTATGATAGCAAATGCACAATTTCTATAACAAATTTACTATTAGCCAATCAAATTGAAGGATTTCAGTAGCTTTAAACTATTGTTGCAAACTTATAACAAGTTTTATGAATTGGGACCCTGGTCTGCGTATAGGCTTGATTACAGTGATAATTTAAGTAAAATATTTAGTAAAGTAACTGGGGAGTTGTACAAATCTGACATCACCACTGAATTGATTAGGTCTTAAAGAGAAAAATATTTATAAAAAAAACATTATAATGAGAGTTTGATAAAATTTAAATGAATAATAAAAATAGTTATAAAGTAGGCCTACATATATTTCAGCTAAACTTTCTCCTGCATTCCGCTATACATTATTTTTAGGAAACGTAATATTTTATGTACAGGTTTCACATCATTTTATTATCATGGATAAATAAATTTTTGTCCTATCATTAGAATGAGCGAAAAGAGGTATTTTTTTAGTGACCAAAACGACAGGATTTTATGTGTGCGACATCACAGATCTTGTTCGCATTGCCAATGGGGGGATCTAGGCTAAGTGTTGTTGACTTTCGAGGGCTTTCTCATTGCTTGTCCAATTTCAGGGGCAGCGGAACCGGAGGGGCCTGGCTGGGGGTTCTATCGGCAATCGCCCCCACTTTTTTTTCCAAAGCCGTGTACAAAAACATAAAACTTACCATCTGATTGTGATTTTTGCATGGTCAGCGCCCTATACCCCAACACACACACACACACTTTCGGCTCAGCCCCCCCCCCCCCCCTCCCTGACTTTAAAACCGTTTCGCTTCCTTTGCAAATTGAATCAAACTCTTTTATTATCTGCTAACAAATCGCAAAATGCGATTTATAAAAAAAAATTGCATAGTGTGCGCTGGGCCTTATGGGCACGGGGTGGGGGGCCAGTCAAATTTATTGCTGTACACACGCGTGACCCAAAAAACGCGTTTTAAGGGGGTGTTTTTTTTTCAGTTTTGGACGCGGTCCGCGCGCGGACTCGTTAAGGGTATCAAAAACACCGATTTTCAAGTAAAAGGGTGGTTTAATAAGACTGGTTAATCGCGGGGTCAAACGTATTTAGGGTATGTTTTTTTTCCCCAAAGCTTTTTTTTTAAGACAAGCCAAACGTGTTTAGGGTATTTTTCCCCCAAGCTTTTTTTCCCCGAGGTGCATATTTTGGCGACAACTTAATTAGGGGCCAAAATGTGTAAATAAATCCCGCGAAAAACTTGTTTAGGGGGTTATTTTGCACACTGAGAAATACTCGATTAGGGGGTGTTTGGACATTCCTTGGTCATGCGTGTGTACAGCAATATATTTGACTGGCCCCCTCCCGGGCTTATGGGTTCCAATTATTTTTCCACTTTTTGTTTATAGTATACATTTCCAACAATGTATCCATCACAAACATGTTCCCCGCGATATACAATATATGAGGAAGCCTCGAATTAATTTGTTGATTTAATTTGTCAACGATTAAGATAAGAAATTTCCCTCGTACTTTGTGTGTGAATAGGGTATAGTCCTCAGGGGCCGCTGAACGGTTTTCAAAGTGGGGGGGGGGGGGGGCTGAGTCAAAAGTGGGGGGGCTGACCATGCAAAAATTCACAATCATAATAGTCATTTTTACGTTTTTGTACACGGTTTTGGAAAAAGGTGGGGGCTGAAGCCCCCAAGCCCCACTTCCGCGGCCCCTAGACCTACCCAAGGAACAACTCTGCTCCCAAGGGGGTGATGTGTGTTTCTTTTTTTTTGTTGAAGAGGAACTGCCAGAACGTATGTGCTTGCGAGAGAGCGATGCGACCGAGATAATCAGAAGAGCGCAGTTTTCATTTTTATATCACCAATGAAAGAATGAAGGAGCCATGCAGGGCCCCGTAACATAAAGATTAGCGATTGATCGCTAAATGAATTGGCCTATCACAATCATCGCTGCATGTGCATTTCTGTCGATGTGTTTGCCTAGCACTTTAATTGGCATAATTTACAAGATTATAATACAGCGGCTTCCGCCTTTGACGGTATATTGATAAGCCATCGCCGTAATATGGCCATATTTTCACCTCGTTTTATTGTAACACGCAGCGCTGAGAGAATTCACCTTTATGACACCCGACAAGGTGCCCTATATACGTGAGTCGGCCTATAGGAGAAATACCTTATTATCATTGCAGAAAAGAACATTCTAAAAATGCATTACAGATAAAAGATATTGATTTTCTGTTAATCCCTCCCCGTTATGAATTAGTGCAAATGCAATAACTTACACCAAACAAAAAGGCAGGCCTCACCTGGGGCCCGTAACACAAAGCTTAGCAATGATCGTGGAACATTTTTCTACGATTGATTGCATTGACTACAATGTACAATCAACGTAGAAATCAAGCGTACGATTAATCGCTAACCTTTGTGTTACGGGACCCTGGTGTGAACAGGAGGCAGAGCTCCCCCCCCCCCCCCTCCCCTCCGACTGAATATAGATTCTTTTTTTCTTTTCTTTTTGCTGGTAAGATATTTATTTAATGGAATTCGGTCCGAAAACGGTTGTAAAGGGTAATTTTTGTCCCTCCTGTCGAGGGTCCCGGGGGGGGGGGGCACTCGGATTTTTAAAAGGGCAGCGGTGTGCTGCCCCAAAATGTGAAACCAGAACGAAAGTTGCTGTGAGTGGCTTAAAGGGGAAGTTCACCCTGACAAAAAAAAATTTTATTGTAAAAATAGCAGAATAAAATAATTAAAATAAGGTTTGAGCAAAATACATTATAGAATTAAAATGTTATTAGAATTTTGATTATGTGATTTGTGACGTCATATGCGAGCTGCATTCCTACATAGCGAATAGTAAATATCAATGAAATTTCTTCTTTTTTTTCAGAAAATGTTTTTTTCTTTTCCTTTTTATATATTAATAGACAAATCATTTCACACACGATCATGAAGAGGAATTTAAATAAGTCATCAGGAACCATTACAAAAACGAAATTCATGCATTTTATATTACATAGCATATGGAGCAGCTGCTCGTTTATGACGTCACAAACATGACAAATCCAAAATTTAACGTTCTAATATCTTTCTTAGTCTTTAATGGATTTTTTTTAAACCTTCACCAATATTTTAAATAAATGTTTCTGCTATTTTTACAACAAACTTTTCTTCAGGGTGAACTTTCCCTTTAAGAACCAGATGGCCGTCCGCAAATGGGGGGGGGGGGTGTGCTTTGGAACTGGAATTTAACATAAAATGGGGGTTTCCGAGAACCGACGCGTCGCGACGCCTGAAATGAAGGGCTTATGAGGGGATGAGTGCGCGTGGGTGGGAGCGATAGTTTGTAAATATCCCGTTCCCTCTAGGCTGCGTTTATGCGACCTCAAGCCAGAATCATGATTTGAATCATGATTTGAATCATGATTTGAATCATGATTCAAAACACAAACATGAATCACAATATCACAGAATCAGCGTTTAGACGACCTTCATTCCAATGCTGTTTCTCCTCAGATTCGGGCCAATCCAGTGCGCATCACTAGTGCGCAGTTTGACAGAGGAAGTTTTTCGCTCGTGTTTCGGCTCTCGAAAATTCTTTTGCTTCCATCAGAATTCAGTCTATACCTCATTTTGTTTACTTCTATCATAAAGGGTCCATATGCTTCTATTCATCTTGTTAGTTTATCCAAAATGGTGTTCGGAAGTGAATTTCAGCGTAGATCCAATTTGATATTGATACTGTATACTCAACAACAACTGAGATCATTGTCTGTCCAGTTAATTCATTTACTAGAACTTGAAGTTGAAGACATGACCAAAAAATCAAAAGTAGTGGACGATGCGATGACCAACACAGAACTTGAACATGACAATAAATGAATTCATAGTACATAGTTATGTACATACAATGAGCATATAGAGCGCCTTGAGCTTGGCAAGAGTCAAACCGAAAGTAGCCCGACACAACAGTGAGGTCATATATAATCATGATTGTAATCACGATATCGTTTATTCGAACATTTTCGTACGTGATTCTGCAGAAACGTCTTTCCAAACGCCCCTTTTTTCGTGTTTCATGTTTGTGATTCTAATCATGATTATATTCAATTTCGACTAAACGCAATCGTGATTCTGCAGAATCATGATTTGAATCATGATTCAAATCATGATTCTAGGGTAAAAAAGTGGCGGATAAACGCACCCTTAGTTGACTTTCAGGACATCTTGTGACATGGTTCATGATCTTGTAAGTGGTTTATATTGACAAATTTGCTATCTGCCAATCAAGATGAAATTATTTCAGTAGCTGATAATGTTTCGATGACAATTAACTTCACGGTACGCCCCTATGTTACTGTGTACATAAGGTCTTCTTAAAAGCATCTTGTGGTTTCTGACAATGACTCCAATAGGCCTACACGACGCCAATATATAATAAAAAATTGAAAAAAAAAAAAAAATACTTTGAAATGGATGAATTCAAAGTGTTTTTTTTTTTTAGATCTCCAAGAATGGTCCCAAATCGTATAAAATGTTTTGGTAATATTCTGTTAAGGGAAAATTTTTGAACTGAAGAAAAAATACGCATATTCAATAACATAATCATAATAACAATATAAAAGAACACACAGACATGTCAGAACATTAAATAAAATATTGCTTTTTTGGTTCGCACCAATATAGTATTTCAATGTGATACAATAAATTTCAAATCAAGATGAACCCCGCTATAAAGAACATCAACTTACCACAAGCTCGTTATAACGAGATAATTTCATGGACCACCTTGTAA
This sequence comes from Lytechinus pictus, assembly GCF_037042905.1. Taxonomy (NCBI): domain Eukaryota; kingdom Metazoa; phylum Echinodermata; class Echinoidea; order Temnopleuroida; family Toxopneustidae; genus Lytechinus; species Lytechinus pictus. The sequence goes on from NC_087259.1 coordinate 5,049,195, forward strand.
GTTCTATTTATACCCCTCCCCCATAAAATAAGATTCCATTAGAGTTATAATAGCGATACCAATAAACCCAATTCTCATATTTTTTAAACAAATGTTATCTTGATTTTCTCTTGATAGAAAGATAAAATTATTGCAAAGCATCTCGATACAGAATAGAGTCTGTTGCATGGGAAACTATTTAAGTGTAAAAGGATTGCAAAATCATATATATAATACAGATTCTGCAAATAGTTTTCAGTCAGTTCTGAGCCAGCTTTGGTGAGCTCATGAACACGCACAGATCAGAATATTCGAACGTTCGATTTCAACCTCTTTCCGACATCTGGATCATAATTGCTAACGTTATAACACACAAATGACATTCAAATCGTCGTCACTGTATCAAATCTTTTACATTTCTATTCCTGATCTCCATGCCTATCATGGCCGTACGCATTTTACTGAAAATGTTCACAAAATTCACCAAAAGTATGCATAAAATCCTTCAATTTCACTTTACAAAATGCAAAAGCATCCGAATGACAAGCTCAGTCGCTTCACTCCCTCGCTTTTGATTTTTTTCAAAGAAAGTTTCCGCGTCCTGCCCCCCCCCCGCAAAAAATTCTGCGTACGGCCATGATGCCTATTTCTTGAAATCAATCATATATATTGATTCATTGAAATACATGCATATCAGAACAATAAAAAGATACATTAATATAAAATTTAATTTCCAATAACTTTGATTAATAGAAAGCCAAATTTTAAGTCGTGGGCGAAAGACAAATAAACATTTACTTTAAGTCTATATCATAAATCTAGAAATTCACTTATTTCAGTATTTTACAATAGCTTACCCTGTACTATACATCATCTTACAAAATATTAGTACCAATAAAAAATGGAAGAACAAAATATATATTTCTCTCACAATCATACTAAAATATAAAACGTTGTGCATGCAGCATTGCATTTCATTAATTCAGATCTTAGGATCTTTTTAATCAACCTATAAGAGATTGATATTTAAAAAAAATCACGTGTGCACGTTGGCATCAATAATGCATATAAGGCATTTTCATTTCTTTGATGCAAGATAAAAAGGCAATGTATATAATACAGCCTACATCAAAGGCGGTGCCGGGAGTCGAACCCCGGACTTTCGTGTGCAGTCGGGCGCCTTAGGCCACTCGGCCACGGCACTTTATTACAAACAGGCCGACCAACTTTTGCTTACATTGAAATTTCATGTAAAGACGACTGACGCTCTGTTTTTACACCAACAGCAGATGGGTTTATCGGGTTAGTTTAAACAATCCCGGAAACAATCTGAGTGCTAAGATGATATCTTTCCTTTCCCATCGCCTATGTTTTCCAAAAATGGGACTTAAATGCTTCCTCATTTCCTCTGGCGTGGATTAACTTTGCAATGTATACTTTCATCGCCATAATTAATTACACATTGTCTTGAATGTAATGGTCTTGATTATTAGATAAAGCAATCTTTTATGGGTATCATGGTCTCCTTATTCAACTGCCAAAATGCTGTCCAAATTGTCCCGTGATCTGACCACGAACATGACGAATGCAATAGGCATATAGACCTACGACTGGTTAGTCGTATATGAATAGCTGATCCTTGAACTACCCCGTTTGAGGCCGCCTTTTATAACTAGTCTCATCTTGCCTCAGAATTGGGTGGCATTTCTCACCAAAGATACAAGACTCGTCGTCTGAAGATCGCGCAAGATCGCAGATCAATCCTCCGAAGATCGATCTTCAAGCCCTTGGCGTTTCAAAGGTTGCGTCCCGTTTACCACGTTTTCAGGCTACCATTAGGGGCGACGTGTTGCGCATTTTCAGTCGGACTGCGACATATCGCGCTTTTCAAGTCTGATGCAGTGATCGTGATTAACATTTATTCTTTTGATCATGACAGCTTTATATTTCATCATCCAAAATCCAATGGGTTCATAATAATAATAATATACAGTTCTTGTATAGCGCATATCACATTATGAATAATGTCTCTATGCGCTTCCAAAGGACTTGGATATTATTACCCCAGCTGTAGCTTGGCAGCCGTAATTACTAAGATTACAGCGCACACGCATTTCAAGGAATAAATTCCTGCCAGGTACCCATTCACCTCACCTGGGTTGAGTGCAGCACAATGTGGATGAATTTCTTGCTGAAGAAAATTACGCCATGGCTGGGATTCGAACCCATGACCCTCTGTTTCAAAGTCAGAAGACTAATCCACTGGGCCACAACGCTCCGCATAGTTATGTACTTATAAGATCTTGACGATTACTCCAAAATGTTGTGCCACGAATCATCAATAATCGTGAAAGCGAATCGTAATAGTTCCTACTAACACGATTTTGCGCCACAATTCAAACGGCGTACTTAATCGTGTGATAATCGTAGTAATCTTATCATATCGTATCAGATCAGTCGTGGTAATCTTGTTAATCGTAGAAAGATTTCGAATGGTTAAAAAACTTTTCGCGATCAGTTACGAACGGCCAATCGCGCTACAGCAGGAACGAGGCGTAAAGATCGTGCGAGATCAATTCAGTTCTGCACAGAGCGTGGCCGTATTAGTTCTGTCAAATCTCGGTCACCATTGACCAAGTTCCAAACGGATTCAAAACTATAGTGTTCCTTCCTGAAAAGTAGAGACTTTTCGCATCGGGACGCAGAACGAATTCAAGAACGCAGCAGACTTTTTGAAACTGCCAGCCACATGACAATGAACTTTTTGGGGTGGTCTTTGTCGAAAATTGATGGACCGGAACAGCATTTTCGTCCGAAGTTTCGAGGCTGAAGAAAAAAAATGCAAATATATATGTCGTGTGTCCAGAGTCCAGACCGAAACTGCTGTTTTGATTCATAAATTTTCGACAAAGACTTCTTGGTTGCTCTTTGTCATGAAGGTCGTTTGACAATACATTCTCTATGCTCTCGAAAGCGTTCTGCGTCACGGTGACCTTGTCATCTGTCGGTCTTGGCTGATGTATATAGTAATATTCACAGCGTATCCTGAGCTTGGTATTTAATTTCGTCGGGTTTCTTCCGCCGAAATTGCCTGGCGTTTTTGAAGACGATGAACCGGTCCTTACTAAAAGTCCTCTGGTAAACGGGGACCAAAACGAGGAACAGTGCAGCTGTGAAAAAGACGCCGATAATGATGTAGATGGCAGTGTTGTATGAACCCGTTTTGTCCACACTTTCACCTGCGTGTGAAAACGATAGAAAAGGGTGATCGGATTAAAGGAAGGGGGGGGGGGTGAGTTCGTCGATTAGTATATTACATTACGAGTAGAAACTAATTATAGTTTCAGGGAAAGTATATCTCTTCTCCTTGACATAGAATCTCACATTAAAAAGAACTGTCATCCCTATCTTTCAATAATAAAGTATTCGTATTTCTCAATAATTATCTAGGCATATTATTCTATTGGTGAATGTTCGTGAATATTTTCTTTTTCTGAACTAGTGAATATAAATCGGTGGGATGTCAAAAATGCCTTATTCTTTCAATTTGTTCTCCTGGTATCAGGCCTATATACCGGATGTTTATCATTATTATATAACCGTCTTACAAAGAGTTGCAATTGATCCGATCAATCACAACTAAGAACGGCCAGCAACGTCAACATCTATTTTGCATGTTTGTTCTTTGATGTATATTCATGCATTCATTTTTACTTGAAAATTCAGTGTGCTTCTTTCAGTTTACAAAGGACATTGTGCAAATTTCTTGTAGAAAAATTATGACACTGATGGATTTCCATAGAGTTACGATTAATTGGATCAATTATAGCTCTTTGCATAGACGGGGCACTGGTATTAGGCCTATGTACCGGATGTTTATCATTATTATATAACCGAAGTTTATGACAAATGTTGTTCCAAGCATGCTCAGTGTTTTTTTTTTTATTGTGTCTACGATTGTGCAATAATGATTAGGTTTTCTCACCTGTCATATGAAATAATACATAAACATCTTTTACTCTATTTCTTTTGAATCTGATTTTCAAAATGTCGCCTTACCAAACATGGCCGCCAAAATCCCTCCAATTCCGCATGCGAGCATGGCGTAAGACCAGAGGAGAGAGCTGTAAGAAGCTTCGTAGAGCTGGTAAGCGACCGAGTGAGCGAGGGAATCGAGCGGCGCCATGATAAAACAACCTTCAACTGTAAAAAAAAAAAAAAAAAAAAAAAAACAGATACAAAAAATGGCGGGGGTGAGAGATGGATGGTAACGGTGCGATAGCAAGGTGTGTGTTTTTTTTTCTTCTCTCCCCCTAAATTCTTGCATGTTTTCCACATGGGGGGATAGAAAAGCAAAGTGCATGATAAACAAATCTAGGCCGTATAACTCTGTAGGCTATTGAGTGTGAAAAAAACTGACGTCACATTTTGGGTTGTCTCCCTCAAAATAATGTTGCACTATGGGTAAGGGTAGTTACACTCTATGGGTGTTACGATGCAACTGGTTCACATTTCTGCTTTAAATACTAACTTACCGGCAACAATGGCGAACATGACAGCTTCCGTTTTCGCAAAGAAACTGGCATACAGCACGCCGGCACCTATGCAGTTGGCAGCCATCATGTAGAATAACTTCGGAATCGGTAGTCGATCGACGACGATGCCGATGAAGATCTTGCCGAAGATCTCGGTCAGGCCCATGGTGGCCATCATCAGGCTCGCCTTCCACTTGGAGAAACCCGCCAACACGATGAAATTGACCTGTAAATCACATTGTTATGTTAAAGATCAGGGGCCCATCTTACAAAGAGTTGCGATTGATCCGATCAATCGCAACTATGGAAAGCCAGCAAAGTCAACATATAAAATGCATGTTTGTTCAAAAAAAATTCTAGACATGAATATAAATCCATAAATCCAATGATTTCTTGACAATTTGGTGTGTTCTCCTTTGTTTACAAAGGACATTTTGCAAATTTCCTACATAAATTATGACACTGATGGACTTCCATAGAATTTCGACTGATTGGATCAATCGTAACTCTTTGTAAGACGGGGCCCAGATATTGGAGACAATATAAAAAAAAAATCATCAGTATTGGCATAATCATCATCAAGTAAAAATCCAATATTCGAAATTACCACTAAAGCAATGTGAATATGCAATGTGGTGAGGAATGCCCAAGTTTATATGGATCATAATTATCATCACCACTACCATTATCATAACAATCTTCACCACCACTACCACCACAATTCATACATCATTTACTTCCTCCTTCTCCTCCTCCTCCTCATCATCATCATCACCATCAATACCATCACCATCAACATTATTGGCATCACATCATCCTCATTCTAATAATCATCACCCTCAACACCAACATCATCGCCAGTCACCACCATCGTCATTATCACCATCATAATCGTCATCATCATCATTACCAACATCATCATCACAATCATCATCCTCATCATCATCATCATCATCACCATCAGCAACATTTTTATCACCATCATCACTGTCATCAATTAAATTATCATCATTACTGCTATCATCACAATCAACGTCATTTTCGTCATCATCGTAATATCTATAAACCAAAGCAACAGGTTTATACAGATCGGGAATATAAACTTTCATGTTGGACCCCCACAATCCGCCAAAAATCATCCAGGTGCTCGGAAGAGTTGCTTATTGTCTTTTTGAGTTCGGCTGAATTCGTTTATCCGTCTTCTGCACTCGATGTTTAACGTATAAAACTTGCAAATATGTGTGATATAATTTCATTTCATTTCATTTATTGGTTTTTGCAACATTTTTCATAACAAAATTCTGGACAAGAAAATACATATCTGAAACTTGACATCAAGATAATGAACAATAGTTTTGTATATAAATCATCAAATATATCTTACATAAATGAAAATCATTAAGTGGTATTTTCTGTTTCACAATAAAAATAGGATGGTTGCAAGGGTCGTCACAAAAGCAAAGCTTGAAAACGTAACAACCCTGGAATATAGCCAAAATAATTAATATCTATTGTCATTTAAACGTGCAGGTGCATGAGGGACTGGGGGGGGGGGGGGGGAGATGCTTGGTCCTTAGCATGGAATTTTAGAAAATAACACGTTTTGTTGTTTGATTTTAATTTATACATGTTCTAGATAAAAGTCAATGTCTAATTAAAATAATGATAACAATTGTAATGATTTTCTTTTTTAATTTGTTAGGTATTGGTTTAATTGCATTTCTTTTATAGTTCGTTTAAAGGAATAAAATGATCTTGTCAGCTTGAGTGAATCTGGCAATGCATTCCAAATATCAGGTCCATGATGTCTTAGTGTTTTATGTGCAAATAGTGTCCTGGGATTGTTTAAGTGAATATTATTGCATGTTCTTGTTGGATATGAGTGTAAATTGTTATTATATGAAAATAAATCCGTGAATACCGGAGGAAGCATGTCGTAATTATATCTATACATAAAAAGTGCTACTTGTAAAGTATTAATATCATTTATCTTAAATATTTTCAGACGATAAAAAAGAGGGTCTGTATGTGAAAGATATGCAGATTTGGAACACATTCTAACCGCTTTCTTTTGCAATAAAAGTATATGATTAAGCCTTGTTTTGCAGCTATTCCCCCAAATGAGGTTACAGTAGTGAATATATGGTAAAATCAATGTATTATATATCATAACAAGAGATTTCTCTGGTAAGATTTGTTTTAGTCTACATAGTATTCCAATTCCTTTAGCTACAGAGGAAGACACGTTGCTTATGTGCGGAGTCCATGATAAATGATTGTCTATTGTTATACCAAGAAATTTTACGTATTCTTTTTTATCTAAAGGCACATTATCAATTTTTATATCTTGTATAAAATTTTCATTTCTATGAGATGATTGAAAATGCATAATATGAGTTTTACTTATGTTAAGAGATAACTTATTACATTTAAACCATGATGAAACTTTATTTAATTCTAAATTCATTATATTTATTAATTCTGGTAAGTTCTTGTGAGATAACAAAATATTAGTATCATCGGCGAATAAGATGAAAGAAAGAATGGAAGATGAATTTACTATATCATTAATGTATATTAAAAATAACAAAGGTCCCAGAATAGAACCCACCGGGATGCCGCAATTGATAAACGATAAAGGAGACTTAACATCATTGATAAAAACGTATTGTTGCCTATTGGAAAGATAACTCTTAATCCATGACCAAGCAATGCCCCTTATCCCGTAATTATACAACTTATGAAGTAAAATACCATGGTCAATGGTATCGAAAGCTTTACTTAGGATCATAAATAAAGCAATTGTGTGATTTTTTTCTGAAAGTGAGTTTACAACTTTGTCCAGCAATTTGGTTATTGCGAAATCGGTAGAGAATTTTTTCTAAATCCAAACTGGGCTGGTGTAATAATCTTATTAAATGACAAAAAGGAATCCAATCTTTTGTAAACAATTCTTTCTAATATTTTTGATATGCATGGTAAAAGAGAAATAGGCCGATAATTTGTAACTTGAGTAGGATCATCTTTTTTATAAATCGGGACTACTTTGGCTATTTTCAATAGCTCAGGAAAGCATCCAGTTGAGAGTGATAAGTTAAAAATATGTTCCAATGGAGAAACAATACATGTTACAATTTGCTTTAACAGTTTTGTACTAATACCATCATAGCCTGTTGACTTCTTTGATGTTAAAGCTTGTACTATTTTAATTATTTCATGTCGGTCTGTGGGAGTAAAAAACATTGTATTTTGATTTGGCTGGGAAAGATATTCTTTAAAATTCGTATTGTCACTAACTATCTTGGAAGCTAAATTGGGACCGATGTTTGTAAAGAAACGGTTGAATGATTGTGTGATTTCAGCCGGTTGAGATATTTCTTCATTGTCTATCTTAAGACTGTCCCTGTTGCTATGTGGTTTGCTTTTGTTAATCAATTTGTTTATAACTTTCCACGTGGCATTTAAATTTCCTTCTGCATCTTTTAATTCCTTACAATAATAATCTTTTTTGGATGAGCGGATTACACTGTTAAGAGTATTGCGATATTTTTTATACTTCTTAAGACTTTGTTCAGACGGTTTAGAAATATACGATTTATAAAGTTTATTGCGTTTTTTAATTGAACGTATAATTCCTCGAGTGATCCATGGGTTTCTTTTATCATTTTTGCGTTGTTTTCTTTGAACAAGTGGTATATTTTTATTATAATAATGGGTTAGTTTGTCAATAAAGTATTTGTAAGCTCTATTAACATCATGCTGAACCATAATTTCATGCCAGTCTTCTCTTTCTAAGTCTTCAATTAAGGCCGAAATAGTATTCAAATTTTCTTTTCTATATTTTCTTTTATTCGGCTTTTTATTATCATTAAGCTTCAGAAGTGGAGAAATAAAAAATATTGGTAAGTGATCCGTAATATCATAAGTAAAAACACCACTATGATTATTATCATTAAAAGAATTGGAAAATATGTTATCAATTATTGTCGCTGACATTGGAGTTATCCTAGTAGGTATATTTATACATGGATAAAAGTCATATGAAAATAGTGTATTCAAAAATGTATTTATGATATTCTCACTGGCATCATGATTTCCGATTAAATGTGACGTGCTTTGTATATGATTTGACAAGTCAATATTGAAATCGCCCATTATGTAAATATGTTTATTTTCTCGTGAAATTTTATCCAATTCACTATCTAAGTTTTCAAGAAAGTTGTTAATATTGCTACCTGGGGGTCTGTATAATGTTCCTATGACTACATTTTTTCCAACTTTATTATCTATTTCAATGAATAAACTTTCTATATCTTCAAAATGAATATCTGTTCTAAGTTTATATTTGATATTTGAATTAATATACATTGCCACCCCTCCTCCTCTTCTTTTCCTCCTATCAATGTGTATCATGTGATAACTTGGTAAATTATAGATACTTGGAGAATTTGACTTCAACCAGGTTTCCGAAATACCAATGACTGAAAAAGAATAATTGTTTAGAGAAGTTAAAAAAGTTTCGACAGAGTCAAAGTTTTTGCAGATACTTCTGGAATTGAAATGTAGTAAACTGAAGTTATTATTAACATCAACATTGCCATCGTTATTGTCGTTTAATTCAAAGGCTGATATAAATTCCTGTGAAGTATAATATTTGCAATTTTTTGCATAATTTCGACTATGAATAGTGTCAATTTCATCCAAATGTGAGGTCATTTAAATACCATAATATAAGAGAAAGGACCAAGCAGGAAAGTGACAAGGGAAAAAGGGAATGGGGGTGCAGAGGGGTGCAGGACGAAGGAAAACATCTTTCGAAAAAATATGCTAATAATAAATACATTCTGACTATAATAATGATAGAGTTTGACAATCATCTGAAATATTCTCTTTTAGAAAAAGGCCTTCAGTCCAAAGGGCAAAGCATATATTATTTTGAATCGATCAAACCTTCATTAAACAAAGCGTACCTGTTGAATGCCATTATTGAATCGGGAGAGCTTACATTTATTTTGCTTTTAATTCAAGTTTGTGTGGGTTCCTGTGAGAAATCTACGATGCTCTCTATTCAAGGTGCACGTTTGGCGAACATTCTAGCAAAGGCATGCTGAATGCGAATGGTGAATGCAATTTTAGACCGTGACTCGAAAATGTTTGCGTGCCCAAAGGACGAAGACAAAACAACAACAAAAAACACAAAACCTGGACTCACCGTACTAAAGTAAAGAAAAGACACGCATACGTTCCCACAGAGCACCCCTATCCCAAGTAGCCAGACGTCCGGGTAACCCAACAGTTGGAACCAACCACCACACTTGGACAGTTTCCTGCTGTCTTCCTTCTCTCCTTCAACTCCACCTCCTGACCCAATCGCCACCAATTTTTCATTCCCGCCACTTTCTGCTCCACTGTACTTCACATCGGAACAACCAGAGGCTTTGCCATCCGTTGCTATAGCAACAAGAGCATTCGAATCATCGCTGATGCAACCGTTCTCCACTATGCACGGTTGACTCCTAGATTCGTCCTCCAGCATTTTCTCCTTAGCTGAGATTTCAGTCGCGTTAAACAGCTGTGATCGTTTCTCGTCGTCATCGTCGTCCTCGTCGTGTGACGGTGGTGGTTCGACGAACACCATGGTGCAGGGGAGAGCGATACTGAGGAAGGTGGCGCACGAGATGCGCAAGGCGTTCCTCCACCCCCACCGCGAGATCATGGCGTACATGATCGGATTGTACACAAGTATACCTACGTAGGATATAATGAATAGAAATAAATATCAATAACAAGTAGGCCTACAGTGAGTGATAAAAACTCGATATCAAAAGGCATTCACTCCTGATGATATCGGAATATGGAACTGACTCTTAGCATCTCCCTCGAGTCTTTCAAGCAAGATGATACAGCAAAGGATGTTTCCTTAAAGCCTCTTCTGCTTTTAACAGCGCATAGTCATGATAGTCTTGTTAAGCTATATTCATCTGGAAAGTAAGCACTTTGACAAGCACAAGTTGAAGACGATAACAAGTTCATAATTTATATCATGTACAAGAAAATCTCGATGTTATTTCCTACCTCGAAAACTGGAAGGATGATTGTACTCAGCATCCCCCTTATCCACCCCACCCCCCCCCCTCCCCGCTGGGTACGCCACACTGTAAAATATTGGGTAAAATTTTAACCAGCACGAGGGTTATTATGCGTCCAACCAATTCAGGACAGTATTTTACCCCATGCGGGAAGGATATCGTCCAGTAAGGTTAAAAAATAAGCAGCAACTACTTTAGAATGGGCAAAATTTTCATCACACCGGATGCCCAAAAGAAATGCCAAATGTTGATTGGACGCTTTACTCTCATGGATCACTTTTACCCAATTTTTTTAAAGTGCACTGACTTTGATACTCCATTTACCTGTGTTAACCCCAGCCGTTGAAATCCCGAATGCCAATGTGGTGTGCTTGACGGGGAAGTAGGCGAGGATTGAGAGGAAGGCACCCGAGCAGATGAAGCTGTTGCCCACACCGAAGAGAAAACTGTAAGAGCCAAAGAGGGGTAACACACCGGGCATGAAGGAACTGATGAGGGTCGAGAGGGAACAGACGACCACGCCCAGGATGAGGGCGGGTCGGCACCCGATGCGATTGACGACAGGTGTAGCGAAGATGCAGAAGATCCAGGTGCACCCGTAGGCGACCGTCCCGAGGTAACCTGGCAGAAAAAGAAGAAGAAAGCAATAAAAATAAAGACTTTATTGGAAGTGAAAATGAAAATAAAACAATGCAATTTTTTATCACTTTGACCGCATATATGAGTATTCAATAAATTAGATTTTCTCGCATTTATGAGCCATCAATGTGGTCTCACCGGCTTGAATCCGTTGACAAAATATATTTCGACAAGTCCACCCTAACAAAAAGTTGATTTGAATAAAAGGGGAACAAATCTATAGCATGCATAACACTGAACATTGATGTAAAATAAGGAAGTAATGACATTTGAAGAAAAAAAAATCGCTGAATTTCATAAAACAGTAACACGCACACTCGGTACGCAAACGAGGGGATTGACAGGCCTGGGATTGATGACTTCACCCATTCACTATTTCCTTTGTTTTTCATTACATTGAAATATGAAATATTTTAATTTTCTCCTCCTTGAACAAACTAAGATTTATTCCTCCATGAACATTTGAAATTGCCATTGTTTTAACACTTTTAAATTAAAGCATAGTAAAGAAACATGTAACACAACTTCATATGTCGTAATTATACATTAGAAATTCAGATGGATTATGAAATATTTAAAATAACATGTTGGAAATGGAAAGGTCCACTGTGAAGTTGTGCTTGTAAATCGTGGACCCCTCGAATGAAATTATTCACTAATAGTCAATTGCATAATTGAAATAATGATAGTGGCCAACAGAGGGGAAGAGGAAAAAAGTGAAATCAACAAAATAAAACATGAAATGACCAATTTACGAAAAATATCGAGGGGGGCGTGATGCAGAGAACATCTTTTCTCGAAGACCCCCATGTTAAAATTCCCGCATACATTCGTAATTCCGAAGCTTCGTTATTCCGAAGGTTCGGATATTCCGAAGGTTCGTATTTCCGAAGGTTCGTATTTCCGAAGGTTCGTAATTCCGAAGGATCGTTAGTCCGAAAACGAAATGAGGTTCGTAATTCCGAAGGTTCGTTAGTCCGAAAACGAAGTGAGGTTCGTAATTCCAAAGGTTCGTTAATCCGAAAAAGAAATGAGGTTCGTAATTCCGAAGGTTCGTTAGTCCGAAAACTAAATGATTAACGAACCTTATTTCGTTTTCGGACTTACGAACCTTCGGAACAAGGAACCTTATTTCGTTTTCGGATTAACGAACCTTCGGAACAACGAACCTTATTTTGTTTTCGGATTAACGAACCTTCGGAACATCGAACCTTATTTCGTTTTCGGATTATCGAACCTTCGGAATAACACCACAAATGTTCGGATTAACGAACCCTTTTACGTTTTCGGATTAACGAACATCGAGGTATATGCAATTTACGTGTTTCGGAATTACGAACCTTCGGAATAAAGAACCTTCGGAATTACGAAGTGTAACCAAAATTCCAGTTCCCAACCACCACCATTTGCCGAGGGACATCCATATAGTTCTTGAGCCCCTCATTGATAGCAACTTCTTTTCTTAAGGGTATGTTTTTTTTTTATTTTGGGGGCGCACACCCTTACCCTTTATAAATCCGAGTGCTCCCCCCCCCCCCACCGCGGTTGGTTATATCGACTGCTATCATTTTGTTGAGACATAATGAGATAGATGATATAAATTAATATACTGTATACAGGCATGACTGACAGACTCACGCCAAGTAAGCGGGTAATACAATGAACAATACAACAAATACAACAAATAGGATCTCTGAAGGTGTAGAAATCGATATAAACATAAATAAAATCTGCTTGTAAGGATGGAAGAAAAATAATCGACCTTTTTTAACGTACAAACGCGTGTTTTCAGAATAACCTCTCTCATAGTATGATTCTAAAAATTCTGATCAACGAGGAACTCGATAAAGCTCATTGTTTATTATCATTTATTTACTTATTTATTTATATATTTATATATATATATATATATATATATATTTATTTATTTATTCATTCATTCATTATTGTGTTTGCTTATTTATTCATCTATTTATATTTTCTCTTTTAAAAAGCAGGGTAGTCCCGTTCAAGCCAGAGCCTGCTTTACAAGGGATCCCTGACGCCCTGACGTCAAGCATATGTGTGATGCAAAGTTCAATACTGTAGTGCAAAACTATTCAACTGGTAAGCTTTGATAGTAGATGAAAGGTGAAAATTGCATATATTGCATTGTTGAATTGCAATTGGTGAGTAGTCCCCCGTACGAAACTAGGCCAAAGAGCGACTCCTATACGCGGTGATTTTTCTTTTGTGGGAACACTTTATAATAACGGATCTCATTTCACATGTTTTCAACCCCGGTTTTCAACTTAACTAAGTTGAAATATCACTCCAAATATATATATATATGAATGGAGTATGTACCAAGGAGCTTACCTACGAACTAAACATTCAAATTTGAGATGAATTGATAAGTTTTCAGGAGCTTATCCGCACTTATCTTTGCTATTCCTTTTGTACATCGCTATCCAATATTATTAAAGCACTATTAATGTGGATTTGTAAACAATAAGTATATTTTTTCCAGTATCCAGTTCCTCTGAAATTGCCAAACAATAAAAGCAACAACAACAACACCCCAAAGGAAATATGACTAACTGAGCACAATCGGTAGAGAGGGGTTTCGGATTCCGGTGACCCGGGTTCGATTCCCACTTGGTGCGCTAATCCTCATACCAGGGGAGCGTTTCATCAACATTTCCATGCAACAAGTTGTCAAGTCTGACAACTTTCCTTGAGAATGATTGGCTGAAAGTCACTGTTACCATGGTAACTGTCGGATAAAACAGTACTTGTCGGATAAAACGTCCGACAAGAGAGAGAGAGGGGCGCACGGGGGATTGTCATTCAGTGAATTTTATGATTTGTGTTTGTTCTGTTATTATTATGTTAATGTTTATCTTAAAACATTGTTCTGTTTTTATGATAATCATTGAATGTCAGCATTCAATATCAACAAACTTTGGATTTGATCATTAACATACCTTACATCAAAAAGACCCTATCATATTTTCTCAAATCAGTTGTAGATCACATGCACTACCTGTTGCCAAATGCAATTTTTATGCTACACATCTCATACTGCAATACAGTATACACTGTACCGATTTTCTGGCTTAGGAGACGAATTCAATTATGTTTTGTCCCCTCATTTCAAAGAGAGATATTACCACAGAGCAAACACCGTGTTCTGATGTTCCCAAGTATTATGTTGCTCACGGAATATCTTTTTGATGCTTAAAAAAAAACGTGTCCATGATCAGTTTATCATGTTGGATTTTTTTTTGGTCAACAAAGATATTTTGTTACTTCGTGACTTTTCATGTAATTCTAGTATACATTTCGTTCGCGCAATGGTAAATAAGACGATTTTGGTGTGTAAATAGACTTTATAATTATGGAGTATTATTCTGAATAATAACTCCACGGTATGTGTTTCATATACATTCATGTGTATTTTCTATGCAGGTATATATAATGCACTAATACATTTGTTTGTGTAATTGTTGTATGTTGTTTATATTATGTAAATATCTTTGTACTATACTTTTAATTAATATAATTGAATGTAATTATACATGTATGTAGTGATATATGTATCATATTTTCTGTTGGTAATAAACCACTGACTCTGAATGTTGCTCTTATACCCCGAAAGGGTCAAGCGTGAAAATAAAATCTTACATCTTACCCCCTCCCCTATAAAGCAAGAATAAGAAGTGCCGTCTTGATGTTGAACCAAAATAACTTAAAAACAAAGCAACTCGTGTTTACAGTTTAAATGCAAACTCTAAAATGAAAAGGAGAAAATTGAAATATTACCACATGCACAGTAACGCTATCGACCCAGAAAAAATGAAATAAAAAAATAATCATGTCATCTTTAAAAATAAAATAGAATATTCGGAAAGAATTTGTTCAGCAGATTCATCCATTTTACAGCGGCACATGGGCATGACCAGCCCCGACCCCCGACCCCTTTTTCAATTTAGTCATTCGCGGAATTAGGTAAGGTACCCCCCCCCCCCAGTTGAAACATTTGTCTTCATCCGCCCCTTTATATAAAAATCTTGGTGCCATCGCTGAATTAATTTTAATAAAAGTGAAAATCCATTTCCTTTTTCAACTTTCCATAATTTCTGTCCATTTTTATAAATCTGGATGGTGAAAAGAAATTCGCTCTTGCGACTATATTGCTCCGGGCTTAATTTCATCTAGATGTAGGGTTAAGGTTGGTTAGGGTTGCAGGATCGTTTTTTATGTTAGGTTTAGGGTGGGGTTTGTGCTAAATCCAGGGTTGAAGTTGGTAATTCCATAGTGTGTGGAATTTAGAGCGGAGCAATTGTCGCGGGAGCAAATATCATGGAACAAGTTGGATCCGCCCCCTGTACACTAGAATATGAATGACTAAAAGTGGCCAAAAAAAAAAAAGGCCGCGGAACGGTTTTCAAAGTGGGGGGGGGGGGGGGGCTGACCATGCAAAAAATCATAATCGTATGGTCATTTTTGCGTTTTTTGTACACGGCCCCTGAAAGACACGACATGCTGTCACTTACCCGTGGTCGTGACGTCACTGTCGAACTCCTCCATGAGCTCGACCATGAGGAGGCCGAACGAATAGAAGAAACCATGAACGACGATGAAAATGAGCGCGGCGCAGACGGTGACGACCCACCCCCAGTTCCGTTGGATTCTGCCTGGGAGCTGGACTTCCCTCATTCGAATCCACGGTCTAGACATGGTCGTTGATCACCGACGCCGGCGACGTTGTTGACGAAGACGACGAGGGGGAATCGGACGGCCTGTCCCGATATCACCCAATTTCCAAGACCTAAGTTCAGACACAGTTAAAAAAAAGACTATAGTTTAAACAATGGATGGTGGGGGTTTAAATCTCAGTAGATCATTGTCCGCTTCGACGTCGTCCTCAATGGCGTCATGAGGTCAGAGTGGTGAAGATGAAAGCGATAATAAACATAGAGATAGATGCAGAACAGTCCCCGAGAGCAGCCAATATAGATAAATGTCAATCCAAATGCACATATCAAAAGGATATTGTTTGATCAACTACAAAGCGCCTGATCCGTTTTATTCCGTGTAACGTGTAACAGGGATTGGTATACGACCCCAATGACGATAACGTCAGAAAGAATGTGATGATGGTGACGATGTCAAGTCTAAGTGATCGTGTCCAATCCCTGAATTCTGTTCTTTTACAAATAACCATTAAGACAAACAATGATCAGCTCTCATGACCACGAAATATAGCAATTAGGAAAACCATGTAATATGAGGTAGATCACTATTTCGTTCCACAATATCTTATCGACCGGCACGTTTATCGTATACAACGGATCATATGAATTACTATGACTGCACGCGATCATAATGTTCAGTATACAACAATAACCGTACCGTGAAGTAACCAAAATGAGCAACAAAAATCATACATAAAACGCACAGGAGTCCTTATCACAAAGGACTTACGAGTTAAGAAACATCGTCGATATGATAACTATACAATGAATGAAAGCATAAAAGCAAAATTGTTTTGTCACAAACCGATTGAACCTTCGCATTGATTTCCACAGTGCGTATAAAAACTATAAATTCACATTCTGAAAAATCTGTCAAACTTATATTTCAAACTGAAAACCAGATATTTAAAAAAATTATGATCTAAAATCTCCTCTATCAGTTTACCACGAAATGACAAATATCTAGACCAGTCTTTTGACGGTTGAGCGAACGCTGACAATTTTCGCTCAAAAAGTTCGCAAATAGTTCCGTCAAGGTTTGCTGCGACAAAAGGAAAAGAAATGTGCACAAAGAAAGCACCAGTGCAAATCGAGTAATCTCAATCAAAATACATTCACATTTGTTTATGTTGAAATTGTAAGTCGATTCATCATCATGACTTTAATGTCCAATAATTTGTTTATTCTTGAACTGATGAAAATTAATGTGCAATTCCCTTAACAAATCTACCGGGGATACACTCTTAAAACTTAAATATAAAAAAAATACTTAAAATTTTGAAGAACCTTTCGTTGTTCCGTATTTGGAACCACTGGGTTCTTCAATGAACCAGAAAAGGGCTTTAAACAGTTATTTGGAATGATTTCGGTTCTACAACCCTTTAAAGCAGATACGAACCAATAGCGCCATCTTGAGTCCTCAACTATACTCATAACTGGCCAGTTTCCTGACCCATAATGCTAGTGTAGTCTAGTAATGTAGACACACTTGAATGATAACATGCTAATTAACTACTCGATACATTTATAACGTAATAATTATGTTACCAAGTAGCAAAACAATTACTTTTTCCTCTCAAATCATTTTAGTTTCTTTACAATTAAAGGTCAATTTATTATCTGTAGTATTAGTAAATATCTGAAAACGTATATTTTAAGACTATGTATTTATAACACACAGTCAATGAGAGACCACACACAGTTCACTCCCCCTTTAGAAATATTTATACCAACCTACTCTCTAAATGCAAAGGAGCTATTCTGGTCTCTGATCACACTTCTCTCAGAGTGAATTGAGGGACCACTCCTGATGGAGCAAGGTTTCGGTCTTTCAAGAGTGGGTTTTCACCTTTTTTGGAGTGGTGAAAAGTGGTGAAAATTCACTCTTGAAAGACTGAAATCTCGGGTGTGGCCCTCATCTCACTCTGAGAGGAATTGTCCGCTGTATCCGTTAGGAATCCGTTTTGTGTCCGTCGGCCAGTTGGATTAGAACCCTTTTGTGCTTTTTTGGAGACCCTTAAAAATGTTCCAAATGCGGGACAAAGAAATGCAGCTAGCTCTACCTAGCACCCTTTTTTAAGAGTCTATACAAGACAAAGTCTAAACAATGCAGGGGGACATCAACACATTACCAGCCTTTTCAATGTGATTCTTTCATTTGGGAATATGACTTTGACAAAAAAAAGTTGATAATGATGAGGAAATATTTATTTCACGATGAGATATTGCTTATTGGGCAGCTATTAACATGACAAAAATAATCATATTTCTTCCTTTCTTCTTGACTGAAAAAACCCGGCATGTTTCCCTTTGTTCATCTCATTCTATAATACTTCGAGCGCCTGCAAGAATGGTTGTTATTTTGTCTTTTTTTGTGTAACTAACTTGTGTTTATGTGATTTGCAATCACCTAATAATCATTTGTAAATTTTGTGATATTTATTTCAATTTGTTATAATAAAAACAGAAATAAAAAAAAAGATCCCATTAAAAAACAGTTTTTGGTGTGACTCGAGCACTCGGAGGGGGATCGAGCCCCACAGTGAAGAAGACCTTGAGATGGCGCCCTTGACACTAGAAGTTTGTTTATATTGAGGTTAGGGATATGTAGGCTACAGTGTGTATATACATAGTCCATGGTCTATATAGATGAATCCAACTTCAGATCACTGCAACCTTATATAGGCTTTGGTGGCCAACACGCAGGGGCGGATCCAGGATTTTCCAAAGGGGGGCACATTTTTCCGATGAAAATTTGACGAGCAAAAAAAAAAGAAAAAAGGTTTTCACCTAAAATTGGAGGTCATTATTTAGTCTGCGGACAAGCAAAACAAGCAACAACAACAAAAAAGAGTCCTTATATACCTTCAAAGAGGGGGTGGGCTTGGGTAAAAACGACATATTTACATTAACAAAATGCCCCCCGGATCCGCCTTTGTCATCATGGGTGGGGAGGGGGCTTCAAAAAATTTATTTTCTAAAATCACTTTCAATTGATCATGCAATGAACCTGGTAGGTGTTTCATAAAGCTGTTCGTAAGTTAAGAGCGACTTTAAGAACGACTGGTGATCCTTTCTTGTGGTAAATGGTATATTCATTGGCGACGGTTTAGCGCGTAAGAAAGGATCACCAGTCATTCTTAAAGTCGCTCTTAACTTACGAACAGCTTTATGAAACGGCCCTGGTGAGTTGCTATGCCAATACATTAATAATCTGTTGTCAGGTATATACTCGAAGCTCCCGATAAATAACCATAAAAAACATCATGCAAACCGAATTGGTAAGGCTTATATACATCATCTGTATAATCAGGAGCCTATAATAATATTATGCTAACTTGATAATTTCAATGTAAATTGAACAGGAAATCGTGTATTCTAAATTTCAAGGATGTAAAATATAAAGATCTAGATCGGATGTGCCCAGTCGAGCAATGGATTTATATTTAAACATTGTGGAAAGCTAAAAAATATTTGAATTGAAATCGTTTGCGATTTGAAATAAATGAAGTGTTCGGCTGGTCGCTAGATTTACTCCTCATCCTCGAGATTTCGTGGATAAAAAGGACGTACTAAGTAAAGAAACATAGGTAGTATTCGTAGAGGTGGAGCCTCTGTGGAAGAAGGAGAAGTACAGGAGTGAAGATGGCGCCCTCCAGTTCACTGCAAGATTTTAACCCGTTTTCTTTTGATAAAATTATCATGATATATGGGATGAAAGGCCTATTTCTTAACAGCCTAGATTGTTGTTAGAATAATGGCTAACCCAACTTAAGTGGTGACACGACATCTCCTCCTGCGACAATTGCTCCGGTCTTAATATCTCAGAAGGCATAGGATTAGAGCTAGGATTGTAATAAAGTTTTTGGTTCAGAATAATGTAAAGATTAGGGTTAGGGTCCCGTTAATTTTGGGAGGTAAGGTTTTATGTTTCGTTTAATGTGCAGACTTTCCATCGGAGCGAATGTCATTGAACCATTATAAATAGGCCTGTAGATGTCCTTCTGACGCGAGCCGACCGTGGCTTCTTATATTGCCGCCCTACTGCCGCTCATAATATTCCATGATTTGACTATACGCCACTTATCCTACCAATAATCACCGCCACCACTTCTTGCACATTATAATCACGCACCACCACGACGACCACCAGTCCAAACCGAGCCTACCAGGTCGAGACCCCGGTCGAGACCCCTTGGTCGCGCATGGTATCCACTCGTCAATGGAAGTGGCCCACCCCCGGGGCCTACCACCATCTTCATAATTAACATTGATGATAAAAAAACGATCATCACCAACGGTTTTGCAAGAAGGGGTCCGGGGGGGGGGGGGGCTGATCTCGCATCCCCCAAAATCAGATGGTCATTTTCAAAACCCTTTTTTCTTCAAATTCCCTCTAAAGCTTCAAGATTCCGCAGCCCCTTCGTCATCATCACACCATCTTCCCCATCACCACTTCTCCAACTACCACCACCATCACCACCACCATATCAGCCACACCACCACCACCACCACCCTACCATTTCCACCAACACCACCTAACCACCAATTCACCTGGAAAAACTGCAGTTAAGCCCCTCCACCACCACCACCACCACCATCTCCATCACCCCACCTCCACCACCACTACCATCACCTCCATCACCTCCACCACCACCACCACCACCACCACCACCACCACCAACACCTCCACCAATACCACCACTTCCACCAACACCGAAACAGTGCTCACGAAGCCTCATGTTATGGCTTCGCTCAATGTTTGTTTACGTTTGTTTGCCCGCGATTCCCGGGAGTTCATGCACGTTCGGTGCATTGCATGCATGCAAATTGCAATCGAGTCAAGTGTGACTCATTCACTCCCGTTGTTTGAATATGGCGGTCTTTTCGTATTTGCAAAGTTTGGCGATTTCTCTAATGTCGGTGAATGGTGAGTATCTCCCCTTCGTATTTTACCTGTATGTTATATTTGACGTTAGGAAAGTTACAAGAATACTATTTATGTCCGGCATGAAGACTAAATCGATTTAATAACTATTGATTATCATTTGTTTTCAATCACACACACGACCAGTCACTGTCACTGAGTCAGTGTAATTGTGAATACATCTCCAGCCCAGGCATTACAATTTTACATGTGCTGCATTGAGATTGAGTGCAAGTTGCGGTGTTTCGACGAGCCTGGCTCACATAGTAATGGAATGGGATTGGGATTGGGAATTGGACATGTTTATTATTGGATATCCGATCGCCTTATCGGGGTATATTAAGAGGGACAGCTCACGCTGGTGGCAGTCGCTAAGTTTAATAAGGCTATAAAATTAGAGGGGTGAAAATTTTTTAAATTCATTTAGAAATTTATACATCATCAATTATCGTGCATTGTCTGTCAACTGAATTTCTTCCATTGGAGATGGGGATGTGGCAATCCTAGTATACTGCATGAATCTGCATGATGGCTTTTGATCTTTGAAATATGGAGCCTCCCACTTTATCGGGGGGGGGGGGGGGGATTGGCAACCAGTGGTCATGATGGTACTAGAAATATTGATTACCTTCAATTGTCACAAGCTCACAATCGGTGTTTCCATTCATGTCACCCCATTTTTCCTGACGTGCACCTGTCATTGACAACACTTTTCTGACAGTCGTAACCGTGACACCCAATTATTTTACACCCGATATTCCCATTTGTAAAGGCAAAATTTACATTTTTTGATTGGCCTTTTGGTAATTAATATTCATCAACTAATTTGTATTATCGTGTATATATGGAAAAATCACGCTCCGGCCAGATGATGGACATGTTGTTGTGCAGGCGCAACAGGATATCATCCATCCGCTAGCTGCGCTGGGTGTAGGCCTAGATCTACAGCCACAGATATGACTTTGCTCTTTCGTCTTGAGTTGAGAACAATTACGTTTACTGCTGTAAATAAAAATCTACATGTGGGCCACTCTAGGCGACACCCCAATACTTACCCGTGCTAATAAACTGGGACTCCACTCACGCGCGTTTGGGCCTCCCTAGCTTAGAACTAAGCACTAATATCACCTTAAAAACTAAATCTACAAGGTATGTATAATCTATTTACAACTTTAATAATGTTTAATCGGTACTCACCGGTTCTTTTGTTGCATTTTCAGACCATTTCTCACAATTCTTCGTAAATATTTGCGGCAAATTTTGTCGCCATAGACAGCTTAGCATCCATCTTTATTGATAAATGGAGCGCCCTTTACGATAGTTGTTAATGCCGCGGAGAAATCGTTAGGCATTTTGGCCTGTATTCAAGGCGTTCTTTCTGTTTTATTTTTTATATTGAAGATTGTGCATTTGTTGAATAGCGCCGTCTACGTCAGGTATGAGATCGAGTGTATAAATACACTCTTCCAAAATAATTATGATTCCGACCTGGCGCTGTTTAACTTTCTCTTTCACCTAAATTAGCGATGAATGCTAGCATTATAAAATATATATTATTAACGTCTGACGAAAAGAATAACCAACCGATCAGCTGACGAGAACGCGAATCACGTGATCTTCATATCAGCTTCGATCGCGAGTCAGAAGAGAAGAGCAGCTGCCCAGAAAATCAGGAAAAAGCCGTGAAAATGTAAGTTCCCCTTCATTTCTTTCATTTTTTTGTTGTTGCTAACGATGCATTTACACTATAAAATTATAATTTAAATAAGAGAAAGGAATATAGCTTGTACTTGTGATATAATATATAAATATCCTGTTCTCAGAGATTTCTAACCAAAAATACTACTGATGTCGCCTATGAGGTCCATACATGTAATGTTGGACCTCATTGGTACTAGGAGTGATGTGGGCCTATAACATTTCATTATCCCTGCATTAACATTTCCCAGAGATCTCAAATTTTCCTCCAAATCGTTTTAAAATTTTCCCACTAAATGGAAAGAGTTCCTTTTGAGACATCCACCCTAGCCCTAACCCTAATATATTTATTTTTCACTTTGGGACTGTGGCTGTCGCAAAAAGAACTCCACGTAGATTCCCCACTAAATATTATGTTTAAAAGGATTTTTCAAAAGAAATTTATCAGGTTTATCTGGCCATGAAATCTGCCACCTACAGAGAAAACAATATGGAATTTGACCACGCCTCTCTCGATAACCAAAGGGCCAGAGAATCAAAATTCTACGTGTTCAAAAGTGCATGAGTCCTCAGATGAAAATGAAATTTGGGAACGAGAATAATTGGACAAACAATAAGAAAGTTATGAGCATTTGAATGCAAAAATCACTCATACTGTGGAGATCCTCCCATTGGCAATGCAACCATGATTTGTGATGTCGTACTTGTACATCTATTGCTCATTCTAATGATAGTATATAAACTCTTTGTCCATGATACACATGAAACCTCTGTTGCAAGCCTTATGAAAAAAAACTCAACCCACTAGATCTATGTGGATAGGCTTGATAAAAGCTTGACAGTTCAAGTATATCTTGGGAAAGTAATTAGGTGAACGACGCTTCACATGTTGGTCACATTGCCAACGGGCGGATATCCACATCATAATGATCAATATCAACATTTAAAAATTATCTTACCTTTCTTATTAATAATATTAATTGTACAATTTTTCTCAAACTGTAATTGCTTTGTTCATCCAATTTTTACCGTTGTCACCCAAGTTTTCACTCCCCTTTGATATTTAGATAAAGTAAACAAATAAATCAACAAGCACATGTATCAAGGCAAGCTTCGTATCATGAGTTGATACAGTTTTATTTCAAATGATATTTTGTTTGATTGCAGACTTATAGTGCTAAAGGCTCTTATAAACATGGCATCCAGATCCTACTATTCACTATCCACAACTCATCGCAACAAAGGAGAAACAAGGCAGAGAGTTGTTGCTCCAGCTATTACAACTCACCATGCTCAACCCTCCGCCACCCTCCAGCCAAAGGGCAGCAGCCATGGCCAGCAAAACTATATGAAGCCTGACAAAAGAGGGCAGCAGCAGCAGCAGGATAGCAAGAAGTATGGTTACTTCAGCCGAAGTGAGTCGGTGAGACGCAGTGGCAAGAGGCTAGCTGCTAAGCGGTGTGAGACGGGGGATAGTGAGGCTGCTAAATTGACAGGTGGGTCCATACTCCTTTAATACAACAAGTTTGTTTAATACCTTTTTGATGTATTGTGGTGTTGTATACAAATTGGCAGCATTAGTATCTTTCATTCATTGCTAAAGATCATTAGTTGAGCCACTTTAATTTCAGTTTAATTGTTAAATTTCTCTTAAAAATCACAAATAACATATTGAAATAAGACTACAATAACCATATTATTATTGTTTTACAAAATGAGCAAAAAAAACCCGAGAACAACAAAGCAAAGAAAAAAACTGTTATGTGACAGATGTGAGGGACAGACAGGAGGTCACTGACCTATCGAGGTCTGTCTCTCTAAATACCACACAACAAATTTGTAATCGAGAGTTAATCCAAATAGTAACAATGTTAACTTGACGGATTCGTCTTTTTATTAAAGCCCTGTAACGCAAATGTTCACGATGGATTGCAAATACGAAAGGTCATTTGGGATTGGTTCCTGATCATTGCTTTAAACAAAATGTGTATACAACGATGATCTTGATTGGTCATTGTCAATTGCAAGCCTACGGAGCCCAGTACTTCAGACAGCGGTTAATTTTTGCAAGTGATTTATTATAATATCTTTGTTGCTATTAAATTTTTAGTCTAGCAGTAGCAGTTTCACTTCTGTATACAGTGTGTCTCATAAAAAACTGAACCAAGAATTTTCAATGATTTATCAGAACTTAATCACAAATGTAATTGACAAGCGAGTAACCTATCATTGTCAAGCTAGTGTCTCCTCTTTCATTTGGTGTGACTTACATGTAGATGATTCCTTATTCATGCATGAGTGAGTAAAAACAATTTGAAGAAAAGATATAAAAAAAGACACTTGTTGGGCAGTATCTCAATTTAATGATGGTGATGATGATGATGACGACGATGATGATGATGTTGGTGATGATGATGATGATGGTGGTGATGGTGATCATCATGATGATGATATTGATGATGATGTTGGTGATGATGATTGATTGATTGCATGATGATGATGATGATGATGATGATAATGATAATAGTGATGGTAATGATGGGGATTGTAATGATGATGGTGGTGGTGATGAGTATAATGATGATCACTAGGTGGTAATGATAGTGATTTCAATGATGATGATGTGCTGATGATGGTGGTGTGATGGTGGTGATGACGATGGTGATGGTGCTGGTGATGGTGATGATGATGGTGCTGGTGGTGGTGGTGATGATGATGATTTTGATGATGATGGCGATGGTGGTGGTGATGTTGATGACAATGATGGCGGTGAAGGTAATGGTGATTGTGATGATGATGATGATATTGATGATGATGATGTCGATGAGGAAGATGGTGGTGATTATGATGATGATATTGGTGATGATGATGATGATTCTGTTTATAAAATAAGTTTGTAGATAAACTGACATGAGAAACAAAGGAATATATTTGCTATTCTTTTTTTTGCAGGAAAATTGAAGATCTTAATCAAGACAAAGTCAAGCTGTTTCTCAATTCGAGGTAAGATATTGTTCCGATCATGAGACTGAGTGATTTAAAATGAATTTACCAATCTTTTAATCGAAACTGTAGGATTCTTTCCAGAAATGATTATAATTATTGATAACTATGATTTATTACAATGAATTTGACCAAAGCATACTTACACACAATTCGTTGATGTTTTTTGGGTACTTGTGTTTCATCTTTCCTGGAAATGATATAAATAAATCAATTCTTAGTTAATTGCTTGAATATTATACATGTATGACAAAACTAAAACAAAATTGAAAAATGATTGGGGAAAGGCCTTGATCCTGATCTTGTTCTGTAACACTTGTTTTCAATATCAAATACTGAAATTTCAAGACAAATTTACTATCCAGCAATCAAAAAGCTTCATTTCAGTAGCTTATAACATGACAACTCTACATTGATTGATAACAAGTTTTGTGAAATGGTGCCCTCATGGAGCTGAAGTTGAATGCTGCTCAATTTGAACAACAGAGGGTAGTATGATGGAATGCAACGCAGAGCCATTAACAGACCTGCCAACCAGTACGTTTTTGGCGTATTTAGTACGTTTTTGCAACCAAAATATGGCAATACGTTTTTTCTTTAAAAAATATGTTTTTTTTTTTTTTTTTTACAAAATCGTAATTTATTGGAAAAAAAAAATCTCTATTTGTCTCTATTTCATAAAACTTACACAAATATTGTTATTAGATCAATGAAATTTCAGGTAACTTGTTTTTTTTTCAATCATTTTGTTAAAACCAGGGTGAGATATACACATGTTTCAATGTTTTTTTTTTCATCTGCAAGAGCAGTGCACATTTTAGCTTGCATGCAGCTTGAGCGCCGCGATGAGCGAGTGCGCCACACATTTTATTATGAAATAAACTTTTTTGGGGAAAAATACTGTTTTTTTTTAATCACAGAATACGATTTTTCATTCCCAGAGGTTGGCAGGTCTGCATTAATGGAGAGAGAGTTCGGCCAACCCGGTTTCAATGGGTTACCAACATCGTGCATATTGCTGTTAGGCAGGCCCAATTCAAATTAAATTGTGCTACGTTGGTAACCCATTGAAACCAGGTTGGCCAAACTCTCTATTGATGACTCTGATGCAATGTACATATGGTTTTAGCAAATGAGGGTTTGTGTTGTCTTCGCTAGATATTATTGTACTTTTTTACATTTTCAAAATTTGTTTAAACACTGGATGCATGTGTGTATGTTGGTAATGAAAGTTTTTAAAGGAGAGAAAAAAAAACCCAACTGGGCAGATACTGGATCACTTTCAAATTTCTTTTTTGATAACAATCGGAACTAGTTGAAACCAGTTGAGGTATCCAATAGTAGACACGACATTTGCTCCTGCGACGATTGCTCCGGGCTTAATTTCGTCCTAAGATGTAGGGATAGGGTTGCAATAGGGTTTTATGTTAGATTTAGAGTAGGGTATAGTGTTAAACCCAGGGTTGAAGTTCGTCATTCGTTTGGTGTGTGGAAATTTAGAGCGGAGCAATTGTCGCCAGAGCAAATTTCATGTGAACCATCCATGAGGATGGGCTAGTTTGAAAGTTTGGGGAAGGGGATGGGCTTGGAAACAAATCATCAGAGAAGGTTTCTCTATCACAGCTTCAGAGCATTATAATTGGTTAATCAGGGATGAATTTTACACAAAACCCAAGTATTTGAGAATTAGATTGAAACATGAAAGCACCAATAAAGACCTTGTTCATTGAATTAAGAGATATCGTCCTTTAATTGTGTGTGACTGTGAGTGACACAGATGATAAAGAATTTTACCCAGGATTGATCAAAAATATATTAACGATGTCTATAATAAATTTACAAGTTTACATACATTTCATTAAAATATTATTTTTGGGTATATCTTCAATTGATTCTGGAATTTATCAAAGATAATTGATAGCGATTGACCAATTCATGAGATTACAAAATTCATGATCAGTGTAGTTTACTACTATGTAATACATATATACAATTGATGTGATATGTCATTTTAAAGCTTAGCGTCTTTCCCCATATAGACAAAGCTATTCGGGATATACATATATGCCAAAAAAAGAAGATTGACATTATGTTTGATAATCCAACTTATTCGCTATGATCTTACTAGTAATCTAGGTTATTTGTCAGTAGTATTCTGCAGAGAAATATTAGGTGCCAAAGTCATAAATCCCTTTGTGTCTTCTGTTTTTATTTCACACCATAGTTTGTGGAGCCAAGGAACTCAAAATACCATCCAGGACTCAGGAGTGCAGATTGTATGCAAGGGTGAGTATGCATTTTTTATATGCAGAATGAAAATTAATATTCAGGAAATAGACTTTGACAGCCTTGAAAGTTCAACCAATGGCCTGTTCTATCTGCTTGCCCCCTCCCACCCCTTAGACCAGAAAGGAAAGTGAAAAATATAAAGAGAGAGAGAGAGAGAGGGATAGAGAGAGAAATAAAAAAGAAATGTCACTGAGTACTCTTGGTATTTTGGTGGTAGTATTTAGAATTACAGTTGGTGTGGGCTGGTTAAAGGGGTGGAAAGTAATTTGAATAAATGAAGTAAAATGTGACAAACAAAACATTTAAAATTTCATCAAAATGGGACAGTGGATAACAAAGTTATGATTTAGTTTTGCGTTATGTTGGCCAATTTCAACAGTTGTTGTATAAATGTCTTAATGAATATCCCCACCCCTTCTTTTGTATTTTATTATTGTTATTATTTTCTTGCATCCAAATGCAAGAATTTTAATCTGTGTGAATAGCTTTATCTGATTGCAATAAAAGTTGAGATTCTGGTTTTGTACACAAAGAACATGTTGCAGACTTCATAACTATGGCCTCCGCACACCTTACAACTGGTGCAGGATCCGATTTTTGGAACAAAGCGCATTTTGCTTAACTTGTAAATGAAAAGTATCTTTTTATTTGAGGTTTGATTTAACTTGAATTAAACTCTATCAATTTTGGATGATTGTGAGCCTTTATGTTGGAGTAAAGGCCAAATTGGTTTCCAATAATAGCCATATATATTCGTTTGTTGTGACGTCATTACAACTAGATATTCGATTTGAATTTATTTTTTATGATTGATTGATTGATAACAAATTTATTTCATTCCAAAATTTCAACAAAGCTACAAAGTAAAGCCAAATATAATATAACGTTATGAAATGAAATAGAAACCTTCTGAAAAGCAAAGCTTGTTATTGAAGGTTTCCTTCAATAACTAGTTTCATTCTTAATTCATTTTCATGTTAAAATGTGCCCAATTGATAATTAATGATGGGATGGGATTACTAAGAATTCAAGGAAATATGAAATAGAGTCATGAAATTGGAACTTTTTCCACTGTTTTATACATCAAAGTGTGAAAAGGGAGAAATAATGGAAATCAATTATATTAAGGATGGTAGCATAGTCACAGATTATAACATAATTATTCATACTACGATTGAGAATTTTAAATAGATGTTCCATGTCTCAATTTTCACTCCATGTTTTACTACGTTTCATTCCAAATTTGGGTCGCAGACCAATCTTTAAGTGTGCGATGGCCTTTAGTATTAAACAGCTTGCACCCATCAGTGCCGTTTAACATTAATCACAGCGATTGATTGTAGGGCTATTTTCTATAATTGATTGCATTGATTATCATTGTGTATGATCAATTGTAAAATCTGCTCCACAATCAATTACAAAGCTTTATGTTACAGGTCCAGTGTTAAAGATACACAACCCTGTCTTAATGGAGAAACTTACATCAGGGGCCCGTAACACAAAGCTTAGCGATCGATTGTGGTGCTGATTTCTACGAGTGATTGCCCTGATTATTGTGTATGATCAATTATTCGTATTAGCCCCTGATCAATCACAATTATTACAGAGCCAAGATTTTATTTTCATTCTACATGTACCGTATGCATCTAATGCCAAATTGGCAATCATATTGCCGTTTTGAACCACCTTCCCAGATCCCCCCAATTATTTTCCAGGGCTCTCCTAAAACCTTGCCAAAGATTACGACTGATCTGACCGTGGATGTACAACGGTTTTGATTACCTTAGATTGCAGAGGACCCCAAATTAGGCACTGATTGTTCTACCTTATTTGATTTTTTTCCTATGGGATTTGTAGTTTCATATTCATGTTAAAATTAGAATTTGTAGCATGCCAATCGCATATCACTGCCAAATACATCTCTTTGCCCTCAATTGGATATTATTACCCTGGCTTTAGTCCTGCAGCCTTTTACAGCGTGGTGGCTTTTCAAGGAATAAATTCCTGCCAGGTACTAATTTACCCCACCTTGGTTGGAGTGCATAAATTTCTTGCTGAAGGAAATTACGCCATGGCTGGGATATGAACCCACGCCATGGCTGGGATTTGAACCCACGCCCTTCTGTTTCAGAAGACTAATCCATTAGCACCGCTAATCCATTGGGCCGCACCGCTCCACACAGTTTTGTCAGTGCCCATTTGATAATTAATGATGGGTTGGGGTTATCAGTGGGTGTGTCGTGGTCTAGTGGTTCTGACTCTCGCCTTTGAAACAGAGGGTCGTGGAGAGGGTCGTGGAGGAGGAGCCGGAGGAGGGGGGGGGAGAGGAGCAGGAGGAGGGGGTGGAAGAGAAGAGAGGGGTGGGGGAAACAGGTAGAAAGGGAGAAGGAAACAAATAAATAAAAATGAGAAAAAAGAAAAGAAAATGGGAGGATGGGAGAACAAGAACGATAGGATGAGGAAAGGGAAGATGAGGAGGGGGAAGGAGAAGGGGGAGAAGAAATGGGACATACATGTAGAAGCAATATGCAATACAAACAAGATGGCAAGCAATCAGAAAACAAGAAGAGAAAGAAGAAAGAGAAGAAAAAAATAATTAGGAAGAGGAAGTGGAGAAGAAGAAGAGAAGGAGGAGGAGAAGAAAAGAGGTGAGAGGAATGGAACAAGAAGAGGAGGATGAGAAGGAGAAAGAGGAGAAGTGAACTAGTAGTGCCTGGTGATCCTGGCTAGACATATAACATGTATCCTACTAGAACATCATGGAATAATATAACTAAAGACTATCTACCTTCTCCATTAAACCATCTTCCAAATAATTGTTCTTAATTATTTTGAATAAATAAAAACTATTATGAAACCTGCAAAGTCACCAACTCCCAACTCTGGAGACCAACTTTTGAAATGTCACTGATTTTGACGGGTGTATGATGAGTTAAAAGCGGATATTCACGTTCATCGCCAAGTTTTATCCCCCGCAATTTTGCCCCTTCTCCCCATGCGATGATGGAACTATCTTAAGATTTTTCTTGGCAAGGTAGAACATTTGGATTGAACTAAAATGGGCTGAATGCAGAAAAGAATTTCCTGTTAAAAGTAGAATTGGGATTTTTGTAACAATTGATTGTCTTGTGGACAATTCAGACAAGAACAAGTATGCCCTGTTGAGGTTTCTATGGTATTGATTGAATTAAAAGCTCTCTTGTGTATCAACGTAGTTGCAGGAGATGACAAAGCTTTGTTATTGTAAAGAAACTCAGTTTTGGTCTGCTTTTTGTGCTATTTTTGGGGTTAATATTCCTGGTATCACATTGCCGTTTGCTGTGCTCATTTGCTACATGTAGATGAAATGTGTAGCATGTTATTACATCTGATCTAAGAATGTGCGTCGATTTTGAAATTTTTCCCCAGTGCCGAAGTCTTCTGATCAACTTTAAAAATAAAGATTATCTCCCTCTGTTTCCATGCATTGTACAGAGCTGCCAACCATTACGTTTTTGCCGTAATCATTACGTTTTTTCATTCAAATTACGGCATTATGGTTTTTCTTTTCAAATTACGTTTTTTGACAATTTTGATAATGTGTGTACATAATTGTATGTATGTGGAGTGCGTGTTGAGCCCGAGATGAGCCTGGTACTTGCGCGTGCGTAGTCGCCTGCCGGCCGGTTTTCCAACGCATTTTAATAATTTGATAGCGTGCACGTACATATACGTTAGTTGAATATGCGAGCGGCATGCATGGTACGAATCGCGATGTATAGCGACTGGTAAATACGTCTGTAAGGATGATGACGTCATCCAAGATGGCAACTTACGATGACAAACGAAATGATCGAGGATGATTATGTTTTGATCATCATTTGAAAGGAAATAACAGTAACTGCGGTCTAAGGTACGATATTTCTAAATTTTGTATATTTTATCTTAAATTTGCATGTAATTTCTTTCCTATAAAGTGATGTTTTATGTACAAAAAAATGATCCGAAAATCAGATTTCCGCCGAATGTTGGATCTAACGTTACTGCTAATACGTTGTCTTTACGCACGGGCCAACACTCTTCAGGTGAGTAGAGCCAACGTTTGTTCTTGCAGCGCAGAGCGAGGAGTACGATGAATTGGGTAGGGTAATTCCCCAAATGTAGTAAGAGAAGAGTCCATTTGTAATGGAGGGGATTTGGAGGTTTGAGGGAAATTATTATTCCATTTGCAAAATTTTACAAAAATACTCATCATATATATTAAAGATTGAATCATCAAAAGATATTTTTTATATACTTTAAAATTAATTGTAGTGATAAAGAAATGAAATTATGAGGCTATTTTCTTGAATTGATTAATATCAATTCCCTCACGTACGTGCAGTCGCCGCTGGCTAACGTCAGCTTAATGGACGACGCCATATTGCCAGATTCAGGCAGATTTGGCCCGCGCCCTCTCCGGCTAACGCTCGGCTAAAGCTCGAACGCCATTCACCCATACACTAATTCCCCTTGATTACCGTTGTTAAAAACCTCTGTCAAATCTTTTCCAGCATTTTTATGAATTAGCGATTGATGTTTATCCGTTTATCAGATATCCTTCATTATACACATATTTTTTTCATATTTATAACATTTTTATTTTAATCACAATTTTAGTCCAAACGCGGGTCAGTTTTTGTTAACCCACGTTGTTTGTGCATGCCCACGTATAGCCTTACCCGTATTGAAAGGAATGATGTTGGGTCGAAAAACAGAATTGTTATTGTTTGTTCCTTGTTTGTTGGGGATGAAACTATGATGGCGACCAGTCACGTTTGACTGTACCGCCAAATAGTTAAGATTAATTAATTAAGGTCAAGGTGAGATAAGAGAAATGAGCAAGGGGCATTGTGGTGGGGGAGGGGGAGAGGGAGAGAGGGGGGGGGGTTACGAGGGCAGAGTGGGGATACAGTTTCATCATGCAGTACAGGGCGTCGATGAACACTTTTATTTTTTTCTCCAAAATATGGAAAGTGACAGAATAATCAGAAAAAGGTTGATTGGTTCTGATTTTGAAAAAAAAACAGAATTTATCAAGATTGCTGTTATTCTTCATGGTTGTAGAATTTAATTTAGTTTCTAGCTCTGATAAGTATAATTCTTTCAAACAACTCAAATTTTGATTAATCGTATTTCATTTATTTCACTCTTTTCTTTCGCCTCGTTTTTTTTTCTTCCAAAAAACCAGGGAGCTGAAAAATATGAGAGCTAGAACCTAAAGATATGGGGTAGCTATGACGTTGGAGGGGGCGCAGCCTCATGCACTTGCAGATCCAAATCAATTTTCACAGGGGACACTTAGAGTAGCCCCTATTTCTTTAATATTATTTTTACAAGCAAAAAGAAGTCAATGAAGACATCAGGTCACCGACAGCTGCCTCGTCAAAGGGGGGGGGGGCGGTCGATTATTTTGAGTATTTTTTTTTCATTTTGTCCTCAATAAGGGGGGGGGTTCAATTAATTATATATATACACTTCTATTGTCTTTATATATGGGGGGGGGTCTGCTACTGAGCATGTTTTTAAAAGGGCTTAATAAGGGGCTTAATACAACAGAAATTGTACGATTTAATACAATAAAATGTATCATCGAGGTTAATACTAAATTAATACATAATTAATAATTGTTTTAATTGAAAATGAAAATAATAAAGGCAC
Organism: Lytechinus pictus; assembly: GCF_037042905.1. NCBI lineage: Eukaryota > Metazoa > Echinodermata > Echinoidea > Temnopleuroida > Toxopneustidae > Lytechinus > Lytechinus pictus. Next base: position 5,082,772 of record NC_087259.1, read on the forward strand.
CCATAGATCTTAACATCTCATAAATACAGGCCTAAACCTGTATTGGAAGTTGAACAGGCATAAAGTATAAATGTTTAGCTATATAGCTGATGCTTTGATCCCGCAACCAAATAATGTTATCATAAACTAGTAGATGTTATATCAGTCATGTCAGTGGCGTAACAAGTGAAAATAATTGAGGGTACTACGATATGGCGTATCAGGCAAAATTTATAAAATATATAGTTGCAAGCAAGCGACATAAGCATAATTTTGACTTTTGGTTACAAAAATCCAATTGAACAATTTCGCAAGATTCTCTTACCTTTTCCTTTTTTTTCTTGTTCGTGAATTGGGGGCATGCAAGACCCCACCCCCCCCCCATACAGCACCACTCTTTGTTGTCACTGTCTAAAATTTGATTTAAACTTTGAGAATTTGAATTTCTTATCTAAGTAATCCAAAGGGATAAGACAAAAATATTTGCAGATTACTTATTTCAAAGTATTTTTATACCTATAACTCCCCAACTCTGCTCTAGCTGCACTGCACGTTGCCTAACGGCCTTCCACCAAAGGGCCAGGCCGACTCGCCCCGTGAGCAAGTGACCGCGTTCGCGTAAGTTCACCCGAAGCCATGACTAAATTCTGACCATAAACATCACCTAACTAATCACTCTCTGACAATATTTCAAAGTATCTTTTATTACAGTCGATCCTTTGGGCCGTTAAACGATAATATTTCCAATGTTATCATGACAAACAATTTTAATGAGATAGTGGCATTGTAGAAAAAACAAATTTATAAGCACGAAATGGCACCAGATAAATCATCAAACATACAGCGCAGCGTTCGGGACTGGTGAGTGGTACGGCTCTCTTGGAGTTTTCGCCCCGACGAATTCGGCGAAAACGCTACCATTGCGCCGTGCGAATGTTCAATCTGCGGCTCTCAATCAGAGACTTGAATGTCTCTTTTTGCATTATCGAAAATGTATCATAGCCTTTGTTTGATTTGTTTACAAGTAAGTTGCATATCCGTCGTGATAATTAGGAAAATCCATGATGTCTTCTTCTAATTCTGTAAAAATTACCTCTTCAAAGTGCCTGTGTCAGAAAATTGCCGGAAATCGTAAAAACTTGCCTAAAATGTCTCTTTTTGAAAGTTCATCCATGGTCTGGAAAAAAATGTTATAATTTATGTAGACGTATACCGTAAACAAATACATCCTCGATCACTGAAATGAAGTGTTTGCTAAGCTTTTATATCTCAGACCGTGTTACCATGGCAACTTGGGAAAACCTTTATTTTTTACTAATAAAATTCTGGTTTTAAGGGTCATTTTAGAGACATAAAACTAACCATATTTTGAAGTATTGGGTTTAAATTTCACATAAAACTGAATTATCTATGTTTATACTTTCGTATATGAATATTCATATTTCTTGTAGAATCTTAGTTTTTGATTGGTCAATGTTTCAGTCATGGATAATAACTGAGCGTTAAAAAATCTGAAAATGCGCATTTTATCGGCAACCAACAAGCAAGATGGCGGAACACATTAAGTTGGCGCTATGCACGTACGTGCCCTTCGGATAACGGTACTGTCTGGTTAATTTTCATCAACTCGTATCACACAAATACGATGAATTCGGCTTTGAAAAGACCTGGAAAGCTCTTCATTGTCCCCTGAAGTAATAATTCTGGGTGATATTCAACATTTATTGATAGTTTCACATGATTTATACTAGAGAGATGTCCTACTGCCTTTGGAATTCATTAAAAAAGTCGGCACTTTAGCATTCAGTTTAGCAGGAATGGGAAGATTTCTTCCCCGGTTCTGGCGGCCTAGATGTCTGCTCTATAGTGCTGTCACTGCTGGGGATGATTGAGTGTGCGTGCAGTGTGATTGAGGCTGAGCTGTGCACATCGTGAAGTGATTTACGATGGGACTTTTGTGAAATGATTTCTGAAATCATTTCAACTTCTTAATCTTATCTATAGATCTATTTGAATTTTAGATTAGATTGATTTATGAATAATTTTTCTATATTTGTGGAATGTTACATGTACACTTCCATTTTATGACACTTTAATTTTAAAGGGTACTGTTTGGCAAAAACAATGTTACTTGGGAACAAGTCTGAATTGATGTCAACTTTTTTTTTTATTTCTCTTAGTCTACAATTTGGTAGTTTTGTCAGGAAACTCAACATAAAACAATGAATTATTTTAGAAGTGGAAAGGAAGCCCCAGAAAAATGGAGCCCTAAAAATGTTCACCAGAACTGATTTTGGTGCCCCTGAAAGAATTTTTTCTCGACAGATCTTCACTTTGATAAGTGCCGGAGTAGGTTGCACTACAAAATGAAAGGCCTAGCTACTTATCATTTTTAGAAAAATTTGCCTAGGTGCCCATTTGACTAGAATAAAAGTGGCCTTCATGCCCTTTAGAATGGCCTTGATACCCCTTGAAATTTTGGGGCATTCAAGGCCACTTTGCCGGTTGCCCCAAGCTGAAAGTGCCCATTTAAAAATGGCCTTGCCCCTCTCAATTCTTAATTCAAGCCCTGCTACTGACTTAATTAAAGTTGGTAGATTATATCAAACGGCCCAAGACTAAGGGTCCAATTTGTAACACTCCGTTACTTAGCCCAGACTTGGCCTAGAGATTAACTTTTTTTTAATTGTTCACTGCATACATACTTTTTGCATTGGATGTTTGTCGCGTGTGGTTTTAAGGTTCGTTTTAACACATTCCTTTTTTTTGTTGGAAATTCCTTTTTTTGGCCATAATGATTCCTTTTTTTGCTTGCACAAGGTTGGCAGCTCTTATTGTAGTGCATTGTAGTTGCATTATCCCCCCGGGGGGGGGGGGGGGCACTTACATTGACGAGTGGATACCATGCGTGACCAAAAAACACGTAAAAAGGATGTCCTTTTCAAGATAGGGCACGTTACGTACGTAAGAAGGGTGTCAAAAACACTAAATTAATGGAAAGAGGGTATCGATTTCGCTAGGAAAGCTACGTGTTTATGGTCAAATTTGCGGGGGTATAAAAAAGACTAAAATGTTTTATAAAGGATACTTTTTGCCCCAACAGTCAACACTACGTGTATTGAGTACAATTTGCGCAAGGTGTGGGAGGTGGGGGCCGTACTAAACCCAATGATGTAGGTAAAAGTAAAACTGACGACCGATCTCTGTGACATAACAATTCAAATATCGCTGTACTTGTTTAGGGGTTCACTTCAGGGAATACTTGCCAAGAGTATCATTTTGTTACTTGTTAAGTGGTGCATTTTTAGAATATGGAAAATACTTGTTTAGGGTGCTTTTCGAGACTACATGGCATGGTATCTACTCGTCAATGGAAGTGCCGCCCCCCCCCCCCCCCCCCCCCCCCCCCCCGTTTATCCACTTATTTTGGGCACAAATAATAAACAGGCTAAATGCTTGTTCATTCAAGATGCAACAAAGGTCAACGGTGATGAAACTCAGCAGCAAATTATCATCGCATTTGATAGCAGTCTGAACTTCCTGGTATTTCATTCTAGGGTTTTCTGATTTTCTGCAGACTGTCCATCCAAAGTATCCCCTCCACTATTTGCTCTTCTATTCACGCCTTCTGTTTCCATATCTTAAAGGAAACCGAAACCCCAGAAGAGAAACAATCTTATTGGAAAGAGTAAAATGAGATGAACAATTTTAAAAAAGTTTCATCAAAATCGGTTATGAAATAAGCAAGTTATGGACGTTTAAAAAGTCTTGTTGTACTTTCTATGGGGATCCTCAAATTGGCAAACATGCTTCAAAATGGCTGATTTTGTGGACAACTCTCCATTTGTTTTGTACACGAATTTTCAGATTTTCCTCATCTTTCAAATTGCATCTTGCCTCCTGAGCACAACATGGGAATATATAATTCACACCACATATGTCAAGGTCAGGAGATAATGTGAAATATGTAAAATAAAGGGAAAATCTGAAAATTTGTCTACAAAACAAATGGAGAGTTGTCCACAAAATCAGCCATTTTGAAGCATGTTTGCCAATTTGAGGATCCCCATAGAAAGTACAACAGGACTTTTTAAACTTGCTTATTTCATAACTGATTTTGATGAAACTTTTTTTAAATTGCTCCTCTCATTTTACTCTTTCCAATAAGATTGCTCCTCTTCTTGGGTTTTGGTTTCCTTTAATACTATTCTGCCCAAGTCTTGGGCTAATACAAGATACATGTAGATGGAGCTGTTATACAATCTCTCAATAAGCATTAAGCACCAATCCCTGATCTTTCAGTCACATCTACTTTCCATCCTATTCCTTTGGTAAATTGCCAATTCGTCTATTGCCGACTCGTCCACTCATCACATGGTCTACCTTCATTCATACCTCGGTCACATTTGCTCTACGGTGGCCGTACGGCGAGTCGAAAACAGCCCTTTTCACATTTTATGTACGAGCTACATAGAGGTGGTTTGTATAAAAATGAATAAAACGGCTGTTTTCGACTCGCCGTACGGCCGCTGTAAAGTAAATGTGACCATGGTATTAGTAGGACTATTCCGTCCATCAACACTTCGGCTAAAAACTGTTTGGTCCAATAATCACTTTGTCTAATCATCATTTCATCTATGACCACTTCGTCTCATAATCAGTTGGTCTAATACCCTCTTTCTTTTCATTCATTTTGCCCAATTAACACTGAGACCAATTAGACCAAATGGTATGTGGACGAAATGGCTATTGGACCATCTGGTTATTAGACGACATTTGGTGGACGAAATGGCAATTAGACCATGTGGATAGTGGACGAACTGACGGTAGACCAAATGATCGTAGACGAGTTGGTTATTGGACGAATTGGCATTAGACCAATTGAAATTAAACCATTTCTTTTAAATCTCTTCCACACACTCCCTCTCCTTTGAATATCTGTCGGAGTCTTATTCTACAAAAGAAGTATGAAATGTGGTGTGGCCCCCGGGTTTATATTCTCTGGATATAGCAAGCGCAAAACCTACCAATAACGAAACTCTAGTTACTTAGTCAGGGTGCTACATGTACATAAGCACTTGCCCGATTGCCCGGGGCAAGTAACAATTAGAGTCGGGCAAGTGTTTTGAAGTAAAGACCACAACTACTTGCCTGAATTGGGCAAGCGAAATTCACACAGTAGGAAGCAAAATTCTCACAGTAAAATGACCAAAATGAGGGTCGATATGATATGATATGATATAAGAGTAGGGGGAAACCCCGGTGTAGTGGTCCACCTGCATTCCCCCCAATCAGTTATATCGGGAGGAGAGACCTGCGGGTCATAGTGATTCAGTTCGCTTTTCTCTTCCCAGGCACAGGCGACGCCAAAACAAATAATAATAATAATAATAATAATAATGATATTGACCATAATTTTGGTCTTGGCAGGCAAGATAAAATCATTTTGGAAAAAGAAATGCAATAACAAGGTAGATCATTTCATGTCAAAAGAGAGAAAAAGGTCAATGGTTTATAAAACCGCAAAACTATCTTTTGAAGAGGTAAAAGTTTTTTTCCAAGGATTTTTTTCGAGCAAGTGAAATAGATTAATGGGCAAGTATATTCCAACTATTTAAAAATTTACTTGCCCGACTGGGCAAGTGCTTCTAAAAAGTTATTTAGCTCCCTGTTTTCGTATTTCATCTCTCGCTCCTTCCTCTTCAGCAGACTGCCCTTCCAATGTATCCTTCTCCACTCCTTATTCTTCCACTTCCACTGTTTTCATTCCTTCTCCACACTTTCTGCGAGAGTCTTGGGTTGCATTGGTGCAATAACAATAGACTTAGGTGGAGCTGTTCCACAAATCTCAGTCCTTGAAATTCTCTATTCATGAGTCTATTCCTTGGTGTTTCACACTGCTATGCTTTAACTACTTCTGAAGGCTGTCCAGGCAAGATGTCTTTGGTGAAGTAGTTAATATTTTTTATAACTCCATTTACTTGGTTAATTCAATCTATAGATCGTAACATTTAGAAAGCAAATCCCGCCATTTAACATAAAATTACAGATTAATATTCAATGGCAAAAAGAAGCTGCTGAAAACTGCTTATCTAATAAAAGAGAGCCAATGGAGTAAATTAGAAAGTCAAAAGGGGCCTAAATTTTCGATCCTAGCAGAATCTTCTTCTCCAACGAAGATTCTGCTAATATTAATATTCAGACATTTATATGACACATAGTGTTGGTAGTGTCATTAAACCTCAATCATTCATTCAATCAATCCACTTCTTCCTTAACTATTTCCTTCCTTCTTTCTCTCTATTTGTTTTGTCTAAGTTATTTACTGTATCCTTAAAGGTCAAGTCCACCCCAGGAAAATGCTGACTTGAATAAATAGAGAAAAATCAAACTAGCATAGTGCTGAAAATTTCATCAAAATCGGATGTAAAATAAGAAAGTTATGACATTTTAAAGTTTTGATTATTTTTCACAAAACAGAGATATGCACAACTCAGTTGCATGCAAATGAGACAGTCGATGATGTCCATCACTCACTATTTCTTTTGTTTTTTATTGTTTGAATTATACAATATTTCATTTTTTACGGATTTGACAATAAAGACCAACTTGACTGAACCATATAGTATAAAACAATGCTAATTCCACATGTTCAGGGAGGAATTAATCGTTGTATCACTTGACAAATTAAATTTTTTAAAGAATATTTCATATAATAAAATACAAAAGAAATAGTGAGTGGATGACGTCATAGTCTCCTCATTCGCATACCAGCCAGGATGTGCATATAACTGTTCTGTGAAATTAAGCGAAACTTTAAAATGTCATAACTTCCTTATTTTACATCCGATTTTGATGAAATTTTCAGTGTTATGCTTGTTGGATTTTTCTCTTTTTATTCAAATCAACTTTTTGTTGGGGTGGACTTGTCCTTTAAGAATAACCTTCTAAAAGATTGACGTTTTAAAGTTCACAGTTCCATGTTTTGTCCAATATCCCTCTCATTCCCGAAAGGCCTCTGGTCGAGGAGTGGTTTTTGGCTCGGAGGAAATTAAAATTGTCTAGGACGCTGCAAAGATGGGTTTTGGGGGTACGAAGCCAAAAATACAAGTCAACTCCATATCAACCCTAAATTTAGAACGTATTGTTCTTCATCCAAGTGTCTTTCAACTTGTGTTTGCCCAGGAGTTGACATTTTGATCAAGAAAGGATTTGGCATTGAGAATGCTTTGAGAAAATAAGGGTTTGGGTGTTAACGGATAGCTTGGGGTACCATATGATAACTACAGGGCTCAAATTATTAAACTTAAGGCAATCCGAGGACATGGCCTCCAATGTCCTTTGAATGGCATTGATGCCCTTCCAAATATATGTAGACTTAAGTAAAAAAAAAATGAGTGCCCTTTTTGCCTGTGGCCTTGGTGCCCTGCATTAATCCAGTGCATGTATCCCATTGAAAGTACATTTTTCATTGCTCCACACTAACTTTTTTTTCTTGGTGGCCCGATCGTTCCCCAAATCATCAATCTCATATTTTTTTTACCCTGTTAAGCAAATTTGGTGGCTGTAAAACAAAAGGAAGCATTACCATTTATCGAAACTTTGGTAACCCAACCGGGCCACCAAGTGTTGGCTTTGATAGAGAATTTCGATGGCCCGACTCTCATTTTTTGTTGCCCCAGGCCAGCGGGCCACTGCTAATGTTGAGTCCTTCATTTTCTATCAACGCACATTTTTATTGACCTTGGATGTCCCTAGAAATAGCACTGTCTTACCTTTAAGTGCCCTTTTGAAATAAAAAAAGCCCTTGTCCCTTGGCCCAGTGACTAGAAAGAGGCCCTTTCAAGTTTCATGAATTTGTATTTAATAATGCTTTAATTAGTTTATTGTTTTGATATTATTCATTTTTATTTGAAGATATCTGTCGTCACTCGAGGCAAAGAGATCCTGAGGGAGTTCACATCTGTCCAACATGACACCAGAGAACCAAAGTTTGACAAAACATTCTATATGTAAGTATGCTGATGTGAACAGCACTTGATAATCTCACATTTTAGATGTAATCTGTAAAAATTATTTCCCTTTTGATATAGTTGACCCCCCATCAAAAAAGTTTTTCATATACTTCTTATGGACCAATTTGGTTCATGTTTTTTGTGGTAATTTATAACTAATATCCTGGGTTACACCGGAACCGAATCAGCTGCAAATCCATCTGAATAGACGTATTCGTGAGGATTCAGGAGTATTCTGTTATACTTCCCTGAATGCAAGAAAATTTAGGAGGGAATCGGGAGCATTCGTGGAGGGATTTGGCTCGATTTGAAATGTTCAAAACCAGCCAAATACCCCCAAAATACCCTCGAATGTGGCCACGACAAATATTATTTGGGCCACATTCGGGATGTATTTGGATGGAATTTGGTTGGATTCTCGGAGGCATGCGGGGTATTCTGAGCAGTCAATATTAGGCGATTCTGCTCTGATTTGGGACCTGTCCTGGACCTATCAACCTCTGATCCAGGGAGCTCGCCAAATCAGAGACGAATAGGTTCCGAAACGAAACCACAGAATCCATCCGAATCGGGCCATATTTGGGCAGAATTGGTCCAAATTTATTTGGGAGGATTCAGTTATGGTGTAACCCTGGCTTTACTGGGCAGCTTCAAGTATGCCTAACAAACGATAATGTTTGCACTGACCTAGCAACGCACATGGCTTATTGGAAAACCCATTGGCCCGTATTCTGAAGTCGGGGTTTATCTTAGACCATGGTCTAACTCCGTGATAAGATTATGGGAAGCCAAAGGTGTCACAATTTTAATTACATGGTAATATGTTTATTATGTTTACTGTGATCTTTCCTGATCCTTTCATGCTGAAAACAATTATCTTATTTATACATCTTAGACAACTGAGAATGATTTTAGAGTCAAATGAGCTGAATATTATATCTCTACTGTTAGTGATTTTTGTCACAATGGGCTATCCAAACCTAAACCACAACTTTAAACCTGAGTTTGAATTAAAACCCGACTTAAGAATACGGGCCATTAAATCTAAGTACTTCTGTTCTTTTTTTTGGAAGCCCCCTATTAACAGCCTTTCGTAGGGAATGTGATCCAGAGTCTGAGCAAGAAAGACAGTCTAAAGAATACATTATGGTTTCCTCATTAATGAATAATTGACGCGATGATGCACAAATTCAACCTGCATGTGGTTTCAGAAATGAAAGTGAATGACCTGATAAAAAGTATGAATCTGTGAGGCTGTTCACACCGCAAGGGGGGACCGTGGGCGGACCGTGGATCGCGCTATCGTAGCGCGATCCACGGTCCGCCCATTGGCATTCGCCGGATTCACACCGCAGTGAGATAGCGCGGTCTATCGTAGCACCCCCTTTTTTTAGAGGTCCTGTTGCCATGACGCGTGACGTCATGAGGTCAGAGCGGTCAAAGATTTCGCGCGCTATTACGAACCCGTACTAGTTAGTTGAGAGCTCGATATCGCTGTGCCTATTATGCTAGCCGGCCTACGTTTATTTCATGGCGTTGTAGAACGATGACTTCCGGCATGCTATCCCGTGCTATCGTAGCTCGGGTTCACACCGGCAGAGATAGCGCGATCTAGCGCGCGCTAGACCGCGCTATCTCTCGTGGACCACCCCCAAGAGGTGCTCCAGTGGCACGCCGTTTTGGCTCGCCGTGGCTCGCTGTTGGGCGGACCGAAACGACGTTGTACCTTCCACACCGCAGAGATAGCGCGATCTAGCGCGCGCTAGATCGCGCTATCTCTGCCGGTCTGAACAGGCTCCATGATAGTAGAAATGCATATATTTAAAATGGGGCTGGCAGGATCTAGGTAGGCCTATAGTATGTCTTCAAGCATTTACAGCAATCAACTTGTTTTCAATAGCAATCATATGTTTCATCAATACTTTGAATTATAGGAACAAGTGATTTATGAAGTATTGTTTAGAAACGACTCATTGTTAAAAGAATTAATGAAATATAGCCTAGCAATTTGATGATAATATTTATATTGATGAATAAAAATGACAATTGAACATGATTAGGAGGTATTACGTCATTTCAGATCAAAGATGTACTAATGTGGAAGAAAATTAATTTGAATGATTGAAGCATTCTATTTTGAAATATTTTTTTTCTGTTCTGTCATCGCAGCCCCTTAGAACTGGTTCAAATCTCTAGCAGACTCATCATTCATCTCAACAGACAGACAGGAAAAAGGTAAAAAGATTGTCATCTTGTTTTTCTTTCTACACACCCTGTCTTCCTGTCTTTTTCTTTTTTTCCTTCTTCCTTTTCTCCTTTCTTCTTCTTCCTCTTCTTTGTTGTCGTCATTGCCCTCTTCTTCGTTGTATTCTTCCGCTCCTACTTCCTTTTCTCAGTTTTTCCCTTCTTCTTTTTCGTCATTTTTGTTTGTCTTCTTTCTTTTCTTCTTCTTCTTTGTCCTTTTCTTCTTTTCTTCCTCTTCTTCTTCGCCATCATACTCTTCCTGTTCTTCTACTTCTTTTTCTCATCCTCCCATTTCTTCCTCTTCTTATTCGTATTTATTCTCCCTCTACCTTTCCTCCCTCCTACTTTCCATCTTCCTCCTCCTCCTCCTCACTTGTCTCATCCTCTTCCTTTTTTCTTCTTCTTCATTGTCGTCATCACTCTCTTCCTCTTCTCCTTCTTTTTCTCTGTCATCGTCTTCATCCTCCTCCTCCTCTCCTCTCCTAACCTCCTCACCTTCTCTTCTTCTTTTTTCTGATCGACCTCCTCTTCTTTTTTCCTTTCTTCAATCTGATGATTATCTTGCTTTCAGTTTTGTTTCCAAAGGCTTTATGATATACTTCGGGCTTTGTGGGATGCAAGGAGTTCTTGCTATAATTTTGTGTTTTTAACAAGGGATATATTTGACCTTCAACCAAACCTAGTAGGTTAAATTAACTTACACTTACTCCCCAAATGACTTTTTAATTGCCAAAAAGGCAGTAAATTAAACAAATACAAAGTTCTAATGCCCTTCTGTCACTCAATCTAGAATATATGCTCCCGCAGTTATAGACATATTGCACATAATACTGCACTTATCCCACCAAGAGCCTTGGTTTCATGTTTCCTTATGTCACTTCCCCCCCCCCCTTCCCCTGGCCACCCTGGAAGTCAAGGGCACACATTTATGGGTCATGTGACATGCGGAGTTCCGTTGACGCCACCATCGTAGATCTCTGACGTGACTAATTCAAAAGTACCTAGGAAATGTTCAGGACTGTCCCAACCTGAACTGACATCAGCTGGTTAATCGTTAGCAAGCCGTGGTGTGCTCTGAGGACATTTTTGTAACAGGATATGGTGAAGCTTTAAAGGTACATATAATGGGCCACAGCAGCTGCCTTAATGAACACCATCTCTCGTCTTGAATTACTCAATTTGTTCCTTATCCATGGCCCAGAATGCATCATTTCTTAACGTGCATGCATGAAAATCATTTGTTCCATGTAATTGTGAAATTTAAAGGCAATTCACCACAGCTACCTTGAAGAGCATCATCTCCAATCCTGGGCCCCATTATGATTGATTCGATCAACCTCAAGTATATGGAAATCCATCAATGACATAATTTTTTCTTTAGGAACTTTGCACAATGTCCTTTGAAAACAAAGAGAAGCATGCTGAATTGTCAAGAAAACAGTGAATGTATGAATATACATCATAGCTACAGAATATTTTGAACAAACATGCAGTTTAGATGTTGATATCAAACAAGTCTTTTGTAAGATGGGGCCCTGAAGTATTCACACTGGCCCCAATTACAATTTACCTTGCTTGAGATTTACCAGAACTTCCTAGAGGTACTTTAAGGACTGAGTTGAAGCTTAATACAAGATGACTGTGGTATATTACCTTTAAAAGACTTCCTTGACCCGTATATACTTCTAGGTCAGAAGTACTTCAATAAACCATTCTAATGATCATTATCTGTGAAGAACAGTGATTCAGGCATTTCAAACCAATACTGCCAGGAAGACATTGATTATAACATTATATCCTATAATTACATAGTGTTTCCCAAAATGTCAATATTGCAAGGCACTTCGTACAGCTTATCATGGGGGTGGGTAGGGGGAGGGAGTATATCCCTATAAATAATATGATAGGAGAGGTTAAAAATTGGAGAAAGACATATGGAAACATGAAAAAAATCTTAGAGAAGCAAGGATGTAAATGAGCTATGTTTTTTCATTTGAATTCTCAAATCATCAGGCTTTTCTTCATATATATAGTTAACCCTTACAGTGTGAAGGGGTTGTGGATGTTCGGATTTTCTCCCATATTCTGAACCGTGACAACATAAATAGTATAGGGTATTTTTATAGTCCATATATCCACCTATTTGGGTGCTCAAGGCACTCCGATATTACCCTGGCTAAGCTAGTCTACCGATTCCGGTGCTCACAGCTTTTTGAAAAATCATTTCCTGCTGGTACCCATTTACCTCACCTGGGTTGAGTGCAGCACATTATTATTATTGTAAGTGTTAAACTAAAGGATTTTTTTCATTTGTCCCTTTTTTCTCCACTCATTGCAGATTTGATGATGTCATTGGCTGTATGTCCTTTGGTATGAAGACCATGATATCCTCATCTAAGGTAAGATTGTCTACAATTCTGATTTAAATTGTTCAAATAAATATAAAATGAAAATACTGTTTACATTGTAAAAATGCTGATTAAAAATTTAAGCGCATGGTTTAAGGCCTTCACTCTAACAACTGTTGTTTAAGTTTTAAGCAAGTTGTTTGGAAATGTTTAAACTATTAAAAAAAAAAGTTTTAAACAATTTCAAAATTTGTTAAACAATTTGTTAGAGTGACAAACATTCTAAAAGTTTTTTTTTTACTGTGTTATAGCTCCTATCACAGTAAAAACGTTGTTTAAACTTTCATACAATGCTGTTTATTATATGAACCTTACAGTAGTTGTTTAACAGTTTAAACAGCCATGCTTGATTTATTGAGAAAGAAAAATAAAAAATTAAACTTTGTTATTTACAATTTTAAACAAGAAATTTTAAGCAAGAAATGTATTCGCATTGTGCTGCATTCAACCCAGGTGAGGCAAATGGGTACTGGCAGGAAGTGATTCCCCAAAAAGCTTTGCGCACCGGAATCGGTAGACTAGCTTAGCCGGGGTAAAATCTATAGGAGCGCCTTGAGCACCTAGCAAGGTGGATACGTGCGCTATACAAATCCTATATTAATTATTATCTATTAAACACTTGTTTGATTGTTTAATCAACTACTATAAGGTTCTTACAAAACAGCACTGTATAAAAGTTTTAACAACATTTTTACTGGGTATGTTGTAGTCTTTTGGCATGTCATGTAAAACTTGCATCCGTATGCAACTCCTGCATTTAAAACTGTTCATGCCTCATTGGGTGCAAATGAAATTATATATATATTTTTTTTTTTAGAGCACTCATTTTAGTGGAGCACCTATCATATGTACTGCAAAGAGAGACTAGCATTTTCTTTTTAATCGTAAAACCCCTTCCCCTTCCGACTCATTTCATGTTAAAGGACAATTCCACCCCAACAAAAAGTTGATTTGAATAAAAAGAGAAAATCCAACAAGCATAACACTGAAAATTTCATCAAAATTGGATGTAAAATAAAAAAGTGATGACATTCTAAAGTTTTGCTTAATTTGACAAAACAGTTACATGCACATCCTGGTCGGTATGCAAATGAGGAGACTGATGATGCCATCCACTCACTATTTCTTTTGTATTTCATTGAAATAGGGAATATTCTATTTTTCTCCTCATTGTCAAGTGAAACGACGATTAATTCCTCGCTGAACATGTGGAATTAGCATTGTTTAATACTATATGGTTCAGGCAAGTTGTCCTTATTGTCAAATATATAAAAAACGAAACATTGTATAATTAAAACAATAAAAAACAAAAGAAATAGTGAGTGAGGGACATCATCGATTGTCTCATTTGAGTTGTGCATATCACTGTTTTGTGAAAAATAAGCAAAACTTTAAAATGTCATAACTTTCTTATTTTACATCCGATTTTGATGAAATTTTCAGCGTTTTGCTAGCTTGATTTTTCTCTTTTTAATCAAATCAACATTTTTCTGGGGTGGACTTGACCTTTAAGATATTTCATATATGAGCTAACACGTTTTCATGAAAATCACGAAGATTCGTCAGGTTACCTCTATACATTGGAAATTCAGCCATGGATTTGTAATGTGATATGGAGTATAGATTTATTGTGGAATCCCTAATTCCGAGCAGGGATCAATAAAATGTTGCTGCATGTCCAGATGCCAAGCAGAGATCCACTTTCAACTAGTATTAACAGCAAATCACATTTATTTTATATGTATTATCTCATGCTCTTTGGGGATTCCAAGTGTAAAAGGTAAGTGTGCTGCCTGTGATAGTACTAACTAGAAATGTATGATTGATATGCACTTTACATGCACTATATAATTTTACTACATAATTTTTGATAATGCCTGTGATAATTAGCATGTGGATGCACAATAATATATCAAAATCATCAGTGTATAAGCACTTTTATATTTTCACTATTAAAATATGAGTAATTTTATTTCTGCGGTTCACACATTATTGGTAAATATGCATGTATCCCAGTGCACTTTGAACAGAATGATACTAATAAAAAATAATAAGAATAGTCACAATGGTAATAATATAGCACTTATCACATTAGAATAGAATACCATCACAGATTCAAAGATAACGTAAGAAATAAACTCCCAGATATTTCATTTTGATCTGCCACCTGATGGAAATAGATTTAATGCAAAATTTATATTCAATAAAAAACTTTTTTCCCCCATATCTTTCATATGATTATTTTAGGGCATACACTTTGTTACAAACTAAATTTTAATCAGAATAGTGACATGCTCTTAACATTTTACCAAGACTAACTGTAGGCTTTTAAGATATAAATCTGTGAAATAATCAATAAAAAAAAGAAAGAAAAGGATCAGTAAAACGACTAGTTTCTGGAAAGGTGAAAGTGAATATTGTGAGCATTTGAATTCTTTTACTGTACTTTAGGAAGAGTACTCTGTTTCTATGTGATCATATGCGTGCAAATATATTATCTGCGATTTGATACTCACAGCAATGTTAATCGTGAATCATGTTTCATATTCAGGTTTATAATCTAAATGTAATGATACATGATATACCAATGCATGGATTCATCAAGAAAGCAATGCAGATATGTGCGGTATGAAAGAAAGATTCTAATTGTGATACTGATCGCAAAAAGATTAATATGGAATCCATTACAAACGCAAAAAGGAAAAGAACAAAAGTGAACCCCCATAGATTTCTGAATACATCATTGATTGGCATGCTTTTTAAAGTCAAGTTTAACTTTGGCCATGGTGCTAAAATTATGGGAAGCTAAATAAACTTCATAATTTTGTTACGTTGTATTTTTTCTGTCTTTACTGTTTTTTCCATGTTTTTTATGGTAAAAAAACTATTGTACACGGAGATATTATTCCCAGACAAATCATGAATGAATCAAGTGTCAATGGATGTGGTAAATTTTGTGTCACATTGGCTTTCCATACTATTCCATAGTTTAACCACAACCTTGGACCAGAGTTTGAATTAAACTTGTGTTCAGAATACAGGCCATTGAGTCTATTACATGTTGCATTACTTTTCTATATCAAATTATGTCAATATGAGCTTCAAGTTCAAGATATTTTAATCACTTTGGTAATTGAATTAGCACCCACCCACTTGATCATGATTCATGCACACCCAAAGTGTTTGAAATTCCTATGATTTTAATTTCTATTTTTGACTGACCTTGCCAGGTAGCTTAAAGGACAAGTCCACCCCAACAAAAACTTGATTTGAATAAACAGAGAAAAATCAAACAAGCATAACACTGAAAATTTCATCAAAATCGGATGTAAAATAAGAAAGATATAACATTTTAAAGTTTTGCTTAATTTCACAAAACAGTTATATGCACATCCTGGTCGGTATGCAAATTGGCAGACTGATGACGTCACCCACTCACTATTTCTTTTGTAATTTATTGTATGAAACATGAAATATTTTATTTTCTCGTCATTGTCATGTGAAATGAAGTTTCATTCCTCCCTGAACATGTGGAATTCCATTATTTTAACATTTTGTGCTTCAGGCAAGGAGGTCCTAATCGTCAAATTCGTAAAAATTGAAATATTGTATAATTCAAACAATAAAAAACAAAAGAAATAGTGAGTGAGTGACATCATCGACTCTCTCATTTGGATGTAACTGGCTCGTTCATATAACTATTTTGTAAAAATAAGCGAAACTTTGAAATGTCATAACTTTCTTATTTTACATCCGATTTTGATGAAATTTTCAGCATTGTGCTTGTCTGATTTTCCTCTGTTGATTCAAATCAACATTTTTCTGAGGTGGAATTGACCTTTAAGTTTATTTTCACATTCCGTTTGAGATGTATCAGACATATGAGGTGTTGCAAGAAACTTGGAATTGATCGCAAGTCAATTTCAGGTCCCCAAATCAATCTCAAGTCATGCATTTCTTTTCACATTTGCAATTGATTGGTGGCCTGCCTCTTGCATCAGTATGAATTTAAAAAAAATTTCATTTCATTAATTGTTTCTGCAATTTTGTATATACATAATAAGAAAGAACGTAGTGCATAACAAAATATTTATCAATAATTAAGAATAAAAATTTAGCAATAATAAAAAAAAGAAAAGTAAACAATGTTAAAAAAAATGTATCGATTTCAGTTTGAATTGATCTATCACTTGTAAATTGCATCAGACATTTGCAATTGATTGCAAATATTTCTGCAACTCCCCCCTCCTGTTGTGACAAACTTGTCTAATACCCCGTTTCATTAATTCACCTTCAAATACTGTATGAGCTGTAATTTTCGCGGGGGTTTTATTTTCGCGGATTTCGCGAATTGCCGATCGGCCGCGAATTTAACAACACGTGAAAATATTGACACACTTCAATAGTAAGTGCCAATGTCCCCAGCAGCAAAGCTTTGCTATTGAAAACATACTGTGTAGTGAGAAAAAAGGAGATATGCACCTCTATATGTACAAAAAATAAGGCTTAGAAAGTACAGTTAGTGATTCAAAAAGTTAGCTAGAATTTCACTTTTTTTAATTTCTCAAACAAAATCAGAGCCTAAAGTATTTTCTAACATTATTTCATCAATATCTATACACTCACTGTAATATTAAAATGTATTTTCCATGAAATAATTTGATTTTATTGTCATCTGATTGACTCTATACACACGTATTGGCAGCTATTTGCATACTCATTAATATTCATAAGTCACATGACCAGAGCTTTTAAAGGTGAAGATTCTGTTCACAAAATTCCACATTTTTGCACTTTTACCATCTTTTTGAAAAATTACATGTAATAGAACAAAACACCAATTCTAAAGATTGCTTAACCCTATAAATTACAGATCAAACTGTGGCATGATGAATTTTCAGATTTAAAGGTAAAAAAATTGAAATTTAAACCACTTTTTTCCACAGTTTGTAACTGTTTTTACGAGAAATATTTATGTACAAAACACACATCAGCATGGGGACTTTTAGGAGTAGAGATATGCACGTGATTTGCACTAGATTTACTTCTTTTAAGTGCTGTGGAAATATTTTCTACATCTTCCGATCGCGAATTTAACAACCCGCGAAAATGTCGGGACCCCCGCGATTCGCGAAAAATTCTGTACGCGAAAATTCTGAAATAGTCTGAGTTGTTTTCATTAATGAATTGAGCATGGAACTATTCCTGATTAATTGTGATATCTAGCCCTAAAGATGGGGTTCCTTTTTCAGAGGTTTATTTATTGATTCCAAGCTGTTTTCAGCTTAGAGAAACCCCACTCCTCCTCAAGAAAGGGGGCGGGGAAGGCATCTCGTGTCTCAAGGGCTTTTTGATTGCTTCATATCCCATTGACTTTGTTCAAATTAAGTTACATGGTTTGTTGTAGGCATTGTTACACCATCTTGAAATAAGGCTTTTGAGTATGTGTATAGGCCTATCTGTGAACATTAAAAAATACTTAATCAACACATGCACGCTCACAGTGTAATATACCATACTAATCCTTGACTTTAGACTAGTTGTTAATCATTTAGTCCTCTTGACAATTAGCACCATTGACTAATTACAGCAAGCAAGTTCATTGAATAAGTATCTCTTCTGGAACGGTTTTATAATCACTCTTTACAGCTCCTGTCAATGCATGTTATGCGGATTGGTTTTGTTTTGTAATGACTAATTTATTCAAAGGGTAAGCTATAGCTGGTACAGTATTGAAGGTTAATTGGGAGTCAGAATCAAGCAGAAAGTGTCAGTTCATTTACATGTGGGATTATTATGATCTCATTCACAATTGAAGTCAGGTTGGTGTGGAACACCTTTGATCAATTAACACCTATTAATACAGGTGTCAAACTTCCCATTAAAACTGACTCTATACAGTGTAGTACACCCAGGTTTTCCAGGTGAAGGTGTACAGTATTGAGGATATGGTAGCAAAGTGGGAGTTTAGATCGAGCAGAACGTATCACTTCAATTTGGAGTAATATGATCTCATTTACAATTGAAGTCAGGTTGGTGTAGATCAACACCTTTGATCAATTAACACCCAATACAGGTGTTAAACTTCCCATTAAAACCGACTCTAACACCACAGGTCAAAGAGAGAATGAAGCAAAGAGTATCAATTCATATTAGGAAAAATGTGATCTCACTCAGAATTGGAGTCAAGTTGGTGTAGAACACCTTCAATCAATTAACACCTAATACAGGTGTCAAACTTCCCATTAAAACTGACTCTATACACCCTGGGTTTTTTCGCGGTGTACAGTATGGTAGCAAAGTGGGAGTTTAGATCGAGCAGAACGTATCACTTCATTTTGTAGTAATATGATCTCATTCACAATTGAGTGATAGTTCCTGTGTTAAATCTTACTAATCCTCTTCACTCATCAAATCAGTTTACCTGACGATCCCAAGTTCCTTCAGTCAATGTCACTGTTCCATCTTCAAAGCAGGCTTGGAAATAATTTATATTTTTGCCACACTGCCGCAATTGCTGAATTATAATACATATATTGATTATTGTCCAACTTAATGGAAATTCATTTTGTTTACGTGCTTATAATTGTACAAAATACAGCACAATCATAAAGAAAAAATACATAAATAACGAAGCAACAAATGGGAGCCATTGGGGGCATTTTTGGGACCATAAATTCATTTCAAGGGCTCCTTTGTTTGTTCATCAAGCAATTATGCTGTAATTATTCGGCTGTATGTAGAATATTGATTTTCTAAATGTCCTTGACTATTACGTGCAGCAGATCTCGGGGCAACTGCATGTAGAAAAGATGGTTGCCCCAGAGCATTCTGTTTGGCAAATTTTAGGAGCGATTTGGGCTGTCATGAGGGCAAAATTGCTTGTTGCTCTCATTCATTTTCTACGCTGTTTCACTGGTATATCCACGCTACCAGGATATAGTTCATTTTATAACTGAAATATTCATACTGATAATTAATGACTGTGTATTGATATTGTTAAATATGCTGGACTAAAATAAAATGTGACTCTGTACAAATCATCTCAAAAGAGTTCAGGACATAACAGAATATTGAAAATATAACAAATATCTGATCACATACATTCATCAATGTGAGGGAATATTTTGTTAATATTTTGATCCAGTTGTATGTTGTTCATTTCTACACTAAGTACTAGACTATTCATCGCACATTACATAATTTTCAAAATATGATTGTACGTATAGATACTGTTTATATGTTGAAAATATTCACCGTTTTTCTCGACCATCATCTTTAATTCAAATAATGATTGTGTGTGCATAGTTAGATGCACTTGTAACATAACTCTGTATATTATAGCTGTGCAGTTGTAGCATGCCTGCTAATGTTTTTGTAAACAAATCATATCAAACAATTTCAAATACAGCAGGATATAAGCCAATATGATGATAGATAGATAAATGGTTTATTAATAGAAATCAAGACATCATCACGGCTAAGGCCGAATTGCGATGTATTTACAAGCCTAATAATGACACAAAAATATGATATATATATATTGTTGTTTATTGTCAAACTTAATGGAAATTCATTTTGTTTACATGCTTATAATTATACAAAATATAACACAATCATGAACAAAATATACATAAATAAAGGAGCAACAAATACAAAATGTTGACATGCACATAATTACAGATTGATTCATATACATAAATCATTAGTGTATAAGTGTAACGTGTATGTGACATTGACTCAAGCACATCTTATCTGAATTCCAGTAAGTCATATTCAAAGTATGTCTGTATGTGCATATCATTCACATCTACACACAGTTGTAAAATGACTCTGTTATATAGCATAATGGTTGTACTACCTACATGTATACCTGCTCATGTTAAATAGGCCTATACCCATCAAGTATGTTAACGACCCTTTCTTACAGGAGATGCACCTTTGACTCCTTTCTTCACCCTCTTTCGACTCGAAAATTCATAAAAAGAATGAAAGTGAAAAGATATTCCTTACCATTGATCCAATCGCCTGACCTCTCAGCCATATACCAGGATGTTTTTCTTCATAAATTTTCGCTGATATGATCATAATCAATAAATGTGAATATCGTCTGCCATCGTACACTAGAGTAGGCCTCCATCTTACTAGGTTGCGTGGGTGTGTTTGGGTGTGTGTGTATGATGGGCATATTAAAGCACAATAGCACATGTGACTGCATGAATGCTTGTGTTGTTGTTATTGTAAGGAGAATAGAGTCCTATGGTCTTGCTTCAGTAATAGAGCTTTGTATGATTTTGCATTGATCAGGAAAGGGGCGCTGTCAGTATGAATTGTACCTTTTCCCCTTGATGGGACAGATCAAGGAGTACATGGAACTCCTTGGACAGATGCTATTCAGATTGAAATTCACCTCCAGTGACCTCTGCCCTAGGTACAGGCATATTCTGCAACCCTGGATTGTTGTATGGTCACAAACTAGTAGTGATTACTTCCTGTATCGGCTTTCATGTAAACAATCAGATTGGAAGTTGGTAATTATGGAAAATAAGTGTAAACATCAGCATCATTTCAATGGTTTATAAGGTTAATTAGGTGTAAGGTAGTGTTTATTCTCCAAATAAATGAATAAATAAATAAATGGAATTTTGCATTGTTACATGGTATTTGAACATAGAAAAAGAACATATTTATGAGGCGCCGAATGTACCAATATTATATAGAACAATTATTTGTTATATAATCATTATTTATTAAATAATAACTATTATTTATATATAATTTACATTTTATTTGTAAATAACTACTATTATATAAAATATCATTTCTAATTATTTATATATAATTCCAAGTAATACTTCATTATTTGTAAATAATAATAGTTCGACATTCCATTATTTATAAATAATGACTATTTGTTTTTCATTATTTATAAATAATGATTATTTGTTTTTCATTATTTATAAATAATGATTATTTGTTTTTCATTATTTACAAATAATGATTATTTGTTTTTCATTATTTATAAATAATGATTATTTGTTTTTCATTATTTATAAATAATGATTATTTGTTTTTCATTATTTACAAATAATGATTATTTGTTTTTCATTATTTATAAATAATGATTATTTGTTTTTCATTATTTATAAATAATGATTATTTGTTTTTCATTATTTATAAATAATGATTATTTGTTTTTCATTATTTACAAATAATGATTATTTGTTTTTCATTATTTATAAATAATGATTATTTGTTTTTCATTATTTATAAATAATTTGTTGAGTTTTCCATTATTTATAAATAATGATTATTTGTTAAATAATGAAAACGTCTACTTCATTATTTATAAATAATTTTTTCGAGTGCACCATTATTCTCATTATTTATAAATAATCATTATTTCATGTTCGAGTTTTCCATTATTTATAAATAAAGATTATTTGTTAAATAATGAAATATCTACTTCATTATTTATAAATAATAATTTTGTTTCAATATCCCATTATTTATAAATAATCATTATTTATAAACAATTTTTACAGTTTGCCATTATATACAAATAATCAGTATTTATATACAAATAACCATTATTTATTAAATAATGCCATTATTTATTAAATAATGGAAAACTCGCTATAACATGCAAATGTGGGACCGCCCATGATATGAATATTCATGATGCGATTTCCTTTTTCGTGATTTTTCTTCACAAATTTTTGTCCATTTCCTCTTCATAATGACATTTCTTGAAGCAATTTTCTAGGGATATGGTCTGATTGTAATATTCTTCATTTTCTATATAACTTCGTCTTCGTAGAAATATCAAAAAGTGTAATTTTATACGATTTTTCCTACAGTTCACAATCCCCATAGGCGCGCGTGTATCGTAGGGACAACCGGTGAATCGACGGAGTGCTCTTCATCGAAATACTACGTTGGTTGGTCCCCGGAAGTGGCGGGCGGAATTTAGCCCGAATCCTCGATGGAAGTCGATCAAGTGCACATGAGCTGAGAGAGTGAAATATCAGTGTACTTGTACAGGCCCTTCTACTTTTTATAAATATTTCTAAATACAGTTCTAATAATGCACTTCAAATACATTTTGGAGTGTCTGTTTGAGGCGTTTAAGCGTTTGGGGCGATTTCACCCTGGCCCAAAAATGCTCGCAACGACACTACGGGGGCATGATGACCCCTAAATTTTTAAAAACTTATTTTTCTATTGAAAATTATCACAAAATTCACCAAAAGTGTGCACGAAAGCCTTCGTATTTCACTTTTAAAACTCCAAAAAGTGCCCAAATGACAAGCTTGGTCGCTTCGCTGTGTCGCTTTCAACTTGAGAACGTTTACGCGTCTGCTTCCCCCCCCCCTCCTCCGAAAGAAATTCTGTATACGGCCATGCTCTAAAGAGCCTGGCACATTGATTTATGTATACTTCATTTTCATTATTTTAATCTCATTATCATCATGGCCTTACGCAGAATTTTTTCCGGGGGGGGGGTGGGGGGAGCAGGACGCGCGTAAACTTTCTAATAAAAATCTTGAAAAAGCGAAGCGACCAAGCTTGTCATTTGAGCTTGGTCGCGTCGCTGTCTCGCTTTCAAGATTTTTTTGAGAAACTTTACGCGCGTCCTAGCTGCTCCCCCCCCCCCCCCGGTAAAAATTCTGTGTAAGGCCATGATGATAATGTGATAAAAATAATGAAAATGAAAAGTACATATAAATCAATGTGCCATATGCTCTTTTGAGCATGGCCGTTCACAGAATTTCTTTCGGGGGGTGGGGGCAGACGCGCGTAAACGTTCTCAAGTTGAAAGCGAGACAGCGAAGCGACCAATTAAGCTTGTCATTTGGGCTTGGTCCCGTGGCTATCTCGCTTTCAAGATTTTTTTGAGAAAGTTTACGCGCGTCATGCTCCGGCCCCGGCCCCCCTGGAAAAAATTCTGCGTAAGGCCATGTTGATAATGAGATAAAAGTAATGAAAATGAAAGTATACATAAATCAATGTGCCAGGCTCTTTAGAGCATGGCCGTATACAGAATTTCTTTCGGAGGAGGGGGGGGGGGGAAGCAGACGCGTAAACGTTCTCAAGTTGAAAGCGACACAGCGAAGCGACCAAGCTTGTCATTTGGGCACTTTTTGGAGTTTTAAAAGTGAAATACGAAGGCTTTCGTGCACACTTTTGGTGAATTTTGTGATAATTTTCAATAGAAAAATAAGTTTTTAAAAATTTAGGGGTCATCATGCCCCCGTATTGTCGTTGCGAGCATTTTGGGGCCAGGGTGAAATCGCCCCAAACGCTTAAACGCCTCAAACAGACACTCCAAAATGTATTTGAAGTGCATTATTAGAACTGAAACTTATCTCTACACCAGGAAAAATTAACTTAACAAAAAAAGCAACAAGAAATATTTATAAAAAGTAGAAGGGCCTGTACAAGTACACTGATATTTCACTCTCTCAGCTCATTTGCACTTGATCGACTTCCATCGAGGATTCGGGCTAAATTCCGCCCGCCACTTCCGGGGACCAACCAACGTAGTATTTCGATGAAGAGCACTCCGTCGATTCACCGGTTGTCCCTACGATACACGCGCGCCTATGGGGATTGTGAACTGTAGGAAAAATCGTATAAAATTACACTTTTTGATATTTCTACGAAGACGAAGTTATATAGAAAATGAAGAATATTACAATCAGACCATATCCCTAGAAAATTGCTTCAAGAAATGTCATTATGAAGAGGAAATGGACAAATATTTGTGAAGAAAAATCACGAAAAAGGAAATCGCATCATGAATATTCATATCATGGGCGGTCCCACATTTGCATGTTATAGCGAGTTTTCCATTATTTAATAAATAATGGCATTATTTAATAAATAATGGCATTATTTAATAAATAATGGCATTATTTAATAAATAATGGTTATTTGTATATAAATAATGATTATTTGTATATAATGGCAAACTGTAAAAATTGTTTATAAATAATGGGATATTGAAGCAAAATTATTATTTATAAATAATGAAGTAGATATTTCATTATTTAACAAATAATCTTTATTTATAAATAATGGAAAACTCGAACATTAAATAATGATTATTTATAAATAATGAGAATAATGGTGCACTCGAAAAAATTATTTATAAATAATGAAGTAGACGTTTTCATTATTTAACAAATAATCATTATTTATAAATAATGGAAAACTCAACAAATTATTTATAAATAATGAAAAACAAATAATCATTATTTATAAATAATGAAAAACAAATAATCATTATTTGTAAATAATGAAAAACAAATAATCATTATTTATAAATAATGAAAAACAAATAGTCATTATTTATAAATAATGAAAAACAAATAATCATTATTTATAAATAATGAAAAACAAATAATCATTATTTGTAAATAATGAAAAACAAATAATCATTATTTATAAATAATGAAAAACAAATAATCATTATTTATAAATAATGAAAAACAAATAATCATTATTTGTAAATAATGAAAAACAAATAATCATTATTTATAAATAATGAAAAACAAATAATCATTATTTATAAATAATGAAAAACAAATAATCATTATTTATAAATAATGGAATGTCGAACTATTATTATTTACAAATAATGAAGTATTACTTGGAATTATATATAAATAATTAGAAATGATATTTTATATAATAGTAGTTATTTACAAATAAAATGTAAATTATATATATATAATAGTTATTATTTAATAAATAATGATTATATAACAAATAATTGTTCTATATAATATTGGTACATTCGGCGCCTCATACATATTTACACAAAGTCAAACACTGATATATATGTAGAGAATTATTATATTGACAAATATGCGTACATAGGATTTATTTTTTGGTTATTAAATTGACATAAAAATTAGAATTGAAATTGGAACTGAAACTGATATTGGAACTTGATATTGGAATTATCTTTTTGTTACTCATGTTATACCCCTTTCACAAACCCAATAAAACCTATCCTCCAATTAGCCGCCTAAGAGTAATGCGGATAATTCAATAAAAATTGCGTTCACAAACTCCGAAAATTATCCGCATTATTTTTACGAGCACCCGTCCTGAAAAAGGCGGATAATAGTCATGACAACTGAACACGCCCCCTCCGATGCGGTTGTGTTGGAAAATGGTGACCTTGTGACCGCACCATGGCAATTATCCGCATTATTTGGAAATACGTTCATAAACTCAAAATCTTGTCCCGATGCCGCTATTATGCGGATAATAGCAGCATCAGAATAATGCTGATAACTCTTGTCCTCCTCTGATTTTACGACCAAATTATGCTGCTATTAGCCGCATAATTGGGTTTTATTGGGTTTATGAAAGGGGTATTACTCGCTCATGTCCTGCCGAAGACAAAGAGATTTAAGGTTTTTCTGCCCTTTTTTCTCTGTATTAGTGCAGCATAAACCTCATTTACTGCTCCCTAAGTGACCATATATTGGATTAATTTTCAATCCTAAGGATTAACTTTTAAATCTGAAAGATTTAAATTCAAATCTTTTGGCTTTAAATTCAACCCAACAAGGGTTAAATTCAAGTTCGGGTTAAATTCTAACTTGCAGGGTTTCAACGTAAAATCCAATGTTCAGGTGATTCACAGGCAATGTGGATTTATTTTGAATAATTTAAATTTAGATTTCGTACCTGTAAACTTGGTTGTAGCCACAGTGATGCAGGGTTGCTTTTGCTGCTATTAAAGTACTAATGAAAGTCCCTATAAACATATCCAATTACTAGTATATGACTAACTATATGTATCTGCTCTCTCGATGGACTTCTTTTCATGGAGCTCCCACCCAACTTTCTGTTCTTATTATCCTCCTTTATGCCCAGTAAAAAAGGTGTTAGAATATGCACCGTTTTTATATATCATGTACATCAACTTGAAGTCCCGCATTCTCAAAAGAGGCTTCAATTGTACCATGGTACAAAACCATTTGACTATGCAGATTTATTTCATTAACATATATTATTTTAAGTGCACTTTGCCGAAAACGCATATTTGATTGGATTTAACTTTGTGTACGCGATGAAATAAGTGTAATTATGTTTAAAAGTCTGCATAGTCCATGGTGTTGTACCATGGTACAATTGAAACCTCTTTTGAGAATATGGGCACAGGGGTATTTATCTTAAAGGGGAAGTTCACCCTGACAATATTAAGTTAGTTGTAATAAGAACAGAAAAAAGGGAGAAAAAATATTAGAAAAAATATTGGTGAAGGTTTCATGAAATTACATCAAAGAATAATAGGGCTATGAATTTTTTTTTTAAATTTTGTGATGTCATATGCGAGCAGCTGCTCGTCTGTGATGATGCAAAATAAGAACTTTGAAAAAATTCATTACTCTGTTAATTTTGATAGATTTTCATCAAAACTTCGGTTTCTGTTTCTGTTTATGGTAACTCCCGTAGGAACTCGGCAGGACAGCATATTTGCTGGTAAGCGCCAAGCTGGTATATAACCAATTACCTAGGAAGCATTTTACATCTAGGTTACTCCGTCACATAGCGGCTGACCATATAGACAACGGATATTACTCTTGGGCCTTTTTATCTAAGTGGAGACAATGGCAGAGTGGGGATTAGAACACACAACCTTGCGATTATGAGTCCAATGCTCTAACCACTGGACCACACGACCCGAAACAAAATTTTTCTCTAATTTTTTTAAAACCAATTAAAGACCAACTTATTGTCAGGGTGGTATGCTTTGTTTCTTTTCAATCTGTTTTTGAACACCTAGACTGGTGAAAGGGAGACTTGGACTTGAAACTGGAAAGGGGGGGGGGGGCAGATTTCCTTCTGAGAGAGCTCATTAGCTCCTGTGTTCTCAATTAAAGGGGAAGTTCACCCTGACAAAAAAAATATAAAAATAGCAGAAAAATTATACAAAATGGGGTGGGAGAGAAGGGGGAGAGGGGGGAGGGCTGACAGGGAAGAGGGAGATAATTGTTTGAAAAAGGATATGGGGGGGGGGGTAGGGATGGAGAAACAAAGGTGGCTATAATTAAAGCTATAGAAATCGGCTAATCGGTATCACAATTCAATATCTGGTAAACTAGATACACTAGAATTAGGTTCAAATTATAAGAAAATGAAATTTGATCACAGAATAGTGGAAGCAAGGAATGTGAGTCTCAATTTTATACTGAAGATTACAACAACAAGCCTTTGCAGATAGAAGGAACCATTGTTTGAAAAAGGATATGGGGGGGGGGGGTAGGGATGGAGAAACAAAGGTGGCTATAATTAAAGCTATAGAAATCGGCTAATCGGTATCACAATTCAATATCTGGTAAACTAGATACACTAGAATTAGGTTCAAATTATAAGAAAATGAAATTTGATCACAGAATAGTGGAAGCAAGGAATGTGAGTCTCAATTTTATACTGAAGATTACAACAACAAGCCTTTGCAGATAGAAGGAACCACAATTTAAATCATGCCTATCTACAGTTCTGATGAAGAATCAATAATGTAAACTATATTCACTATTATTATTTATTTAACAATGTTACATTTTTTTCTTTACAAAAAGACCCATTAGATAATTTTAAATCATTTAGTAATGGTATGTTATAAAGTTGTATGCGGCAAACATATCCTGGAAATCTTATTCCTTTTGGACTTTTTGGTACTTGCAAAGAGGTTCTATGCCAAAATATAAAAAAGCAAAACAAATTCATGCAAATTTTGGGACACTTAAAAGTATTCATGTTACATTTTACCCATAAATATTAAATTGCACATAGCATATCCATTATCTTATATTAAAGGATACATGTATATATACACTAACCTGTGCATGAGAATGATCTGAATATGCAAATTTAACAATATATATACATAAAACATTTGATTTTTTCATCATTGGAGAATAATTTTTCAAGTTTCATGTTACAAAATGTAACAATATGCCCTATTATGTTAACATGAATGCACTTTATAATCCAGAGGAATTAGAAATTTTTGAATTGTTTCAAATTGGTCCTAGGTCATTGGAATTAGCCGATTAGCGGTAAGGTACCAATAAATCCTTCTTGCATATATCTCAAATATCAACACCAATTTAAATCTTGAAAAAAAGGAGTAAAGACGTAAAAAAAAGAAGTCAAGATTGAATTGTCAATTAATCTAATTAAAGAAGAAAAATACTGATTTATTAAACAAAACAGTGCTTTTTGTACATGTAGGGGTTCACAATTTTTTCTTACCCATTTTCCTTCCTTTCTTTTCTTTTCTGTTGTAATTTCTCATAGTATACATTTAATAAATACTGCACTGAAATACAACAGATATCATGAGTAAAATGTTTGATGATCTTGTATATATTTATACTCTAAGCAGATATTAAATGCTATTATTCATTCTGTTTCAGATCGTCGCACTGAAATACACCAGATATCATGAGTGAAATGTTGGGTGATCTTGCTTATCATTTATATTCACGGCAGATAATTCAACACTTATTTATTCCTTTCTAGATCAGATATATTTTACTTCTAATATTGGACATAATGCTTAAAACAATAATAAACTTGATAATGAATACATAGAATTTGTATAGAACCTTTTCCATATAAATTATGTGTTCATGGCGCATCAGAGAAAATTGGTGAAAAAAAAGGAATAAAAGGAAACGTATCAGTCCAAATCTAGATGAAAAGATACAAAATTGAAAAGTGGAATCTCCTACCTGAGGTACCATTTAAACTTTCAACATTTGAAATGAGTCCAAGAGGAAGTTACAGTCAGTCCTCCTGAATCTAAAGAGCATCTGATCTATAAATATGTATAAAAACAAAGATTTTAAAGCTATCACTCTGAAAACTGAAATGTTAAAGGAGAATGAAACTCTTGGAGCAAGTCAGCTTTTGTGAAAGCAGAAAAATTAAAGAATAAGATCAACAAAAGTTTGAGTAAAATAGGACTAGCAATAGAAGAGTTATGAGCATTTGAATGTCGAGATCACTAATGCTATGGAGATCCTCCAATTGGCAATGCGACCAAGATCTATGATGTCACAGACGAACAACTCTCCCCTTTTGGACACTAAAAATATACCCCAAAACATATCTTTTGGCTCATTCTAATCATATGACAAACGATTCATCAATGATATAATGTTGTGAAACCGCTGTACTTGTCCTCTCATAAAGAGAACACCTCACCTTGTGATAGACTCTATAAAAGTGAGAATATAAGTGAAATAAGTACTAAAGTAATGAGGGAGTTGTACGTGTGTGACATCACAGATCTTGGTCGCATTGCCAATGGGAGGATCTACATGGCATTAGTGATCTCATTATTCAAATGCTCATAACTTTCTTATTATTCATTCAATCTTCCTCAAACTTTCAACAATATGTTTCTTTGATTTTTGTCTTTGATATGGATTCAGCTGGTTTCAAGGGTTTCATTCTCCTTTAAATCAATAATTGAATGGTTGGAGTGTCAACCTTTTCTACTTGTTAAATCCAACCTTGCATTAAGGTGAATCCAATAATTTGAATAATGGGTCGAAACATTTAAAGGGGTATACAGTCTGAAGGAAATACGGTTTGAAGAACAGATTAAGGAAAAATCAGACAAACAAACACTGAAAATTTGATCAAAATCGGACAAGGAATAACAAAGTATAACAAAGTTATGACATTTGAAAGATTTGCATTTTCCCGTGAAACAGTTTTAGGCATGCATGTCTTTATGAATATTCAACGGGCAAATTGATGATGTCATATCCCCACTTGTTCTTTTGTATTTTATTATATGAAATTGGGTTTATTCAAGTTTTTTCCTCCAAGAACTAAAAAATGGAGTGACAACTGATTTAGTGCATTATTTCATTATAAGGGAGACATATTATTCACACATGTATGAAATAATAAAAATACAATGATTTCATGTAATGACATAAGAAAAAGGAAAGTGGGGATGTGACATCACCAGCCCACCTAATGAATATTAATGACGATGTGTATATAACTTTTTTCACAAAATATTGTTAAACTTTAAAATTCAATAACTTTGGTATTTGTTATCCGATTTTGATGAAATTTTCGGCATTTTGCTCTGTGAATTTTACTCTATTTACTCAGATATGAATATTTTCAGCCCGGAGTATCCCTTTAAAGTGGAAAATGTAACAGAAATGATTGTCACTCCTCCAAGAGATTTTAGAATGTAAATCAGTCTCGTAAATTTTAAAATCACATTTAAGTTTTGATTCATCTCCAATAACTCCCTCATATTCAGATATGTACATTTCTATCAACTGTCAATAATTTCACAGAATTTTATCATCTCTTTAAGTTTAAACCCCCACTTTTTTTTAATTTCTTTTCCTCTGCGGATATTCAATAAATCCCAATAAGCTTAACATGTGATTGAATTTCCTTACATACATGTACATTTTCATCGACTTTCTATAGAGTGGGGAATTAATAGATTTGGAAATGAATGAAAGAAATGATGTAGTTCTCTTGCCAAGACTGCCTGAAATAGAACCGAGTTCATATCCTACATGGGGCTACCCTATGAAGAAACTTCTTATTTGTATTAAAAGAATACCCTTGTCTTGTCTATAACTTAATGAATTGAATAGACTAAAATTTGAGAAAAAAGCATTTAAAATTCCATCAATATCGGAAAAAAATAAAAAGTTGTATTTCAAAACTTAAAAAAAATGGGGGTAATAGTTATGTACATATTTTTTTTCAATTAGAAAGCTAATGAAACATTATCACCACTTTTTGGTGTTTCATTACAAAAATACAATATTGTCTATATGTTTTGCTTCTAAAATACAGGATTTATTCATTATTTTAACTTGTTTGTTTGAAAGGGATGCAAATTTTGTATGTCTATGAAAATTAATTATTAAAAAAAATCATAACAAAGGATTTAACATCATCACCTCACTCATTGTATTACACGCAGACAATTGTTCCATCACTAAACTTAAGAAATGTGTTTGAGCTTCAATGCTTTTACTTCGCAGGTGGACGTTATTTCAAAATTAATACTTTTCCCTTTATGAGATAATATTTTCATGATATTATGGCCTCTGGCCTTCAGACCTTGGCATAGGTTACGAGGAAGTACACATTATTGTATGCACAGGAGTTACCGTGCCTCAGTGTGTTTATACAAACCAAGTTTAATTCTAGGGATATGACACCTTTATGCTTACTTTAATAAAACAGTTGATGATTGTCATGAATTCATTTTTTTAAATGTTTGAATTGAATATTTCTATTTGTGACCAGCCACACCCAAGGGAAAATTCTCTGTAAATAGCTGAAAATGAGAATTTGGTCTTCAAAAAGTGAAAATAGAATTAGAGCTTTGTAAGAGTGTTTCTTCTTCTACTTCATACTTTTCAAAATGTGAAGATGTAAAGTGAAATAAAATATGAGTTAGAAGAGTTTCTTTGACACATTTTTTGTGGTACTGCTTGGAAGTTTCATGAGGGCCGTCTGCACCAGCCGGAGTTTTCAAATAGTTCTGATCCGG
Source organism: Lytechinus pictus (assembly GCF_037042905.1). NCBI lineage: Eukaryota > Metazoa > Echinodermata > Echinoidea > Temnopleuroida > Toxopneustidae > Lytechinus > Lytechinus pictus. The sequence continues at coordinate 5,115,000 of NC_087259.1, forward strand.
CAAATTATCCCGATCCGAACAATCTCAAGATTATTTGTAACGGAGACGCAATCATTGCTTTTGTGGCTCGGCCCGGACTTTTTTAACTGTAAAACGCACGCAGGGCCAAATGTGACTCCAGCATGACCCCGGCGCGCCACAAAATAATCGTTTGTTTACATGTAGAGTGCCACTACGACAAAGTATTGAAAGGCTAAAGTTTAAGCCGGGCCAAGCCCGCCACTGTAACGCACAAAATAGGGAGACCCGTCATTGCACTGTAAACAGGGTCATAGAATAAGCTAGACCAACTAAAACTAAGTTTCTAGATTTTAGGAATAAAACCCTGTATGGACAGACTCCTCCTCTTCTGATGCCGTAACCCGATCCGCACAGTCTTATTGGAAAGGAAGTATTGTCTCCCCTGCCTCAGCGTTCTGTAAATGCCACCAGACTTGGGGATTCACCAGGAAAGACAGACCTAGAATCTTATCTGTCGGATAATTGAAGAAGAAGAAAAAAATTATATTATGATCTTTCTCAGATAGAATTGGCAAAGTTGTGATGACATTAGCAGGTATCGTTTTAATAATTTTTGTGTAATTGAAGTAACTCTTCAACATTGTCAAAGAGTTTGTGTTTAAAATAATTCCCTTCTCGTTGTGTACACACGGTTGATTTCTATGCTATTTTATAACTTTTGAATGAAATTAAATGAAGTGAAGTTAGTTTGATTGAGTAACAATCCAATCCTGAAATGTGTATCGTGCCAGTATCAAGTTCCGAGTCAGAGGGATATCCTCAATTTGCATAGGGCCCCAGAAAACTTTTCCATTTTGTTTGCCAAATAAAAAAAATAAAAAAATGTTCCCTGCTGGCAAGATTGATGTCATTGTCACCAAAAAAAAAAAAAAACCCAAACCCCCAAAACAACAACCAAATGTGACAAGCATAAATTAAGTGCCATCACAAGTACATGGGACCCAGTGGCTTCCCTTCCATAGAGTTAATACTTCCGTCCAGGAGCCCCCAGCCCCCCCTCCTAGATCAGTTAATGTTCAATTGGTCTAATGCCAATTCGTCCAATTACCGACTTGTCTCCTATCATTTGCTCCTCCATCAGTTCGTCCACTATCCACAGGGTACGTCCACTCACCATTTCGTCTAATATCCAGTTGGACCAATAGCCATTTAGTCCATATACCATTTTGGTCTAATTGGACTAAGTGTTAATTGATTGATTGATTGATTGATTGACAACGAATTTATTCATTCCAAAATTTCAACAAATTTACAAAGTAAAGCAAAATATAATGTAACATTTTGAAATGAAATAGGAACCTTCTGGAAAGCAAAGCTTGTTATTGAAGGTTTCCTTCAATAAATAAGACTTAATGCAAAAAAAAACAATATATATATATAATATACAAATCATATCGTTCTTGTTGAAGTTCAAAATAGATACAATATACAAGTCATCATATCTTTCTTGTAAAAATGATATGTAAAAATTATGTGTAAATCCTTGTTAAATGTATTTTTTTTTTTACATATTCTCCCAAGTAAAAGATAAACAAGGCTGGATTATATTACAAGATATGAAGAAAAAGTGAAAAGGACACACAAGACAAAATGTTACGAAAACAGGACGTGACAGAACGGTACAAGATCAAGACATGACAAAAAGTTATACCAAAACAAGACAGACGAAATATTACAAGAACAGACAAATAAAAAAAAAAGACAACAACAACAACAAAACAAAGGACAAAAACGAGTAAAAGAAAGAAAGAAGAAGGAAAAAAAAAAGTAGAGCGAAAGAAAGGAGACGGGGAAAAGAAGCGAAGTAAAGGCAGGGGGGGGGGGAATCCGGAAGAACAGAAGATCCACAAGATATCCTAAGTAGGATGAATGATGTGAGTGTTATAGTTATTGGTTAGATTTTTTTTAAGTGCTCTATTGAAGCTATGAATTGGTTGAAGTGAGTTAAAATGATATGGATAATAGACCAACTGGTTGTGAGATGAAATGATCATAGACGAACTGGTGATTAGACGAAGTGATGATTGGACCACATGGTTGCTAGACGAAGTGTTGATGGACGGAATGGCATTGGACTAAATGACGTTGGACGAGTTGGCAATAAACGAATTGGCAATTTACCCCTGGGTCCATCTAGCTGCTAAGCAAAGACCTAGATGAGACTAAAAAACACACAAAAATGACTTTACATGAAATGCATAAAAAGGGTGCACTCTTAAACAGGATTGGTGAAAATAACTATATGTTTTGGTGTATGTGTATCCAACCAACAAAAATAAAGTTCAAATCAGCCAATGTATTGGTATTATCTTGGTAATAATATGCTGTAAAGCGCTTTGAGCCGTTCTGGGAAAAGCGCTTTATAAAAATTGGCTATTATTATTATTATCTACCAGAAGTTTTGGTTGATAATCTTGATATAGACCATTTTTATCGTTGGACACCGTATTCACCAACAGATAGGTTAGGTTAGGCTAATCCTTGTAAAAGAGTAAGTAATCCATTGTTAATAATCTGAAATAGAGTATTGTATTTGAGTTTCAAAGATGGGTAGCTGGTGATCACGTCAAAAGAATTTGGGAAGACCATTCCATAACCTAGATAAATATTAAATGATTGATCATCTATTGAATCAAAAGAGGGTTCATAAAAGGAAATTCATGCTCACTTGCTGATCAAGAATATATTATAGATATCTGCAAATAACTGCTCAATGCCCAAGTCATCACAGAGTTTTGGAGAAAAAAAAAGAAGAAAAAAAGAGAACTTATATGAACTAGAATTATTTGACCATATGAAATAAAACAAATCTATCTGCATTCAAAGTACTTTTCTTGCACTGCATAATGTATTTTATATCCTAAGAAATTGGAATATGTTTATTTTTTTTGGCCATTTTTATGTTATAGCAGAGAATTATATGGTGATCAATAATGGAAAAAAAAATGAGCAGTACTTACTCTCTACATGCAAATGAGCTAATCTGGTCCCTAATCTCACTCCCCTCGGAGTGAGACGAGGGACCAGTCCTGATGGAATGAGATTTCAATCTTTCAAGAGTGAAAATGTACCCTTTTTGGAGTTAAAGTGTAAAAATGCACACTTTCACTCCAAAAAAGTTGTTTAAATGGAAATGGAAAAAAAAATGAGCAGTACTTACTCTCTACATGCAAATGAGCTAATCTGGTCCCTAATCTCACTCCCCTCAGAGTGAGACGAGGAACCAGTCGTGATGGAATGAGATTTCAATCTTCCAAGAGTGATTTTTAAAACTGTTTTGGAGTGAAAGTGCATTTTTACACTTAAACTCCTAAAAGAGTACATTTTCACTCTTGAAAGATTGAAATCTCATTCCATCAGGAGTGGTCCCTCTTCTCACTTTGAAAAGATTGTGATTAGGGACCAGATTAGCTCCTTTGCATTTACAGAGTAGGATTCAGGGATATTTCTTTGGTGAAAAGTGTGTTTTTTCCCCCCAGATTGATAGTGACTACCAAATATTTGTGTTTTGAATGTAGTAAATATCTTTGATACCGAAGGCTTAGTAGAGTGGTACTGCATGGTCATCCCTACCAGAAATACATATTAAAGGTCAAGTTCACCCCAGAAAAATGTTGATTTGAATGAATTGAGCATAATGCTGAAAATTTCATCAAAATTGGATGTAAAATAAGAAAGTTATGACATTTGAAAGTTTCGCTTAATTTTCACAAGGCAGTTATATACACAACTGAGTGACGTGCAAATGAGACAGTTGATGATGTCCGTCACTCACTCTTTCTTTTGTTATTTATTGTATGTATTATATAATATTTCATTTTTTAAAGATTTAAAAATAAGGGCCAACTTGACTGAGATAGCATTAAAATAGTGCGAATTCCACATGTTCAGGGAGGAATTAATCTGTTTCACTTGACAATGAGGAGAAAATTAGAATATTTTATCATTCATATAATAAAATACAAAAGAAATAGTGAGTGGATGACGTCATCAGTCTCAATTGCATACGGACCAGGATGTGCATTTAACTGTTTTGTGAAATTGAGCAAAACTTTAAAATGTCTAAATAGTTTCTTATTTTACATCCGATTTTGATGAAATTTTCAGTGTGAAGCTTGATGGATTTTTCTCGTTTTATTCAAATCAACTTTTTGACTGGGTGGGCTTGTCCTTCAAAGTGAATTTAGTCTCATTACTTCAGACTCTGCAGGATGCACTATTAACCACCAGACTTGCCATGGATCCCCCCTCCCCCCACCTGGCCCTCTCTACCTCTGACTCTCAACGTGTCTTTTCATATCATCTTGAGAAGTTTGTGCTTCCCCCCAGAGCTTTAGGTATATATGACTAACCCTTCCCTGGTACTGATCACGTGACAGGAACTCTGATGCTGCCATGGCAACGACGATGACTGTACGTCCCTGGCCCGAGACAGAGTGGTTCCCCCATTTCAAAGTCTTCTTACGGTGATCTGCACTCAGTGTGAGGGGAGGAAGCGCAAGCAAGTCGGCTAAGCGAGAGAGAGAGAGGGATCGGAAGAAGTAAGAGCGGCCGAGCGAGCGAACGTGAGGGGGTGACTGCTCTCTCTCTCCTTCACACGTCTCATGTTTTTCAGGGGGTGTTGGACGCACATGACTTAGCAATGCAGCGATGATGTCGAAAGATGGATTTTTTTTATTTACAGTGCGAGCTCTTTTCGAGGGGCCCACCGCTGCGTGGTGGATCGATGTCAAATAGTTTCAAGTGTGTATTTTCTTCGCTTTGGGCTTAGAATGTGGATCACCAGGTAGTGTCCTTGCCATTTGTCTTTTATTGGAAATCTATTAATCAGGATTTTATCAAATTTATTTTGGTAAGTGAGAATAATTGAGCTTTTTTCCAACCAATTTAGTTTCAAGAGGATTTGAAAATATATATATTTTTACCTCTTTAATGGATATATATATACATTTTTTTTTGGGGGGGGGGGATAAATCATCTTTTATAGATAAAAAAAGAAAACAACACATTAAGCCCAGGATATGTGTTCTCATTGATATAGTACATGGCAACATGACATCAATCAAGTAGGTTTATATACAGAAACAAATATAAAACAAGTAATACCGCCAGTATGTACATATCAAATGAGTCAATTTGATTAATAACAAGACAATGAGAAGGGGGGGGGGGGGGAGGAGGGGGGCATATGCAGCCTTGTGCTCTAACTTAAGTTCTGATTCTTAACATGAATTTATGATAAGATTGTAATTATATAATTCATAAGATGAGGAAAACTGAATAATAATAATAATAATAATATTGCATTTATAGAGCGCCGTGTGTGCATGGGGCATTAAGGGAATGGAATGGCATATGGGAAGTCTATTGTTTTTTGCTGTTTTTACAAAATGCTTGCCCTTTTATTTTCTCATTTTTTGAATTTTGGGGGCTATTTGACACTTCAATTATTTACTGGATCATTCCTTTGATAAATACTAATCAGGTATCTTTTCTCTATAAGATACTTGTGTTTATCCCAGTCAGAGAAAATTATCCCATTTGTCTATTGGTAATGGCATTGATGAAGCGTAGCTCATACTTAGCAAACATAATGAGAGTAAAAGTTCAAGAGGTTCTGTTTATGACTTTTATCACCCTTATATACATGTAATGTTATTCCAATATTCCCATCCCCCAAAAGTACCCTTAGGAAGTGGATAAACTACCCTTTGATGGTGAAAATGATAACATTCTTCATAGTTCTATCTCTATAAAGAATTTTTCAAGTACATGTTTTGTCTCCACTCTTGGAGAAGTATGGTGATTTTTTTAGGACATTGGAACCGAAGATATATTTTGATACTTCTTCTTTGGTCTGTTTCATAAAATTTGTAGAACAGCCAACCAGAGGTCCACACATAAGGAGGTGCATTTCATTTTTAACACTTGCAATCAAACACAATTTCCATGCAACCGACCCCAGGGGGGTTCACAAAGATTTAAGTACGACATACTTAGAGTCTAATGCCTTAAATGCCTAATTGCGTGCGTTATAAAAGGCATGACCGCATTGGTCAGATCATGCCAAGAGATCACGCACTACTGCTTATTAATCAATAAGATTGCGCAGTGTATAAGATATACGTGTTGGCATTTAATTGCGACTCTTAAGTCATACTTAAATCTTTGTGAAACACCCCCTGGTCCGGCCCATTACTCCTGGGTAACGAATGGAAAATTTAGATAAATGCCTTGTAAAAGGGTATCACTGCATTTCGAGCCAAAGCATTTATTATTATGTTTTGTTTATTCAGCAGATATCAAACATACAATACAAACAAATCAATTAGACACTTTCATTACAAAGACAATAACTATTGTGGTAACACAAAAATGTTTAGACACTGAATGCACACGGATGAGCCGCCAGGCATTTGGCAAAGTTAACCAAATAACTTTCTGTTCTATTGTGTATTGTTTTGCTCGAGTTTTCTGGTCATTCATGTGATTTTTCTCTGATGAGTGCATGTCGAAAAGCTTCAGTATGTCCGTTTTTAAGGCTTTTTTACGATTTTGCAGTAACAAACACTTCTTTATTTAATAGCCAAATAACTGTAGTCCATGGACTGCTGATGCAATCAATCAGTATACCTCTACATTTATAATGACATGATGGTATTATTTGACAGAAATCCAAAACTGAATATGAGCCAAAAGGACTCCAATTAATTAGCATGAGATATGAGTCATGCTCATTCGATTTAGATTTCTGACTGTCTTCTTGCACTCATGTTGTTGGATTCTCCTGCCAGTTGCATAAAAGTTACTTTTATAGTAACTCTGCCATCCAATGGTAATTACCATGGTTACAGCAATACTGAGCAACCAATCAGAATCAAGGATTTCAGGGAAGCTCCCATTCTTGCAAAGTTACTGTAATATATTAACGTCTAAAATGCTGTTTAATATCTTCACCATGTTGTTTAAGCCGGCCATTCTATAATTGTTTAAACTTTTAAACAAGTTTTTTAACAATTCAAGCAAATGTTTTTTTTATAGAATTTAAACAATAGCTGTTAGAGTGACTGGCATAAACAATGTGCTTAAAATTTAAACAGCCTTTTGAGAGTGAGATATGAAATAAAATAAACAATGTAAGAAATATTTAAAAGTCAATTCAAACATGCTCCATATGATAAATGATTAACGTTACTACATGTATATGCTCCATGCTTGGGGCATGATTTTGATAGAAATGTGTAAGTGCTGAGTAATGCACAGAGGAAACCAATGAAAATAAACTTTTAGTCTTAATTGACCCATATGCATAACTTGCGGGGGTGTCGTGATCTAGTCGTTGCGACCCTTGTCTTTCAATAAGGACTCGGGTTTGAATTTAAGCCATGGCATGGTTTCCTTCAGCAAGAAATTGATCCACATTGTGCTGCACTCAACCCAGGTGAGGTGAATGGGTACCCAGCAGGATTAGTTGAATTGAATGTACTTGGCGCTAAGAGGCAACTCAAGCTAAAACCGAAGTAATAATAACAATGTGCATCGGAATAGATTATTTCTAGAAAGATGACACTAATTGTCTTTTATTGTCATTATTATTAATCACTCTCTAACTTGTGTATCGTTTGTCCAGGAGTTATCCTTTTCACCTTTCCATAGTAATTAAATTTGTTTGGCATTAACATTTTTTAACTAGTGAATGTGAAAAATGGTTCAGACGTTTGCCGGGAATGTGTTCGACCAACTTCAACAGTATATTTCCATTTACTTTGAAGTTGGTGTGACATGACGCAGTTGTGATTTCAAATTACATTATTCCCATTTCCTGGTCCCGATGAGTGACACTGCCATGAAATTAACACAAACAAAATATCCGACCCAATGGTGTAGACTATACTTTGTGGTTTTTGAAATTGAAGTTGGTGATATCGATTGCTCATCATTTAATTCCAAGATAACCAATGTGATTGGAATGGAATTATTTTAGATTTATGATGATTGTTTAAGAGATAGAGAACTTAAGATAAATAGGTTTGGTGAGAGGGATATATTTAGATATAGAGAGAGGAAGAGAGAAAATGAGTGCTTGTGTGTGTGTGTGTAAGAGAAATAGGGAGAGAGAGAGGGGGAGAGAGAAAGAAATGGAGAGGGAGGGGTTCTAATAGGGGGAAACAGAGATATAGATAATCATTAGGCAATTATAATTGATTAGGATGCTTATGTCAATTGCTTTATAGCATAAGTTGCAATATTTAAGGTGGTGAGAATTGATTTCAATAAACCATGGTTCCAAAGCCTTTGTTTACTATTAGACATTTTTGGTTTATGTCCTTGCTGAATTAAAAAGAAATTCATTTTCATTAAATTCTAGCCGTATTGCTTTCTAATCTTATGAAGTGGGCCTCAGAGCTGTGAGCACTGAAAGTGCTCTTTAATTCATTTGTCCGCTTCATTTGAATGCCAAGTCATGCTCTTATCGTTTTATTGGTTTGATTATTAGGAGATCGAGGGAAGGAGAATTGTAAAGGATTTTTTTGGTATCACAGCTCGCTAAGCCTTGATAATGGTCTGCAATTTTCAGTTGAAAAATTGCCAGTTTTTCAGAGATTGAATTTAAAGAAGAATCTTCAATTCAATTTCTATTTCAATTCCTTTCTACTTAAAAAACAAATGTAGTATAATACAATATAATGACATATTCAATACATATCAAGAATATTAATACCTAATACCTTGGTGATAAAATGATGTGTTTACAAGGAGAATTTGAGAAAAATTGAATGGTGAAAAATTTGAAAGAAATCAGACAAAATTAAATCTTTGTGATAAAATGATGTGTTTAAGAGGAGGAAATGAGAAATTAAAACAGAACAATGAAAATTTAAAAGAAATCAGCTTGAGATTACTAAGTTTGTACACCAAAAACAATTTACTCAAATTTGATTTTATATGCAATCAGATTAGCCCTAAAAGTAATAACATAAAAAGTTTTGTCTTGTAATGACAAAAATCTTGTCATGTTAATTTAAATTTTGACAAGAATCTAATGACTTTTTAAATGGAAATTCTTATATATTTTAAGTGCCTCTCTGACACTTGTCTCTTTCAATTTGAGTGTACTGTTTTTAGAATGTACATAAATCTCAAATTGGCCGTGTGGTTAGTGGATTTTGACAGGTAGTCGTGGAGATGTTCCTCATTTGTCATGTACTTTAATTGTCAGGGATTTGTGGTTTTCTCCTTAAGCACCATTCCCTGTGCTAATGCACAAAATATCAACTAGATAACATTTTTGCTTGTGTATGTCCTTTTAAAGATATATCGCACAGAATAAAACTTATGAAATTTTGCGCATTGGAGCAGACGGAGCAATACAGGCAGTTTTTACCTGAAAATTTAATAAATTATAATAATAATCGCTAGAGGGTATTCATTTGTCTCACAATCTACTATGGTCAACAAGGAAATTCGTGATCACTCTCGCAAAAAGTGTTCACTAGCTTTCTAGGAAATTCGTGATCACTCTCGCAAAATGTGTTCACTAGCTTACAAGTTCACGAGCTTTCGAGTGCCGCTGCAACTCTTTATCAAGTGACAAAAATTATCTGATACGGTAGTCAATTTATACCAATCCCCAGGACCGTACGCACGAACGCGGGAACAATAGGTGGGCACTGATCCGTTATGTGATTGGTCGGGCGTATATGCAAATAAGCCGGAGGTATATGCAAATACGCAGCGAGTCGGCAATAAGCAAATAAGACAAAATAATAATGATGAACTCAGTTACATGTATCATCTTATGACAAAATGTCCCTATGCGCTTTCAAAGGACTCGGAAATTATTACCCTGGCTTTAGTCCAGCAGCCTTTTACATTTCAAGCAATACATTCCTCCCAGGTACCCATTTGCTTTACCTGGGTTGAGTGCAGCACAATGTGGATGAATTTCTTGCTGAAGGAAATTACGCCATGGCTGGGATTCGAACCCACGACCCTCGTTTCGAATTCAGAAGACTCATCCACTGGGCCACACATTACCTGTATGAACAAAATGATTAATGTAATTGAACTTGTTAATAGGTCTCGCACTTGATACCATTAATTTAAAGGACAAGTCCACCCCAACAAAAAGTTGATTTGAATAAAGAGAAAAATCCAACGAGCATAACACCGAAAATTTCATCAAAATCGGATGTAAAATAAGAAAGTTATGACATATTAATTTTTTGCTTAATTTCACAAAACAGTTATATGCACATTCTGGTCGGTATGTAATTGAGGAGACTGATGACGTCATCCACTTGCTATTTCTTTTGTATTTCATTATATGAAATATTCTAATTTTCTCATTGTCAAGTGAAACAAAGATTAATTCCTCCCTAAACATGTGGAGTTAGCATTGTTTTAATACTATATGGTTCAGTCAGGTTGATCCTTATTGTCAAATCTGTAAAAAATGAAATATTGTATAATTCAGACAATGAAAAACAAAAGAAATAGTGAGTGAGGGACATCATTGACTCTCTCATTTGCATGTCACTGAGATGTGCTTGTTTATAATTGTTTCGTATAAAATAAGCAAAACTTTAGAATGTCATAACTTTCTTATTTTACATCCGATTTTGATGATATTTTCACCGTAATGCTAGTTTGATTTTTCTCTATCTATTTGAATCAACATTTTGTCCCCGAATCCACGAAGTGGCACACGCGATCGTTGATGCGCGAAATCACTTTTCTAGATAAAGGCGAATGAAGTTTTTTACATTTTCAACTGCCCATTGCTATATGATTGTGAAGTTTAACAGAATGAAGAATGCACAAACGAAGAGCCAGGTATCTACTGCTGCATTCCATGTTAAAAATGTATCAAATGAACATCAAATCTTGACATAGCAGTGATTCAAACACAAACATGACAAGTGTCGTTTTGTGGAAAATATTACTTCAGCATGCGTAGAAACAGCGTGCACCTGCATGCCAATACATGGATTTTTTACAAAGGATTTTGAGGCTAGTGTCGTTTTTTTCACTTTAATTATCTCATTAATTAGAGAAAATTGGGTTGTAAATTTCGGTGAAATGATAGACCACAGCTAGAGAATACTAAAACTGAAAGAAACTTAAAATTGACTTTTCATGTGATTTTGGGATGTTGTGCCACTTCGTGGAAAAAGTGACAATTTTTTCGGGGGTGGACTTGACCTTTAAACCACTCTCTGTATTAGGTCTCTGACTGTTTAGTATGAGATTTAGGAAGACTGCTGTAAAGTTGTCACACTAATATGCTTTTCACACTGCATTTCCTTAACCCCAGACTATCCTTAACCCCATACTATCTTTTTATCGATTCACACTGTCTTTTTTAACCCCATACTATTTGCTTAGCCGGGGTTAACGCCTTAACCCCAGACTATCACACAGCTCATGAATATTGATGATTTTACCATACAGAGCACGATTAATGTGCAATTTTGACTTCTGTGATTGGCTAATGCTTCACACAGCATCTCTTAGCACCACAATAAGCCGGCTAACCCTGCTTTTTTGCAGGGCCAGATAGTACCGTACTATTTACCGTGCAAGCCCATTTTTCTAAAACGTAGTGTGAAAACGGAGTGGGCTAAGTTTAACCCCAGGAAATTGGTGGGGCTAAGACCCCCCCTTAGCCCCACCAATTTCCCGCGGTTAAGGAAAAAAGGTGCAGTGTGAAAAGCATATCAGGCAACCTCGATCATATATTCAATGAGATTAACAACTAGTGATGTAAGTGTGTGAGTAATATGGTTTTGACTTAATGACTTGTCCCTGCCCTTGAGGTAGTTTATAAACATGCTATATAACTGCTGAAATCCTACCAGTATTAAGGGATGAAAAAATGATGATATATTACACCATTGATAATGCACAGTTATGGTAATATCTGCACTCTGCAGTGAAGGGGGATGTTTCACAAATCTTAATTGAGACTGACTGGAAATCATATCTCCAAAACAGTACCGTGAAATCAAGGTCCATTTTTTGGCATCACAGTGTTGAAACTTATTCCGATTGCTGTCAATATTAGTTAGCTAGTTGGTTCTTTTAATTAACTTTTTATACTTTGAAATTTTTCAAGTTTTTTTTAATGTAGGGCCTGTATAACCCTGATTTTGAATGTGAAGAATAATGACCAATAATAATAAATATAATGGCGAAGGTGTGATGATTATTTCTTCCCATTTGATACCCCGGGTACTGCTCAGGCGTGCGTAAAACCTAATTTAGTTTTCTAATGGAGGCGATAGTATTTACTATTCACCCTTGTGATTATGACCCTGTTCCCACTGCCGTGTGACGGTGCCCTTTCCATCAGGGTATTGATAAAGGCAATGGTATTTACTTATGCACCCTGTTGGCACCCCTCATCCCAAATATCACCATCCTCTCCCCCCCCCCCCCGAAGAGCTGTCGGGCATGAACTGAATTAACGATGAGAGAGTTTGGTGAGACCATCTCCATCATCATCATAGTTTCACATTTTGCTGCCTTTCAGCTTTGTGAGTATTGATCGGAGACAATTCTGCGGATCTATAGTGCTTTAGAAAGGTCACTCGTCTGCTCGAGTGGATACTGTCTTATCACCTCCCCCCCGTCCGCACTGGTTAATGGGGGCAAACGTGTTTGTTGAAAGTGGTCTGAATTTGCAGACTAACTAATCTGAATTGGTTTTGTGTACTGGAGCTTCTGCGATCCGTACAGTATGTTGAAACTTGCGCAGACCCACTTGTTGATTATGTGCCTACAGACTACTTTTCTTTCATTTGGACAAGCAAGAGATTCTAATGTTGTGATTTTGTGCCAAACCATAGAACAAATTACAGGTGTGTAGCCTATATACCCACCCCCTCTAACCAAACCGAGCAACCATTATCATTAAGCATAAACTTTTGGAATAATGGGGGAGGCCTTAACCCCCAAATAGTTTTAGACCATATCAGCCATTTTTTTATTTACGCATTATTACTCAAAGGTGGACGAGCACCAATGGTGGTTCTCCCTGAGCCAACCCATCAAAATCACTACAGTTCTGCCGAATAAAAGAAGCATTCCTGGTTTACTTGGTAGATAGTATGGGGGCCCAACATATGACCTCATTAATTCATAATTAGCCCCATTGACATTGTCTTTAATATGGTTGATTATGTGTGTATGATGTCATATGTTGGACCCCAATTGATTGATGCCGAGCTATGGTATAAAAACGCTGACATGCAAACAGTTTTTTGTGATGTCATCATTTCAGTGCTATACGTATAGTGTGGGGCAAAGAAAAAAAAACATTCGTCACTGTACTCTGTTTAGACATTACACGTTTGTTTGAAACGATGATAAAAGGTCATTGGTCTGGGGAATTTCAAATGGTTCAGAGGAGAGGAAATGCAATGATGTCATTTGTATCTCTAGATTTCCCCAGTGAAATTTTCTTCATGCATCTTTTCACCTGAGGATGAATGATGAAAACGGTGAAGTTCTGTCATCGTCCAGTCATAAATGCTTTTTGCTCTCTGTTTTCTTAACTTTCTGATTATGTGTCCAACTGTTCTCAAACTTTTCATTTCTTGAGGACCCCTCGGAAGACTAGCAGCACCATGATTGATGCTGCTGAGTAGGGCCATCCTTATGGCGCGCCATCTGTTTCATAAAGGCGATAAACTCAGTTTATCGCCGAAAAACCTAGTTTATCAATCGAAAAACCTAGTTTTTCAATTGAAAAACTAAGTTTTTCGCCGATAAACTTAGTTTTTCGCCGATAAACTAAGTTTATCACTTGAAAAACTAAGTTTATCAAGAAAAACTAAGTTTATCGCCGAAAAACTTAGTTTTTCAATTGAAAAACTAGGTTTTTTTGATAAACCTAGTTTATCAATTGAAAAACTAAGTTTATCGGCGAAAAACTAAGTTTTTCACCGATAAACTAAGTTTTTCAATGAAAAACTAAGTTTTTCAATGAAAAACTAGGTTTTTCAAGTGAAAAGCAGAGTTTCTTGAAAAACTTAGTTTTTCGACTGATAAACTGAGTTTTTCTAGATAAACTGAGTTTTTCAAGTGATAAACTTAGTTTATCGGCGAAAAACTAGGTTTTTCAAGTGATAAACTTAGTTTTTCAATTCTGATAAACTAAGTTTTTCGAATCTGATAAACTGAGTTTTTCTAAGAACGCCATTTGTCCCATAAAGGCGATAAACTAGGTTTTTCAAGTGATAAACTGAGTTTTTCTAAGAACGCCATTTGTCTCATAAAGGCGATAAACTAGGTTTTTCGCCGATAAACTAGGTTTTTCAATTTCGATAAACTAAGTTTTTCGAATTGAAAAACCTAGTTTATCGAAATCGAAAAACTAAGTTTATCGAATCGAAAAACCTAGTTTATCGCCGATAAACTTAGTTTTTCGCCGATAAACTAGGTTTTTCGATTTCGATAAACTAAGTTTTTCGAATTGAAAAACCTAGTTTATCGAAATTGAAAAACTCAGTTTATCGAATTTGTGAGCGGGCGCGCGCGCGCACGTACTGCATGCATTTACACGGCAAACAAAGCTGCCATTGCGATTATTACAAGAAACACAGTATTTTACCACTTTTACCACGTCTGAAGTTAGTTTTGGACGTCAAATTCATCAACGCCAACTGTACTGCTGGATAACTGAAACTAAAGCCAAGGTAAGTTCCAATTATATATTTTTTTATAATACAACGGCAGCCATGGTTGTCGGCTTTCATGGTGTTAACAAACCTGACACCCCAACCTGAGCAGCGGATACCGCTGATCCCTGCCCCGAATATCGGGGGAGAACAACGGAGAAGATGATGGTTCGATGCTTCCGTGCCGCTTGGTTGCTAACCCAGAGGCAGAGAGCCCACACCCGCGAAGCTGCCCGGCCGCGGTGTGGATTCTCCCTGCTGCCTGGGTACGATTACGATTCTGCTGCTTTGAGTATGATATTGATAGCTAAGTAAGAAGAACTTTTGTCCATGGTGACTCGATGCTAATGTTGTAACTTAGGCATGAGCGCGAGTGCCTGTTAAGTGTTACCATTGAGGTTATCCAGCACAGCAAGAAGAAAAAAGCACGGAAGATGTATTTCATTTTCAACACTGAAAGTATCATTGATTATACCCAGGCCCGGGAGCGCCGGCATGCTTCGCGGGCCGGCGCCCAGGAGCTCACCGTGTATTTACCCATACTCACAGGACAAGGGTAGATTATGTTCGCTATATCTAT
Organism: Lytechinus pictus; assembly: GCF_037042905.1. Lineage (NCBI taxonomy): Eukaryota > Metazoa > Echinodermata > Echinoidea > Temnopleuroida > Toxopneustidae > Lytechinus > Lytechinus pictus. Next base: position 5,130,285 of record NC_087259.1, read on the forward strand.
TAATCTAGCAAGATAAATTGTGAAAACAGAAATTATGCACTTACCACGATGGATGAAGGTCTATCGAGTGGTACATGTAGTATCCTGACATCGAGGCACGGACTGGAAGTTGGAACCTCAAAAAAACGAGAAGTTCTCCCAGTGAGTCCCAGGTCAGAGCTCACCGTGTATTTACCCATACTCACGGGACAGAATACCTCGTGATACATCTCCTAATTTTTTTCAAAATTCATAACAAAATGGCTGATCGAGACTGGGGTAGCAGGAGATAACTTTTCGTTTTTTTGAGATTCCAGTCTGTACCTCGATGTCAGGATACTGCCACACGATTGACCTGGCTTCATCCATATAATCATGGTAAGTGCATAATTTCTGTTTTCACAATTTTCTTTCCAAGTTATTGAGACCACAATCTACCCTAGTCCCATGTCTATGTTTAAATGCACTTTGGACTCCTGGGTCCAGGCCTGCTTCAGGCCAGCAGGCATGTGCAGCAGGCATGATTTTAGCTGTTTCGCTGTAGTTTTTCAGGCAAATTACACCATTATGTTTCATTCCTGACTTTCTGAGTCATGGTACTTTCCACCAAGAAAGTGAGTAAAGTATGAGATAAATAGGATCTATATATATATAACATACAAATGTGAAAATTTGGAACGGAAAGTGCACGAGTCAAGTGAAAGTTTTAACACATGTATTAAGTGCCCATTACAAGCGGCTAGGTTCAATGCTTGTATTTTCTGGTAGCCACTTTTGATGACAACAAAGGGCGATGAAATGTCCAGCTCCTACGTCACTCTCAATGGGACGGTTCGCCGATGAATATTCATTGGATCACGTGCATGGGTGTGTGTGTGTGTGTGTATACTATACCGAGTGTAAATAACGAGAGTTTTCAAATGGTGAGTGTGTATAAAACAACGTAGGGATAGGAGTTTATTTAACAGAGAATGAGTAGTATAGTGCAGAAAATAAAAGCGTACAATGAAGTTTTACAGAAGAGGAAATAATATAAATATATGGAGGACAGTGCAAGATGAGGTAAGGCAAGTACAGTGATGTTGTTTTTTCAAAAGTATTAGTAGAGGAAATAATACAAATATATTATTGAGGACAATGTAAGATGAGATAAGGCAAACTTGTGTGCAGTGAGGGTTTTTTCAAGAGGAGATAATACAAATATGGAGGACAATGTAAGATGAGATGATCAAGGGCTCAAGGCAAGTGTACAGTGAGAGCTCATCTTACATTGTCCTCTACAGTCTACATCATCATTATACATTATTTGATAAAACCTCAATGTACACGTGCCTCATCTTACATTGTCCTCTACATACCGGTATTTTTTTATCATCTCCTCTTTTGAAAAAACCTCACTGTACACTTACCACAGCTCATCTTACATTGTCCTCTTTTTATCTTATCCTAGTTATACATTCTTTGTTAAAACCTCACTGTACACTTAATTGCCTCATCTCATCTTACATTGTCCTCTAGATATATATTTGTATTATCTCCTCCTTTGAAAAAAAAACCTCATTGCAGACTTGCCTCATCTCATGTTACATTGTCCTCTATAATATATTTTTTCCCCATGATTTCCTCTACTACTAATACTTTTGAGAAAAAAAAATCACTGTACTTGCCTCACCTCATCTTGCATTGTCTTCCATATGTATTTATATTATTTCCTCCTCTGTAAAACTTCATTGTACACTTTAATTTTCTGCACTATACTACTCATTCTCTGTAAAATAAACTCCTGCGTTGTGTTATACACACACACACCATTTGAAAACTTTCTTTGTTTTTTACACTCGGTATTGTACACACACACGTGCACACGACCACAATCTAATGAATATTCATCGGCGAACCGTCCCATTGAGAGTGACTATTTGAATTAGTTGATATTTTTTATAGCAGATATTGTTTTAACCAAAAGTAAGGTTTTGTGAGAGAAAAGGATTTCCAAAATTAGGAAAAACAATTATTTCAGAAAAAGGATAAATTATGCACCTAGCATTAGAATGTTTTGTTTTTATATGTGGAAACTGCACAGATAGTGTGTGTGTGTGTATTTGAGTTTTCGTCAGACGTGTATCAATCAGATATGATTATTTACGTCTGGGACCGACCTTTAACATCACCATCCAAAAGACGTGACCAGGGCTCGAACCTCGAACCTCTGCATCAATTTGTAACTTCCTCACATAGCTTGGATTACAGGCGCACGCCACAACGCCCAGTTAGTGTGTGTGTGTGTGTGTATTTGAGTTTTGTCAGACGTGTATCAATCAGATATGATTATTTACGTCTGGGACCGACCTTTAACGTCACCATCCGAAAGACGTGACCAGGATTCGAACCTCGAACTTCTGCATCAAATTGTAACTTCCCCACGTAGCTTGGATTACAGGCGCACGCCACAACGCCCAGTTGAAATGCAAACATTAGTCTTCTTTCAGACGTTTAGATTTGTCTTTGGCAGAGTTAAATGCAACAAATATGCATCATTTTTTAACTGCTGCAGACACCTGTTCAGACATAGAAGATTATTTTTACCAACAATATTCAATTTATTTGTCAAGTCCATTTAATTCAGACTGTAGAGTCAAGTATGCATTACATGTAGGTTCATGATGATATAGAAAGTTATGTAAACTACAATTTCAGTGATATATTTATGGTCATGAAACTGAGGATGTTTTTTCCCTCTTTTTCTTTTAACCTCCTAGATTGAATAAACACAGTTACATTGGTTCTTCGGAGGCCAGCTCAGTTGATTGTTGTACTTATACAATCCCAAGAGGAATTTGCCATCCGTAATAGTTCCTTTTCGTCAACAAGCCACCTGACTTAACAAAGGTATGTTTTATAGGGGCATATGGGTCATATCTGCAAATTGTGCAAGGCTACAAAAAATACACAAAATGCACAGGGGTGAACAATTCTCAGTATTGACGTTATCATGATGAAGTTTACAGTTTTGTAGGAAATTGTCTTCATTGTTTATTTTTGTTCGTATACATAATTACAAATTTTTAGTGTTTTCTAAGTTTGTAGGAGCAGGATGGGGATGCACAACTGACATAGAATGTAATCATGATTATAATCAAAATTGAAACACTTAGTTTCTCAATATGAAAGAATATGTCATTGAAAAAAGAAATGTATTCTACTAAAATTGAAAAACTTAACTTGCCTTATCAAAATCTAAAAACTTGCTTTTCGATATAAAAAACACGTCTCTCATTTGTTTACTTGTTACTGTCGCAGCTTTAATGAAACTTCCATTTAAAAGTTGTAAACAACGGGTCTCCTGGAGGATACAAGCACTTGGGCTGGTACCAACCTACACCATGGACGAGAAGAGGTTTCATATTCAACAAGACGGATTTTCCATTTCTTTCATTAAAAGAAAGAGTACCGAATTCCAATGACTTGGGCAGTCCTTTAATCGATGAGGTAATACAGCTTCATAGATACAATAAATAATTTTTTATGCAGTTCATGCAGGTATATCAAAGTTCAACTCTTATTTTTGGTACATGTATTTCCAAATTCTTTAAAAGAAAGAAAGAACAATCGAATTGAATGAAAAATTAACTTTTTTTATATATATATTGTATCGTATCCGAACATCTACCCCCTGGGCATCCACCCCCCGGACATCCACCACCCGGACATCCACCCCCCGGACATCCACCCCCTTAGGACATCTACCCCCTAGGACATCTACCCCTGAACATTTACCCCCCGGACATCTACCCCCCGGACAATTACCCCCGGACATTTACCCCCCGGACATCTACCCCCGGACATTTACCCCCGGACATTTACCCCCCGGACATTTACCCCCCGGACATCTACCCCCCGGACATCTACCCCCTGGACATTTACCCCCCCCCCCCAGACATCTACTCACGGATATTTTGGATACGGGGGGTTCCAAAATTACGCATCATTTCATAAGTGCATGCAGACCCAAAATTGCACAAAAACGTAAATTTGTGTACAAATCCAATGCAAATAGAGTTTTTAGCCGAAATTCATAAATGTATAATTTTTCCATTTACTGATTGAAATCAATTAATTCCATCTTATTTATGGTCCAAATAAAGTCCCCGACAATTTCCATTGAAAAAACAATAAAAAACATAAAGTCCAAAAACAAAGAAATACATAAGAAATTTTGAAAACAGTTAAATACAGTGTACATGAAAAAATTAATGTGATTTTGAAATTTTTTGTTAGTACATTTGAACAGATTAATATAAAGTGTCTGTGTACCAAAAATTAGCATTTTAGGGGCATTATTTAGTTAATTAAAGCAAAATTCTGATTTCATGCATAAATTAGCATAATTAATTAGCAATGAGATTTTTCACAGAGTTTGATCCTGTAGTTTTGTATATTATGCCATTGGTAACGCGGGTGCCAAGTTTCGTCGCGATCAACGGCCGAGATCATAAGGAGGGGGGCTGAATCAGCCCCCCCCCCCACAGTCTTCTTAGGCATCGAAATAGCCCAGTCTATTTAGGTTTAATTCATGTGTAATATCTGTTTTATAAATCTTCCAAATGATACCAAGTATCGTTCAAGTGGGTTTAAAGGGGAAGTTCACGCTGACAAAAAGTTTATTGTTAAAACAGAAGAAAAAAATAATAAAAATATTGCCTAAGTTTTGAGGAAAATCCATCAAAGAATTAAAAAGTTATTTGAATTTCAATTATTTGAGTTGTAACGTCATATTCGGGCAGCATTTCTACATAATGAATTTTTTTTTCTATACCTTTTCTATATCAAAGGACCAATCATTTTACACCCAAACATGAAAAGAAAACACAAAATAACAAAAATATGTCCTCTGGAACCATTAAAAAATGAAATTCATGCATTTTATATTACATAACTTTATTTGGCAGCTGCTCGTGTGTGTGACGCCACAAATCCAAAGGCTAAGCTTAGAATTCTAATAAATTTTTTAATATTTAACAGATTTTCCTCAAACCTTCACCAATTTTTTTGTCTCACCTGCATAGCAGACTTGTTTTGTCCAAGTGAACTTTCATGTTAAGATTGAATGAGTTGCAATTATCTTAACTTTAATATATTTAAAAAAATTATTTGCTTCTAAATTGAAGACAAAGTGAAGATTGAAATGGTTTGATTTGTTTCAGTAGCAAAAGAGGTGCAGACTGCAGAGCTTCAAAATATTTGATATCGCTATAATATTGTCAGTACTCTATATCATTCTTATCATTCCAACTATTTTGAGGCCGCCTGAATCGCAAACCCTGTATGGCCAGTTTTTGTTTATGACAAACAATGATGAGGGATGGCTGAAAATCCCTCCAGGTAAGTTGGGGTTTATGTAATTGACATGGTAACCAAATATGAATTTAGTAATTTATAACAGGATGTATATTCCTGAAACAAAGTGCAATTGTTTGATAAATGTTAATTGAATTGGCCACTATTGTAATTTTAAGATTGTCCTTATTGTTAGCTTTACATAGACACCAAAACAGAGGATATTGTTCCCAACTGGAATTATGATATTACTATGCTATTGTCATATTCATCATCATAATAATGTATCTGGTAATGTAATGCTATCTAAGGGGATGGTCTGGGCTGAAAGTATGTGTAGCTTAATAAATAGAGTAGAATTCACTGAGCAAAATGCAGAAAATTTCATCAAAATCGGATAACAAATAACAAAGTTATTGAATTTTGAAGTTTAGCAATATTTTGTGAAAACAGTCGTCATGAATATTCATTAGGTGGGCTGATGATGTCACATCTCCACTTGTTCTTTTGTATTTTATTATATGAAATTAGGTTTATTCAATTTTTTTTCCTCCAAGAACTAGAAAAATTGGATTGTCAACTGAATAGTGCATTAAATATTTATTGCTGCAACTTATTTCATTATAAGGGGGACATTCAGACAAGTATGAAATAATGAAAAAAATATGATTTTATGTAATAACATAAGACAACAGAAAGTGGAGATGTGACATCATCAGCCCACCTAATGAATATTCATGACAACTTTTTTCACAAAATATTGCTAAACTTTAAACTTCAATAACTTTATTATTTGTTATCCGATTTTGATGAAATTTTCGGCATTTTGCTCAGTGAATTATACTCTATGTATTAAGATGTAAATATTTTCAGCCCAGACCATCCCTTTAAGTTTTGAACCAGGATTTGATTTTTGTGGGATATAATATACATGTATTTTATATACACCTCAGTTCAATATGTGTTACAATGTAACTGTACATCTGATTAAGTTTATCTTATTGTTACTTAATAAAACCACTTTACTCCAAAGAAGTATTTTGAATATTGGGTTATTTCACTATGAAGTATTCTTTATCCCGCTTAATATTCAACCTTTAATGAGAGATGTGGTAATGAGTTCCATGACATTTGCTCTGGCGACAATTGCTCCGCTGTAAATTCCACACACTATTCAGCTTCAACCCCTAAACCTACCATGAAACCCTATTGCAACCCTGACCCTCGAAGACAGAATTAATCCTGGGGCAATTATCGCAGGAGCAAATGTTGGGTCACCTGGTAATCAGATGGAAATGATTGGAGAGATGAAGATTAAATGGGGGGGGGGTGGTGGAGATGATGAAAGGTGGGATGGCCATGATGATGAGTGATGGAGTTAAGGGTGGGGACGACGAGTGGATGGAGATGATGAGAGGAGGAATGGGGATGATGCAAGGATGGATGGAGATGATGTGGGAGGGATGGAGATGATAAAGTTTAGAGATGAGTGGGTTACAAGAGACGAGCAGGGAGATGAGGTGGATGGAAACGATGTGGAAGGGTTGACATGAGGAGAGGTTAGAGATGAGAGGAAGGATTGAGATGAAAGCTGGAGATGTGAAAATGGTTGGAGATGAAAAGGGAGTGATCATCATCAACTTCATCAATATCATTGCCATCACCACACCATCATGATCATCATCACTATCATGACCATCATAATCACCATCATTATTAATATAATTACTTTCATTATCACCACCAAATAAATTATCATTGGCGTAATGAGCCAAAGATTTTGAGAGGGACAAGATATGGCAGATTGTGCCAGTATTTTTTTTTTTTAATTGTGAGCAAGCAAACTTTTCTATATTTTTATTACATAATTTTACGTTTTGATAGATTCTGACATAATACTGAAAATCTTCTCTCTTTTCTTTCTCTTATTATTTATGTTTTGTATTTTATTATCATTTTTTTCGGGGGAGGGGGGGGGGCTCTTTCCCCCAAGACCTCACCCCCACCATCATCACCAATTTCATCATCACTATCATCAAAATACCCGTCAACACCACTGGCTTCATCATCACCATCATCGACACCATTACTATCACTATCCTCATCATCACCACCCACCTCATCACCATCACCAGTCTATAATTATCCTCATCACCACATCTTGATCATCATCTTCACGATTATTTCATCTGTGATTTCATACATAGAAACTACATGTAGTACTAAGTATATGTCACATTATTTTTTACCATGCTTGAGATTATACTTTATATGACTTGACTTTATATTATATTCTCACCCAAAAAGGACATTTCAATGATTACTAGTAGAAATCTATGAAGATGATTTATATCTCCCTTATCAAATCAGCGCGTATTGAAAAGCTTTGACAATAGAACCAGAGAATAATGTATTTCAGAACTATTTGTGAGAATTAATGAAAAGTAAAATATCAAAATGCAAACCGGCAGCAAGATTTGCGTTAAAAAAGGAATATTTCTGTTTGTTGGAATTTTTAGAGAATTAGTATGATTAACATCAATCAAAAAGTGGCATGAATATTCATCCCTGCATAAAGACATGCAAGATTAATTTTCTAAATGTGTTGGAAACTGCATTACCATGGTAATAACAAGAGGTATCCCTTTTCAGCACTGTTATTCTTTTACCTTTTCATTTTTTTCAATTTCTTTATCCGCGCCCCTTTTCCCTTTTTGCACCCCCTACATACGACCCTGACATTGATACAATAGTAATATCTATTTGATGGAAGCTCCTATACAGTCAGTGCGTCCAAAAAAAACTATACACTTTTGAAATGGCTGCCAAACAAAAAAATATATCACTTTGGGGGGGGGGGGGGAAAGCCAATAAAGTCAACCTTCAAAGACACCCATAAGTGTTTAGCGAGCACTCCCCACTATGTTGATTTGAGTAAATAGAGAAAAATCAAACTTGCTAAACGCTGAAGATTTCATCAAAATCGGATGTAAAATAAGAAAGTTATGACATTTTAAAGTTTTGCTTATTTTTCACAACACAGTGTTATGCACAACTCAAATGAGACGGCCGATGATGCCCCTCACTATTTCTTTTGTTTTATATTGTTTGAATTATACAATATTTTATTTTTTTATAGATTTGACAATAAGGACCAACATGTCTGAACAATATAGTATTAAATAATGCTAATTCTACATGTTCAGGGAGGAATTAATCGTTGTTTCACTTGACAAAGAGGAGAAAAATAGAATATTCCATATTTCACATAATAAAATACAAAAGAAATAGTGAGTGGATTATGTCATCAGTCTCCTCATTTGCATACTGACCAGCATGTGCATAACTGTTTTGTGAAATTAAGCAAAGATTTAAAATGTCAAAACTTTCTTTTTTTACATCCGATTTTGATGAAATTTTCAGTGTTATACTTGTTTGATATTTCTCTTTTTATTCAATCCACTATTTGTTGGGATGGACTTGTTCTTTAAAGAAAGGGTATGAAAATAAGGCTGGCCATGAATTAGCCTTACAATTTCTGCCAGTTCTGAGAGGCAAATCCTTTAATTGAAACCTGAAAAATTAAGGGTGTTGTGATGAATTAATGATCAATCATGACCAGTTTGGTTGTTCAAGTAAATTTCATAAATTATTAAATTGAACTTCAATGCATGAGTGAACACAAATTGTACTTTTCTGGGCAGCATTTTAACTTTATCATGTGGATCTTCATGGGGGTCGGGATAATAGGGAGTGAGATGGCACTTAGTGGGAGAATTAGGTTGATGGAATAAGGGTTAAGAGAACATTTAGCCCCCTCCCTCCCCTCCTGTTGACAGACAGATTGCTATTACATGTGCGTAAGAAAGTCAAGAGCACAATGTTGATTTAATGATAAATAATGAAAATCGGGAGTGGTGCATCAAGTTTTACATATCAATCATTTATTAAACAATTTATCAATAAGTCTACTCATAATCAATGTGTAATGTGATCAATCAAACATTCATATTTTTCAATAAATTATTAATAAATCAACATAATCAGTCAATATCTTGGTAATCATTCCATGAAAAAACAAGTGGAGCGCCTCTGGCAGTCTCACTCGCATCAAACGATTCACACTCTGAAACATACTATGAAATAATTATTTACAAAAACACCATTCATGTATAATGATACAATACTACGTTCATTGACATTTGACCTTGATCATGTGATCTAAAACTTGTCAGAGATACTTGATTACCCCTATATCCACATTTTATACACTATATCTATAAACTTTGAGAGGTCATGTGACCTGTACCTCACACAAGACATTCAGTGATATTTGGTTACTCTTACATGTATGTCCAAGTTTCATGAATCAGATCCATAAAGCTCTCAAAGTTATGATGGTAATTCAACAGATACCCCCATATGGCCAAAGTTCATTGACTCTAAATGACCTTTGACTTTGGTCATGTGACGTGAAATTCGCACAGGATGTGTAGTGGTACATGATTACTCTTATGTCTAAGTTTCTTGAAACAGATCCAAAAACTTCAGAAGTTATGGTAATTCAATAGATTATGGCCTAAGTTCATTAAAGATAAATTCCAGTTTTGGTAACGATCTAAAAATGACTTTTTACAGAATCTAATATAATGACCACCTAAGTGTCTGTTTGTATGAATAAAAAATATGTGCCAAAGGATTCTGGAAGAAATTGTGTAATTGCTGAGAAATAAGCAAAATAAGCGCGGATTCGGTCACTTCCGTCGGGTCTTTATTTTAGCAATAATAATACACTGTCCCACATGTGCCTATCTGTGTTGGTGATCTTCAGTGTGAACATTTTTCAGCGTAGATTTCAAGATTTCACAAAGTTCAGTTTATGTAACTGTACCAGATCTAGATCCTCGATGATATACTGACAATTAAGCCTTGTTTTACAGACTTTCTCATGAAATCAGTGTTTACTGCAAATACTGGAATTTCTCTTTAACCTTTGAACTTGGTCATGTGACCTGAAATTTGCACAGGATGTTCAGTGATACTTGATTACTCTTATGTCCAAGTTTTATGAACTAGACCAAAAAACTTTCAAAGTTATGATGGTAATTCAACAATACCCCAAATTTGGCCAAAGTTTATTAACCCTAAATGACCTTTGACTTTGGTCATGTGACGTGAAATTCGCACAGGATGTGTAGTGGTACATGATTACTCTTATGTCCAAGTTTCTTGAATCAGATCCAAAAACTTTCGAAGTTATTATGGTAATTCAATAGATTATGGCCTTAGTTCATTGACCTTTGAACTTGGTCATGTGACCTGAAATTCGCACAGGATGTTCAGTGATACTTGATTACTCTTATGTCCAAGTTTTATGAACCAGACCAATAAACATTCAAAGTTATGATGGTAATTCAACAAATACCCCAATTTGGCCAAAGTTCATTGACCTTAAATGACCTTTGACCTTGATCATGTGACCTGAAATTCACACAGGATGTGTAGTGGCACAAGATTACTCTTATGTCCAAGTTTCATGAATCAGATCCATAAACTTTTAAAGTTATGATGGTAATTCAACAAATACCCCCAATTTGGCCAAAGTTTATTGACCCTAAATGACCTTTGACCTTGGTCATGTGACTCAAAATTCAAGCAGGATGTTCAGCAATACTTGATTAACTTTATGGCAAAGTTTAATGAACTAGGTCCTTATACTTTCTACGTTATACTGTCATTTAAAAAACTTAACCTTCGGTTAAGATTTGGTGTTGACGCCGTCGGAAAAGCGGCGCATAAGGTCTCACTATGCTTCGCAGGTGAGACAAAAATCACTTTCAGTCACAAAAAGTTACATGTTGAAAGGTTTTACTAGAAGCTACATATACATTGCCACTACAAGCATACATGGCAGTATTAAAAAAACTCAAGTTAAGGATAGAGATAGAGAATTAAAAAAGACACTGTGGAGACAAAATTATCTCAAATTTACTTCTTATGCCAGGTGTAAATTAATGCAATGAGTCATTATACAGAAAAGATAAATAATATCAAGCTTCTATTTTAGCTTTGTTCCTTTAAAAAATACTTAAATGAGAGAACAAATTGTTCTTTTGTTTTACAAAAACAACATTGCCATAAGTAACAAGTCACACTCTGAAAAAAAACCCACAATAATGATAATAAAGCATGGAGTGGTTTTAAAATGAATTCTCTGTAAACTTTCTAAGTTCTGTCTGAACATCTTTACAAATCAATGGTTATAAAACGAACCCAACATGTCTCTCAATAGATAATAAAAACCTATAGATTTTTTCTTGAAGTGTTGATCCTGACCAATCACATACTTTCCATCAAAAACTTCGCATTCAATGAATTGTGAAAGAAAACATAACAAAGTACAACTTTACAACAAAAACAAAAGAAAAAACCACTCCTAGTCTCCTAATAGCTTTTCCTAGTATTTATCAAAAAACGTCTACAAAGACAATATACAATCATGTACAGTAACCAGGGCAGTATTGAGCTCTATAATACCCTATAGGCCAAGATGTTCAATTCACAATGGACTTGGAATAGATTAGTTATTATCAAAGTATAAACACAAACAAAATAATTGAAGAAGTGGCTACATACATCAAGCTATAGCTCTTAATGTTTCCTTACACCAGATGTATGAGTTCTTACAAAAAGGATGATGCTTTTACAAACAAAAATGTATTGTAAAGTACAGCTTTTTTTTCATCAATCCTTCGGGGATTTGTTTAAGACATACATCACTATCCTGACTACTCTGAGAAACACAGAAACAATAACAAAAGCAAAAAAGAGAAAAATTTGTATTCCATTGAACATAATTTCTCAAGGATAACGATGGTACATGTTTAAGCCGCTCAATGAATAGCACCATATGTCTACATAAATAATATGCACCATAAAATTATTGGAAAAGTGTATCCTGTCAAAATCCTTGATTTATATGTATTTTCATTCAAATACCCTAACCACTTTCATCTTCATGAGGCCAATTGATAATGGAACCAGCCAGGAGCCCCAACAACTTGGAAACAGTCGTGTAAATAACAAATACATGTGTAGTAATATTATGATAATGGCAGATCTTTCATATGAAAGTCATAAAACAATACCTTATTTTTTGTTTCTTGTAAGAAACCAAAAATTAAATAATATGTATGAAATATAAATTGTCAGTTATCAGTTTCAACTTAAATGAAAGAGAGACATGTTGAGATATCAACACAATTCCTATTTACCAAAGGACAGGTCGTGACATAAAAATAAGAAAATCTCAGACAATTTTTCATCATCTAAGTTTCCTTTAACATTTAAAACTTTGCCTTTAAAATCTTCAGTAGCAAAACCCCTTTGATCATAGGAGTGGGCTATACATGGATCAAAAATACTTTTTTTGACATTTTAATATGGCAACAGTTTTGATCTATTCCTTGTAATGTATCTCAACATGAAATGACAAATATTTTTTGCCTCGGGTCCGAGAAAAAAGTGTGCCAGGCCAAAATCCAAAATGGCTGCCAACCCCCCCCCCCCCCAATCAAAGTTTTGCCCACATATAATATGTTGGGGTTTTTTTTTTGGGGGGGGAGCAGGCAATTTGTTTAACCTGAAATGATTACTTAAAAACCATTAATTTTGGAGTTAAAAGGTGATTTTACCTACATTTACACATACAATACCCTTTTCAGCCCCAAATTAGGTTTCTTGTGGTTCTTGGATATTGGACGATACCAGTTCCATAATAGCAAATAATTTCAAATAGCTATTGGCTCTTATTCTTCTACTTTGGTTTTTACGGATATTTGCGAAAAATATATTATTGAAAAAAAAAATTGTATTATCCATAGGGGCTATACAGTATACATTGTATTGTACATACTACACTGCATTCATGTATATTCATGCATTGACCATCATGACAAGGTCTGTATATAAACTATAGTGTGATACTAAATGATTTATTGAGAAATTGAAGATACTGTATGTTTTGTCTCAGATTGAAGACATATTTTGTCAATTATGCTCATTCAGGGGGGGGGGGAGGAAAATATCTTTAACAATGGATTAAAGTCACCCCCCCCCTATTATGGCACTTACACTGGCTTTCTGATTATGGTAACTTTGCCATCCAATGGTAACTTGCATGGAATCCTGAAAGCCATTGACCAGCATTACCACATGTGGTATACCTGACTCCATAATATAGGATTAGAATACCAGGTAAAAACAAGCTGCCAAATGAAGATGTGGCTGAAAATATGATGTACATGTATGTACGTACACTACATGATGTTTACATGCAATTTATGTTCATCATCGGGTTACATCATGTTCATCAGCTAACAAGCAATCAAATTCACAAGTCACAATCTAATTCTAAACATCAGAAGCTCACTACTACATGCATGCCACTGGTATATATATAAAGTCCTAGTTGTATGCCATGGTGGTCAATGCATGGATATGTATGCAGTGTACAGTATGTACCATATATTGTACACCGTGCCACCCCTATGGATACCGTAAATTACATTTTTCCATTTGATAAGATGTATTTCGCAAATATCCGTCTTAAACTCAATTTAGAGGAATAAAAGCAATATAGCTATATGAAGCTGCTTACTACTGGTCAACTGGTGTCATCTAATATCCAAGAACCACAAGACGATGGAACCTAATTTTGCTTAAAAAAGGGTCTAAAAATTTGCAAATTTAAGTTAAATCACCTCTTAACTTTACAAATAATGGTTTAAAAGAACTAATTTTAGGAAAAACAAATTGCCTGCCCCCCAAAAAAACATGAATAGACACCAAAACCAGATAAAATGACCACCAAGAAAGAAGTTGTGGCCAAAACTGTGATTTGGGGGGATTTTGGCGGCCACTTTAGATTTGGGCCCGGCACACTTTTTTCTCGGACCACCGTGACCAGAGACAAATAATATCGTCATTTCATGTTGAGATAAGGTTAAAGGAATACGAAACAAGTGGAGTGCTTCTGGCAGTCTAGCCTGCATTACGCGATTTAATATAGCAGCAGTGCTAACTTTGAAAACTACTATAAAATAATATTTCACAAAAACACCATTCATATAATGACATTATACCACGTTCATTGACTATAAATGACATTTGGACGGTGAATAAAACTTGTCAACTACACCCATGTCCACATTTCATTCACTCTATCCATAAGCTTTCAAAGTAATGATGGCAATTCAACAATTACCCCAACATGGCCTAAGTTTATTGATCTTAAACTGACTTTTGACCTTAGTTTTGTGTCCTGAAACTCACAGGGGATGTTCAGCGATACTTGATTACTCTTATATCCCAAGTTTTATGAACTAGATCCATAAACTTTCAGAGCTAGGATGGTAATTCAACAAATACCCCCCAACACGGCCAAAGTTCATTGGCCTTAAATGACCTTTGACCATGTTCATGTGACCTGAAACTCGCACAGGATATTTGGTGGTACTTGATTAACCTAATGCCCAAGTTTCATGAACTACATTGTAGATCCATAAATTTTCAAAGTTATGATGGTAATTCAACAAATATCCCCAACCTGCCAAAGTTCATTGACCCTAAATGACCTTTGACCTTGGTCATGTGACCTGATACTCAGGCAGGATGTTCAGTAATACTTGATTAACCTTATGTCCAAGTTTCATGAACTAGGTCCATATACTTTTTGAAGTTATGTCATTTCAAAAACTTAACCTTGGGTTAAGATTTGATGTTGACGCCGACGCCATCGGAAAACGGCGCCTATAGTCTCGTTTTCTATGCAGGCGAGACAAAAACTGTTGGCACAGTAAAACCAAAAATCACCCATTTATAGCACACTCCTATTGATAAACACAATGTATTGATGATTTTGATGATTATTCTTGTAAAATAACTTTGTAGATGGATAAGTGGATTCCTTTTCTTTCTCATCACAGGAACACGAGTGAAATAATAAATAATTTGAGAATCGCAGACTTCACTGTCAAACTTTCTCGTAATCCTTTGTTATGGAATTATTCTGATAATATCGACCAATTATCTCAATTAATCACTGCATGCCATGGTGAAGATGATCCCTTCTCTTTGTACTCTACATGTACTATGTAGCTGGAGATTTGTACCAATAAGCCTGATGCTCGTAGATTTGTTCTCACTTTTCCTCAAACGATATACCTGTTGCTCGAACAAGAAGCGCTTTTTGAGCGATGCTGGCAGATCCGTAACAAAATGGACGCTATGACGAGGGGCTGTCTGGCCTTCACAATCACGGGTCGTTGAATGTAAACATGCTTTTTTGCTGATATGACTATGAGGTCAAAACACGATCTCAATCCATCATGGCCCCAAAATGCATTATGATTGGGTCGTGACCACGGCCGACATTCTGCTCACTTCCATGACCATGTGTACATGTAGATCTTCTTGGGCTTGGCAACCTGTGGCCGTGTGGGCATTAGTATTTGAACATTTTCTCTGTCTCTGACTCTTCCTTTGACAGGTCAATGCTTTGAGAAACCCAACTCTTGAATCGCATTTCTCACCACCTAGCTGTAGCACTTTCTCATCTTTTTTATCTCAACGCCATATATGAGCAAGCTCATTTTTCTATCGTGAAACTCTAAGTTATAGATCCAGAATTATTTGTGTCAGATCTGTCTTAACTCAAGGCAAAGCTTTTTTTGGCGAGCATTGCCCTTGCAGTCAATGACTAACGAAATTCATCCATGGCCATACCCTTTCTCATGGTAGTGATAGGCTATTTAGTATTCAGTACCGTAGGTCTAGTTTTTCTATAATCTTATCCATAGGCTTTACCAATTCTGCGGACTCCGGCTTGGCTGTTTCGGCTCACCGACAGTAGCTGTAGCAACGTTTTCGACCGAACTTTCGCCCGACGACGCCCCGGGCTGCTCTGCTCAGGCGCTGGTACCGTATGACCCACTCACACGTATTGTTCATTGCACCGGCTCGAGTCACCGACGAAGATTGGGTTAACGTTAGGATTCCTATCCCTCAACAAATAAGGTCGCTGGCTAATTTCTTGAATCTTGCTCATAATCTTTTCTATTAAATATACAGAATCATATCTTGTTCTCCGGTCCGGTAAAAAGGGGGGAAAAACTCAAAATCAAACTTAGAGCCTTCCAATATTCTCCATGTCCAGGGTCGAATGGCGCCCACTACTGGCTTACAGTGAATAACCCTGATTATCGAAATTGAAAAACCTAGTTTATCGAATCGAAAAACTTAGTTTATCGAATCGAAAAACCTAGTTTATCGAATCGAAAAACCAATCGAAAAACCTAGTTTTTCGAATCGAAAAACCTAGTTTATCAAAATCGAAAAACCTAGTTTATCACTTGAAAAACCTAGTTTTTCAAATCGAAAAACCTAGTTTATCGAATCGAAAAACCTAGTTTTTCAATTTCGATAAACTAGGTTTTTCGGCGATAAACTGAGTTTATCGCCTTTATGGGACAAATGGCGTCCTTATGGGACGCCATTTGTCCCATAAAGGCGATAAACCTAGTTTATCGAATTGAAAAACCTAGTTTATCGAAATTGAAAAACCTAGTTTATCAGATTTAAAAAACTTAGTTTATCGGCGATAAACTAGGTTTTTCAAGTGATAAACTAGGTTTTTCAATTTCGATAAACTAGGTTTTTCAATTCGATAAACTAGGTTTTTCAATTCGAAAAACTGAGTTTATCACTTGAAAAACTTAGTTTATCAAATAACTCTGTTTATCAAATGAAAAACTGAGTTTATCGCTTGAAAAACTAAGTTTATCGAGAAAAACTAAGTTTTTCACTTGAAAAACCTAGTTTTTCATTGAAAAACCTAGTTTTTCATTGAAAAACTTAGTTTATCAGTGAAAAACTTAGTTTTTCGACGATAAACTTAGTTTTTCAATTGAAAAACTAAGTTTATCAAGAAAAACCTAGTTTTTCAATCGAAAAACTAAGTTTTTCGGCGATAAACTTAGTTTTTCTTGATAATCTTAGTTTTTCAAGTGATAAACTTAGTTTATCGGCGAAAAACTAAGTTTATCGGCGAAAAACTTAGTTTTTCAATTGAAAAACTAGGTTTTTCGATTGATAAACTAGGTTTTTCGGCGATAAACTGAGTTTATCGCCTTTATGAAACAAATGGCGCGCCATAACATACATCCTCCCATTTTCATTTGTCAGTTTCACAATTACTGTATTGTTATTTGTTTTTAATGGAAATAAAGTCAATTAAAAAAACAACAATCTTTTTCTTATTCTTTTATTTTTCTGTTTTCATAATAAGCTCTCTTATTCCGATGATTTCATTCTCCTTTAATAGTAAAGAGCTAAAGTAAGAACTTGCCAGTGGTTGGAATGATTCATTTTCATGCTTCTTAGTTCTAAATTTGTGTGAGCATTGCCCTACTTCAATTTTTGATTGAGATTGAGAATACTTTTTGTTAAATTATATTGCATGGAATTTGGAAGTGTAGTTATCCATTCATATCAGAGGAATGTAAGAAACATATCAAATATTACCAAAAATTATGTTCAAATAGAAATCAAGTTCACAGACAAGCAGGGTTCACGTGGAGGGTTTTGGCTGAGTGGATTAGTCTTTAGACTTGGAAACAGAGAGACATAGGTTCAAATCCCAGCCATAGCCTAATTTCCATCAGCA
The DNA here is from genome assembly GCF_037042905.1 of Lytechinus pictus. Lineage (NCBI taxonomy): Eukaryota > Metazoa > Echinodermata > Echinoidea > Temnopleuroida > Toxopneustidae > Lytechinus > Lytechinus pictus. Next base: position 5,148,325 of record NC_087259.1, read on the forward strand.
AGAAATCGATCCACAATGTGCTGATCAGTTCACTATAAATAAAGTTAATGAAAAGGTGTTTAAATTTGAGAGACTTATCATATTTCAAGTCCAACCCAAGATATGTAACTATTTAACCCATTTTGATTTATTTTACCAAAGATTAGATTTAAATTTTGTATGAGGTTTAGCAAATAAAGTAATTTGTAATTTTTTTTTAGGTAGTGTTATCTACCAATTTTTGTCTCGCCTGCATAGCAGAGCGAGACTATAGGCGCCGCTTTTCCGACGGCGGCGGTGGCGGCGGCGTCAACATCAAATCTTAACCTAAGGTTAAGTTTTTGAAATGACATCATAACTTAGAAAGTATATGGACCTAGTTCATGAAACTTGGACATAAGGTTAATCAAGTATTACTAAACATCCTGCCTGAGTTTCAGGTCACATGACCAAGGTCATTTAGGGTCAATGAACTTAGACCATGTTGGGAAAATTATTTTCAAAATCTTAACCGAAGGTTAAGTTTTTGAAATGACATCATAACTTAGAAAGTATATGGACCTAGTTCATGAAACTTGGGCATAAGGTTAATCAAGTATTAGTGAACATCCTGCTTGAGTTTCAGGTCACGTGACCAATGTCAAAGGTCATTTAGGGTCAATGAACTTTGGTCAAGTTGGGGGTATTTGTTGAATTACTATCATAACTTTGAAAGTTTATGGATAGAGTGAATGAAATGTGGACATGGGTGTAGTTGACAGTCTTAAGTCTCCGTTCAAATGTCATTTATGGTCAATGAATGTGGTATTATGTCATTATATGAATGATGTTTTTGTGAATGATTATTTTATAGTAGTTTTCAAAGTTAGCACTGCTGCTATATTTAATTGCGTAATGCAGGCGAGACTGCCAGAGGCGTTCCACTTGTTTTCCATTTACACCATTTCCTCTTGGAATCAAAAGTCTTTTTCAACCTGAATAACTCTTGGAAATTTATATGCTTTTCACACTTCACTTTTTTTCCTTAACCCCTGGAAATTGGTGGGGCTAAGAGGGGTCTTAGCCCCACCAATTTCCTGGGGTTAAGCTTAACCCACTTCATTTTCACACTACGTTTTAGCAAAGTGGGTTAGCATGGTAAATAGTACGGACTATCTGTTTAGCCGGCTTATTGTGGTGCTAGCACCACAATTGCGGGGCTAAGAGATGCAGTGTGAAACGAAACAGGGCTAAGGAAAAGTGGGGCTAAGCATTTGCCAATCACAGAAGTCAAAATTGCACATTAATCGCGCTCTGTCTGGTAAAATTATCAATATGCATGAGCTATGTGATAGTCCGGGGTTAAGGCGTTAACCCCGGCTAAGCAAATAGTATGGGGTTAAGAAAGACAGTGTGAATCGAAAAAAAGATAGTATGGGGTTAAGGATAGTCCGGGGTTAAAGATAGTATGGGGTTAAGGAAATGCAGTGTGAAAAGCATATAAGAGTTACTTCTTGTCTTCTATGTCAGCATTGGGGAAGCATCAGGAGAGTTAGGAAAAATAGATCTTTTAAAGAGTGAAAGAAGCAACACATTTTCTGTTAGATTTTATACAAATTCAGTTAGATTTTTTATTTAATTTGTTCAGTAGTTGGTGAAATGTTGGCCATAGGCACATGTAAGGAAAGAGGAAAATTTATCAAATTTAAGAGAATGGAACGAGAGTAAAAAATTTCTGTATATTTAGAACTTGTCCTTCCTGTTGATTTCCTTCTCGTCATCGTCTATTGTCTGATAAGCGATTGTTGGCTGTCGATGAGTCAGAAAATGGGTATCTACTTCCATGTTGTTGTCATGATGTTACTACTCTAAAAATACACAGGTACTTGGAGAAGTGCTGTTTAAAATTTTATTCAACTTTGTTAACTGTATGAACCTTATAGTAGTTGTTTAACAGCAGTGTATAAAATCTTAAAGAATAAAGTTTAGTTCTTAATACTTAATTCTCAATAAACTTGGTTTAAACTACTTTAAGGTTTGCAAAAACAGCATTGTATAAATTTCAGCATTTTTACTGTGTGTAAGTTGTTTTTAAAAGACATACCCAACTTGTATTCTATATTCTAAACTATCTTTTGATTTGAGAAAAAAATCCTGCCAATAAAAAGAAGTCCACCTCAACAAAAAAAAGATTTTTAAAAATATAATAAAATCAAATATGCTCAATGCTGAACATTTCCTAGAAATTGGATGTCAAATTAGAAAGTTGAGACATTTTTTGCTGGGGTTTCCCCCTACTCTTTTAGTAGGTTTCCCCCTACTCTTATACGAATAGTGCAGTGAGTTCTTTACATGCAAAGGTGGTGACGCTCCTCTACACGGGGCCTCCATTTAACGTCCTGTCTGAGGAATGAAGTGTTTCCACTGTAACATATCCTACATCTATGGAACAAGGGAGAGACACGTTTACACACAACACAGGCTTCAGTCATCCACACGCAGTAGACTCGAACCTACAACCTTAGGTTTCAGACAGGAAGACGCTTTACCGACTGAGCTAACTCTCCCCCTCATTTGGCTTTCCATAACTATAGCACAGAGGTAGATTGTGGCATATTCATGTCACAGACCTTGAAATGAAATAAAACCATAACTTAATAATGCTAGAATGCTAGAAGTTTAATGAAAATCAAATATAAATTAAGATGAGAATGGCAAAATCACATGATCAATAGGGGATTAAGCCTGATTTGTACATTATGTTGAGGAAAATAATGAATATGAAGTGTTTGCTGTTGCATGAAATAACATACAAAAAAGTAATGGCTTTGTGTGTGCAATCACTGTATTCCGAAAATAGCAATCCTTCAAGATGTTTTAACTGTTAATTTGCATTTGATTTTGATTAAAATTTGCAATGTATTGTGTTTCAGTTTTCTCTATTCAAATGAACATGTTCCTGGGGTAGACTTTGCCTTTATTAATATCTCGTATAAGAAAGAAGAAGAAACAAATTGCAGTACGAACACATTGACACTTGTTGAAAATTTGCTAGAAATTAAATATGCTTGAAACAATATGTATATAATCTGACTAGAAAGAAAATTACTGCTAACCACAAACAAACGACATCGCCAGATTTGCTGTATAAGTTTCATCATCCATGCCTTCTCAAATGCAAATTGGAGGAGATGCGAGAAGGTATTTGGGGATTCTGGGGAACAAAATCGATAAACCCGACGTTCTTTTGTCAATATCTTTTGACAGATTCATGTATGAGTGTACTTGAGAGTGACGTTTGGCAAATCAGTATGGGGAATACATTCTGTTTGATAGGGTTGGGACTTTGGGGGGGGGGGGGGTATGGAGTATTGTGCTGTACCTCAAGCTTATTACTAGTAGAAATGTTTTTTTCCCCAAATGTAGGGGGGGGGGGCTTGTTTTTGAGACATGGAGGCAAGTGAATATGTCTTCTACCTTTGGATATATGAAAATATCTTTAAACAAATTTGGATGGCGAGAAATATTTATGCTCCCTAATCCATATGATGCTGGCTGTTCCGTAATGGAGACTTATTTTTTATTTTGTTTTTGTTTACTTTGAGAGGGTGCCCTATCATTGATTCAACTGTTTTACAGGGGGCCTCAATAATATTAGATGTGATCAATTATGCTCATTTTAAGATTGTAGGAAGGTATTTTACTTACAGGTCAAGCCCACCCCAGAAAAATGTTGATTTGAATAAATAGAGAAAAATCAAACTAGCATGATGCTGAAAATTTCATCAAAATTGGATTTAAAATAAGAAAGTTATGATATTAAAGTTTCGCTTATTTTTCACAAAACAGTGATATGCACAACTCAGTGACATGCACATGAGAAAGTCGATGTCCCTCACTCACTATTTCTTTTGTTTTTTATTGTTTGAATTGTACAATATTTTATTTTTTTACAGATTTGACAATAAGGACCAACTTGACTGAACAATATAGTATTCAACAATGCCAATTCCACATGTTTAGGGAGAAATTAATTGTTGTTTCACTTGACAATGAGGAGAAAATTAGAACATTTCTTGTAATAAAATACAAAAGAAATAGTGAGTGGTGACATCATCAGGCACCTCATTTGCATACTGACCAGGATGTGCACATAACTATTTTGAGAAAATAAGCGAAACTTTAAAATGTCATAACTTTCGTATTTTACATCTGATTTTGATGAAATTTTCAGTGTTATGCTTGTTGGATTTTTCTTTTTTATTCAAATCAACTTTTTGTTGGGGTGGACTTGTCCTTTAATTGTGCAGTGTGTTCTTTACTAACCTGGATAGACATAGGGAGATCAAAGTAATGGCCATTTTAATTTGTATGGCTTTCATTGCACAAAACTGGAAGGGTCGTTCCTGTGTTCAGCAGTAAGATACCATAATTCGCTTCTATTATAACCTTGAACATGCTCTGCAGCCTATTAAACTTAACTTGCAATTTATGAGGAAGAATGTTGGTATTATCTTAATGGTTTCTCAGGAAATTCTGGAAACTGTCAACCTAATCTGCTCTGCATTGACAACTTGCTCCATTCCGGGAGAGATCATTGAGTAAATGTAAATCTGTTGAGATTAGTTAACTTTTGAATTTGATTTGAATCATTTTAAGTCTTTTTAAGTCTTTTTTTTTAAAGACAGGTCCATCGTAATCATTTGAAAGAAGGTAATGTAGGAGTCTTTTACCTTGATTTGGCAGACTCCTCAAACCATTGCAGAATTTTGTTCATAACTTGAATCAAGAAGAGCCAAGAAATGTCCTTAAAAATAGATCCATTCCTTGCTGGAGACTTCCCATCATTCGTACATAACCGATTCCTATCTCTTTCCAGTTTTGTATCAAAGCCCTACTGGGGGTCGTTAATCTACAATTCCAAATCGCCCTGAAACAACATCAACACCGAACATTCCCCCTCCCAGCTTCCTGTCCCCCGGCCATCCGTCTAATTGGCCCTTCCCTCTCCGGGAAGCCAGGGGGAAACAATCCACTATCACCTCGTGTAGTGTTGGTCCAACCCTCCCAGGAGGGAAGGTGATTCTTATCGCAGCTTTGGTCGTTCGGTCAGTGCTGCGTCGCCCCTGGGATTGTCCAGCAATCCAGACCTGAATTTCCTGACTGGGGACGGAGTGTTCTTACGGCTTGGCCGGGGTGTGCCATCATAAACACGAGAGATCCGCATATCCCTGACCTAAAAAGAAGGAGTTGTTTTTCATCTGTTTCCGCAGAGGTTTTTGCTTAAGATGGCCCTCTCTGTGTCAAGGTCTAAGATGGCTGCTTGTGAAAGACTTATTAAGATGAATCATATGAACCTAATTAATTTGTAATAAAAAGAGGAAATTCATGAAAGCAAGCAACTTAAAAAAAATTCTAGCTATTTCAATACCCAGTTTAATAGACCATCATTATATCATCTATTCATTATATGGATCTACTTACTGTCTAGACTTCCTGACAGGAAAATTTTAAGGGAGTAAAATCATTGAGTGTATGTGGCAATAGAAAATGTTGAGTTCTGCTCTGAGTTGTTGGTTTGCATTGAAAATATTGGAAAGCAGTTTGCGAATAGCTTGATGATGTTGCAAAAAGTTGGAAGGAAGAATGCATTTTCTGCTAAAATTTGTAATTAAGTGTTTTAAATGCTTTCAAAACTTGTCCAATATAAGATGTCAGATCAACTTATCTGACAAGACAAAATTGATGTTTTCTGCATTTGCAGATGTTCACCACTCATACCATCAGGTACCTATAGGTAATGTGTCAATGAATAAGAATTTCATTATTTTATTGGTAAAAGAAATGGTGATTGTGTGATTGACTACTACTTACCCAAGGAGAAGAGAATGTTGCATTGTCTACAGGCCTTATGCATGTGATGTCAAAACCTCATAGCGCCCTCCCTCAAAGGATATAGGAATACATGTAAACAGAGTAGTCAGAGTTGTGCCAGCTGCAGATCACCATAGCATGCAAGGCAATGACTTCAGCATCTAAGGCCTCTAAGATGACGGCGCAATGACACTAATAAGGTCGGCTATCTTCAATGAAAAAGCATTGAATTATATACTATGTACTAGTGTACTAGTGGGTGTGTCGTGGTCTAGTGGTTCTGGCTCTTGCCTTTCAAACAAAGGGTCGTGGGTTCGAATCCTAGCCATGGCATGTTTTCCTGCAGCAAGACATTTATCCACACTGCTGCACTCGACCCAGGTGAGGTGAATGGGTACACGGTACAATGTAGGAAGAAATTCCTCGAATGCTCGAGCGCCCAATCAAGGCAGCTGTGATAAAGCTGGGGTAATAATAACATTATCATGTTAAGCACGGCCCGCCGGGAGAACAGTTTTCGGAACTGAAGTGGCTACAGGGGTAAAATATGACATGATTATTATTATTACTATCTTTGAGGAGAGTGCATTACACATTGTATTTTGGAGGAAGTGCATTGCACCTTGCACTATGAATAACCACGTATTGCCTTTGTTTTTGTTCCTGTTTCAGGTGATCAGCGGTTGGTACCATCTCCTGAGAGAAGATGTAGGACGAACCAAGCACCTCAAGGTCAACACAACAGAGGACAAGAAAGAGGAGCACCCAACTAACAGTTGGACCAGACCAAACTTGAACACCCGGAAGAGGAAGAGAGAAGATGACCCACTAGAAGAGACAGAGAAGGCGGGATTGATTGAAGGAGGAGCGAAAGCAGGAAAGAAGGAGAGACAGAGACGGTGGCTAAAGACAGACGGACTGCACCAGGAGAAGAAGAAGCAGAGAAGCGAAGGAGACGGAATCCTTGAGGAGCTGCGGCACAAGGAGATAGACACCGTCCATGGAGATCGGGAGATTGTAGAGTCTCTCGTTGATGGGTACCAGGTCCTTGACTTTGCGGACAAGGTACCAACTTGGGGTGCTGATGCGAAAAGGATAAATTCTGGGAGTAGCGGGTCACAGGAAGCGAGATTGGACAACCTCAAGGATACAGGAACTTGGGGTGGAGGAGAGAAGAGGTCTGCTGCTCAGGGAGAACCAACAACAAAAGGACAAAGCTCCAGTGATTCAGAGACAGGCTGCATGGATCGACCGGACTCGCTACTTTCTTGGATAAGTCTTCACTATGTAAGCATTTTTCATTCGTTGACTGTGTCACAAATATGCATTCTGACAGCTTGACCTGACATATTTTTAATGAACTTGCAACATTTATATAGTGCTTAAGACTATGTTTCTAAGCGCTGCATACTATTACCCCATCAGTGGAGCGTTGTGGCCCAGTGGATTAGTCTTCGGACTTTGAAACAGAGGGTCGTGGGTTCAAATCCCAGCCATGGCGTAATTTCCTTCGGCAAGAAACTGATCCACAATGTGCTGCACTCAACCCAGGTGAGGTAAATGGGTACCGGTAGGAAGTAATTCATTAAAAAGCTGTGTGTGCTATGAACGCCTAGCTTAGGCGGGTAATATAGGAGCGCCTTGAGCACCTAACAAGGTGGATATGTGCGCAATATAAATACCCTATGTTATTATAAACATGGCTACTCTGATCAGGTATTTGAGTGCTCAAAGAATTTATTCCTAATGGGTACCCATTTTGGGTGGAGAGTGGCAAATGTAGATAAACGCCTTGCCAAAGGATGCGAGTGCTGCGGTGGGATTTAAAACCCAGACCTTGTGGCTCAAAGTCCCAACACTCATCCACTGAGTCTCAACAGCCTCAGTAGCTGTCATTTTACAATAATGAAACGCATCAATCAGTAATGATTTTTATTTTTAGACGTAGAAAAATTTAATTTGTATATCATTTTGACCCCGGTGTTTAATGTTTCATTTTTACGTTTTATCTTTTGTTTAGGTTGTGCTCAGCAAGGATGAGAATGGCAAATATGGTTTCACGCTGCTCGATACTCTTCCGGTTCAGGTCGGGAGTGTGGAAACAGGTAACACTAACACTTTGACACTTAACACTAAGCACCCAACACTCAATACTTCACACTTAGTCCCTTAAGACTTAGCCTTTAGCACTAACACCTAGCTTTTTTGCTCTGAACACTTAGGCCCGTATTCTGAAGTCTGGTTTAACTTAAACTCCGGTTTAAAGTTGTGGTTTAAGTATGGATAGCCAATTGTTACATAAATCACTAGCAAGTGAGATATAATATTTGTTAATTATTCATAATTATTCCTACAGGCCAGATCAGTAATAATATCAAGTATTTTGTTTGTGTGATAGCAAAGTACTTCAGATATCACCAAAGAAAAAATAGTAGAATCATGCCGTAGTTACTGCAACTTGTGCAGGAGTTTCTCGAAGGATGTTGGACATTCACCGTGTGAAAGTGAATGACAAGAGTGATTATTTCTGGGCAAGAAGAATGTGTGTTCTTTGCATTGGGGATGCAAAGGTCTTTGCATCTTGCAAATAAGTAGTGAAGCAATGATGTCGCAAAAAACTCTTTTTTTCTTGCGTTTCAACATTTTTTATACATACATTTATCTCGGTGAAGCATGATGAAAAGAAGTCGATCCAAAACCCAAATTTGGTGTTGGTCAGTGGAGGCCCATAACGTGGTTGTATGAATACCTACTTAACTATATTGAAAGCAGTGTTAATTAGCCAGGGGGGTGTTTAACAAAGATTTAAGTATGACTTAAAGTCGCAAGTAAATGCCTAGTTGCATGCAGTATAAAAGGCTTGACCATATAAGTCAGATCGTACCAAGAGGACGCGCACTACTGCGTATTGATAAATAAGATTGCTCGTTGCATATCATGTACACGGCGGCATTTAAGTGCGACTCTAATAGAGTCATACTTAAATTTTTGTGAAACACCCCCTCTGGTTTGAATAAGCCGGGTTCGGTTTTAAACCGCACTAATTAACACTGACTTCAATGGGGCCTATTATATATTCATTTGGACAATTATTGGACCACCACAAACCAATTCATGTCAATTTGGTGTGTGTGGAGGTGTTTCATTATGTCCTGCCGAGATATGGTTTTCAAAAAAAGTTGAAATGGCAAAAAGGATTTTTGTTTTCATAAACAGTGAGGACTGTCTCCAAATGAGTTGAATGTCTCTCCTGAATTAGGGTATCATTCATTGATTTCTATCATAATGGGAGGAACACATTATACAAATAATGAACGTTCATGAGTGCAATGGACAGAATTCTTCATGAGGTGAAAGATGAAATGATTTATTCAACGAGGCATTGTTGAGTTGAGTGGATCATTCATTTCATCTTTCATCGAATGAAGTATTCTATCCATTGCACGAATGACAAGAACATTCATTATTTGGTTTATATGACACCTAAAAGTAGATTCTCTTTTAAATGAAATTTATCAATTTCGATGCAAAATATGAACCTGCAGTGAGAGCTCGGTCTGTTTATTGTGGCATACATACAGCATACGCGCTGCATGCAAACACGAGTGGTTTTACCTGTGGTGCCCGCAGTCTCGGTGCGCGCGTGCAATGGACAAAATCGTATGGGTCCAAAATTGCACGATGAATGGGTCTGAAATTGCATGGTTGATGATGTCATTGTAAATGGGCTGAATGATCGATGTCAAACAACCAATCAAATGACAAGGATCTATCTAGGTGTCATACAATCGTAACTCTCATAAGTTTGACATGCGTGAGTCATCGCTCGACGTTTTTGACAATGTAGGAAATATTTTGGGAATGTGGCAGCCCCTGTGAATGTGCCAATTGGATTTCTGGTTCACTATGATATTGACTGCTAATAATGTATCGGTGTGGGATTGAGGTTAGGGGTTTTGATGATCGTGAGAGGCTTAGGATTAAGAGATGGAAGTGCATGTCAGTTGGAGTCATGCTATCTGACAACAGGTGCTGACAGAGAGAGAGAGAGAGAGAGGCTAACAGTAGGAGAGGTATTGCAATGATTTGTCAAAGAAAGAGAGAAAGAAAGAGAGATAGAGTAACAGTAACAGAGGTATTACGACTTGTCAGATATAGAATGTAGTCTAGCAAATAGTTCTTACTAATGTTTATTTCTTAAGGGAAGAGGGAAGTGATATTAATAAGATAATTAGAAATAGATGAGAAAATGAGAGGAGGAGGAAATAGAAGGAATAGGTGGATGAGCCAAAGACAGAAAAAAGAAGAAAAGGGAGAAGGGGAGAATATTGCAAAGTAGAGACCATAATAGAAGCAAGAGGAGGAGGAGAGGAAGAGGAAGAGAAAGGAGAAGGAGAAGGAGAAGGAGAAGGAGAAGGAGAAGGAGAAGAAGAGGAGGAGGAGGAGGAGGAGGAGGAGGAGGAGGAGGAGGAGGAGGAAGAGGAGGAGGAGGAGGAGGAAGAAGAAGAAGAAGAAGAAGAAGAAGAAGAAGAAGAAGAAGAAGAAGAAGAAGAAGAAGAAGAAGAAGAAGAAGAAGAAGAAGAAGAAGAAGAAGAAGAAGAAGAAGAAGAAGAAGAAGAAGAAGAAGAAGAAGAAGAAGAAGAAGAAGAAGAAGGAGGAGGAGGAGGAGGAGGAGGAGGAGGAGGAGGAGGAGGAGGAGGAGGAGGAGGAGGAGGAGGAGGAGGAGGAGGAGGAGGAGGAGGAGGAGGAGGAGGAGGAGGAGGAGGAGGAGGAGGAGGAGGAGGAGGAGGAGAAGAGGAGGAAGAAGGGGAGGAGGAAGAAGGAGGGGGAGAAAAAGGAGAAGAAGATGAAGAAGAAGGGGAAGGAGGAAGAGAAGGAGAAAAAGAAAAAGAAGAGGAGGTGGAAGAAGAAGAAGATAAAGGAGGAGGAGGGGGAGGAGGGAGAAGAAGAAGACAACGGAGGAGGACGAGGGAAAAAATGAGGAAGGAGGAGGATAGCAAGGTATCAAGAGAGAAAGAGGGGAAGGAGAGAGGTAGAGGTGGGGATAGATAGGGATATTGAATATTCAAGAAAATATTAATAAATAAAAAGTCAAAAGATGACTTAGATAACCTAGAAAGGGAATGTTGAAAGTAAAGAAGGAGGCAAAACAGGATGACAAACAGGATGATATTGACGTTGTAGATTAAGAGTTTTACATCTGCCAAATGACCAAGTTTACCGATTGATGGACACCTGTGCGGGGGGGGGGGGGGGGGGGGTCACTGCTATTGAAAAGTGGACAGCATCCACAGAAAAACCCAAAACAACAACAAAAAACAAATTTTTTTTCATAGCGGGTGGGTGTTGAACGCAAATAGAGTATCAAAAGCACCAAAAGTAAGAAAAAAAACCCTGAATTACACAATGCTGTAAATCACAAATATGTAATTTCCAAATCTGCACAAAAATTCCTGTTTAGAATGTCTTAGCAGTCGACCCTGCAATCCTTGTTTAGGGTTATTTTTCTGTACGATTTTTGTGGATGCTATCCACTCTTCAAGGGCGTGTGACTTAAGGACAGAGCAGAGAGAGAGAGAGTGAGAGAGAGATAATAGACTTCAGTATTTAATTTCTCAGTACATGCAATATCTCATTAAATACCTGGCTATCCAGACATGCTTAGTCGAGTACATTGCTCTTGCCTTGTTTTCTTCTATTTCTTCTCTTTACTGCACTATGAGCCTGTAATCACTATGGAAACAGGGGTGTTGCAAAGTTTAGATTATTAGAGAGAGAGAGAGATGGGGGGGGGGTGGAAAAGGACAGAAGGAGACTTTCATCATCTCATTTTATGCTTCATTCCTCCCAAACAAATTCCTCAATATTTTTTCCTCAGGTAAATGCCAAGCCAATCTACAATCCCTCTAATTTTCTTCACTGATTTTCCATGAATCAAGCCTACATGTTTGCATATGTACAAATCATTGCATTTTATAGGACCGATTATCAAATTTAGGGAGGAAATTTCTTCGTGAGGTCCACCTCTGGCCTACAAGAATATTGAAGTCGTAAATGTTTCAAAAGGAAGTCTGCGTCAACGTAGATGAAAATAATTCGCTGCTTACTACCTCCTGGTTCCTCTCAAGATTCCTGTGTTCCAGAAGAAGAGGTTTAAAAATAGACCTATCAACCTGGGCCACACTTTCATCACACCCCAGTGTAACTTCAGTATTAACCCATCGGCACCTGAATGCCGTAACTCCCATAGACTTTGTACAGGAGCCACCCTGTTTCAGTAAGCAGAGGGTTAAAGCTCGATTGCCAATTTTCTCTAATTGCCCATGTGTGTAAAGGCCTCCGCACACCTTATGACTGGTCCACGATCCAATTTTGGAACAAATCGCATTTTGTCTATTTTGCTGAAGATGTGAGATAATAATCTGAGATAATCGACTTTTAATAATACTCAAATTATGGTTAATTCTGTTCGCTGATACCTGCCATTTTTGCCCACGAAAATTGGAATCCTGTATCAAAATCTATCACAAATTTTGATTTTTGCAATAAAAATGTCAAAATATTTGCTTGCACGCTTCGGTTGCTTGCAATTTTGGACGAAACACTATATCTGGCCCCCTCAAAAATTTGGGCTCATTATGCCACTATCCGCTTGTCACATGGGGTTAAAGCAGGCTGGTACTAAGCGGGTACATGTACATTCCTATCCTTCCAAACATGTCCATGCTCAAACCCCTTTGTAAGATATCAGAATAGGTGACAGTTTTGTTGAGTTGTCAATTTAGTTGGATGGACACAAAACTCAATACAAGTAAATTTTAATTCATTGACAATTTTTGGAGAGTAACGTAGTCTTGATAAAGGATACTTTATTCAAGCCTCGTAATAAATTAAAGATTTTTTTTTCATGTTTGCAGGGAGCCAAGCAGAAGCATCAGGTCTGATGAAAGGAGACTACTTTCTTGAGATTGGAGGTTATAATGTAGCTGGGATTAACAGCAGAGGAATCAAGAATGTTCTTAAGTAAGTCAAAGATGTGAATAATACGAGTATAATCAATTGGAAATTGCCTCTAAGAAGAGTGAAAGGAAACATAGACCTGGGGCCCGTTTCATAAAGGACTTACGACTGTTGTAACTTTGCCATTAACTCATACATGTACATGTATGACACCCAAATTGTTCATAATTGTCTGGGAATGATAGCTGAACTATTTTTCTTCATTATGAAAGCAAAAGGAAACAAAATAGTAAACATGAGGGATATACAGTATAAACAGAATTTTTGAATTTTTGGCTTCCCATAATTTTAGCACAGAGTTAAACCGTGGTCTGTTGAAACCTGACTTCAGAATACGGGCCAAAGACACTTAAAGGAGGAGTCCAACGTACATGTATGCATACAACAAACAAACCAAGTTTTGTGTAAAACGGAATGTGAAGGACAGAGAAGAAGATATTGATGGAATTACTCAGTTTTTTGCACTCTGAACCCTACCTGAATCGAAAATGATCCTGATATCGATGTCAAATTTGAAACCTGTTAATATAGGATGCCAATTCAAATAACAAATTTTTATACTTCTATAAATGGTATCTTTGTACATGTAAGTAAACAAGAACATTCTCCAAAATTTCCTCCTCCATTTCATCTTAAATTTTTTATATTTTTATTGTTTTGTATTTTATAACTTCAGGCAAACAAATAACGAAATTGAAGCCTTGGTGCAGCGTCATTCTGACCCGACCACCAGACCGGCTATTCCACCGCGCCCATCCAAGCCCCGACGCAAGCTCCGAGATGGGGAGAAGGAGGAGGAGATGAAGCGCAACATCCGCAACAAGAGATTGAAGAGTGTCAAGGTCTCTGCAGCGAAAGCTACGGCCATGATGCAGAAGAGAGGGATGATGCTATCAATGCCTGCAGGATCTTCCATGACCGTGCCGTCCATCGGTCTAGTCCAGAAGCGATTGAAGCGGGAACTCATTGCAACGGTCGCCAGGAGACGAGACCGGATGGTGGTGTTGAGTGAGGAAGATCAGCTCTTGATGGAGGCCGTTTTTCTTGGGAATGGCAAGAAAGAAGAGGATACCTCTCTTGGAGAGAGGAACGGCCCTGAAGGGAGGTGGTCAAGTAGTACCGAGTGCGTTACTACAGAGAGTAGAGATGATGATGTCTTTATGCCACCAGAGGGGGCCTCATCTTATTCGTCCTCTAAAGAATCTATGGTCAGCTCGATGCGAGATTCTTTCAGTGAGTCCTTGAGGGATTCTGCAAGGATTTCCATCAGGGATTCAATCCCTGAGGGAGTTGGCATCACCATACCAAGTCCACAACGCGATGCAGCAAGGGACTCTCTGAGGATTTCCTCATTAAGGAACTCGTTCCAGGAAGCAACCAGAGAATTCTTGAAGAACCCTCCCCAGGATAGTCCGAGAGGATCTGCAAGGAATTCTCTGCAGGATGCAGTGAGCCTACCGTCCAGGAGTAGTTCTGAAGGAAGTAAAGAATCTGACGATTCATCTAAGAAATCAACCACTCTGTATGAAAACGCTTGGATTATGATGCCAAGAAAGAGTTCCAAGGACGAAAGCAGCATTTACGAAAAAGCCAACTGCTTCTGTCCAACTTGTCCTCCTGTTCCTCCAAGATCGCCAATCAGGAAACTGTCTGAAGATTTCACCCATCAGATCATTGTGCAGCCTAAGCTGCCCAAAAGATGGAGTCCTGATGGGGAGGCAGCACTGAGTGTTAATGTCCAAGATGGTGGAAATAGTCTACAGCAGATGCCACAGAGTGAACGGAAACTGGCCAGGTCCAGTATGTCTCTGAGTGAACTTGATGGAAGCTTGAGCAGCTCCTTGAAATCCTCTCTGTCGGAAAGGCACCTTACAAGACAACAAGCTGTTACAGGAAGACGTAAAATGAGCCTGCCTCACCTGCCGACATCCAACTCCTATGACCAGCAATTTTCAGCATCGACCATGGCCATAGGAGAGATGGATATGAAAGAAAATGGAAGTCCACTGAAATCATCACAATCTGATAGAAACCTAGCTAAACCTCCTGTAGTAGCTCGACGGAAAACAAGTTTACCTCATATAATGAAAGCAAGCTCTTATGACAACCAGTTTGGATCATCCACAATGACCATAGGGGAAATTGACGAGAGTGCTACAAAGAAGGATTCATTTTCTGAAAGGCAACATGTAAGGTCTCCTCCAGTAGCACAACGTAAATCCAGTTTACCCCAGCTATTCAAGTCAAGCTCTTACGATTTGCAGCTCGGTTCATCTGCCATGTCTATTGGTGAACTAGAAGGACAATCTCCTGTGAAGCCGAAGCCCCGTGTCGCAGAGCGACGACTAGCCAAAGTGGCACCAATCAAACGGGAGACATTCAGGAGTAAGTCTGAAGATGTTCTCGATGGCAACACCTTCCGTGAGCCTCAAGTGACATCATCAGACGGTCTCTACGCCAATCAACACCTCATGAAGAAAGGGAAGAGCCAGTCGTTTGCTGCCCTGTCACGATCACTCCGCCGCGAGAAGGCCAAGGCGAAACCTCCCGTGCCTCCGAAACACTATGTGAATGAAAGGATCGGAGGCCGTCCTGGGGAGAGCGTTAAGGGTGCAAGTACTCGTAGCTTCCAGAAGGATGATCATGGAGATGAAGATGATGAAGATGGGACCACCAAGATGAGATGCTCTTTTGCCCAATTTGGAAGGATGGAAGAGGTGCTGTTTGCAAAAGGAATAGAGGTACATGAGATTCCATTTTGTTGTACATTTTTTCTTCATGCAGCTATCTGTCTTCTTTTTCATACAACCTTGAGCTCTTTTCTATTTCTTGTCCACCCCACTGCAGACAGTGCAATCCAGCTGCAGTTCTGATATTTTTGTGAAAAGGTAGTCTAAAGATACACATGTACACCACAGAATCTTTGTGAAGATTTAATCGGTTTGATGATCATTGAGAGATATCAACCCAGTCAAAATCTATGTTTACAATTAAATATGTGAGAAATCCAAGATGTTCGCTAAGAGAGCCTTTTTTCTAAATTGCACCATCAAAATTGAACAACATTCCCAAATATATCAGATCAGTTACAGATGTGGGCAAATCATTGTCGTAGACATATATTTTCATTAGCTATTAGCCATTAATTTGAAATTCACTTGTCTGATGCTTTGAGACTATTTATATGGTATTATACATTTCTAAGAACTGAACATTATGATTATTATTATAATTATTCATGTATGCTCACAAAGTTTGTTTGATTTAACAGTAGAACATCCAAAGACTACCCCTCTGTTTTTCTCATTTCTTTCTTGTATTTTGTTCTGTCATTCACCACAGCCCTTTCCCCTAGGTCCACCTGATCGAGATCTGGTCCATGCTGGCAGATTATTTTATTTCAACAGACGTAAAAAGTTCAGAGAGGTGAGTAGGTCTTGGGGTTCCAGGACATTTGCTCCTGAAACAGCTGCTCCTATAATAATATTCTTAATAATAATTATAATAATATGCAACATTTATAAAGCACTTAATACAAATGTTTCTCAGCGCTGCACACTATTACCCTGGCATTAGCACGGCTTCTCTCATCGGGCGCTCGAGCATTCAAGGAATTACTTTCTACCAGGTACCCATTTACTACACCTGGGTGGAGAGTGGCAAAAGTAGATAAATGCCTTGGCGAAGGATGAGGGTGCTGCGGTGGGATTTGAACCCCGACCTTGTTGTTCGAAGTCCGGAGGTTAATCCATTGAGCCACAACACTTCTACTACAGTACGACATTGTAAACTTTTCTAATCTTTACTGACCAAGGGAACAGAGGAAAATAGATTGAATCATTGAATTTTATAATGAACAGGGTTCCCCCAGTCATGGAAAATCCTGGAAAAAATTGTGTTCATGGAAAGTCAGGGAAAAGTCAGGGAATTTTGAAAATTTGTGAAAAGTCATGGAAAAATCATGGAATTGCTTTTACCTCTTTGGCTATGGCAGCTTTCCAGTTTGTCACGTCTCGCAACTATCATACTCTGCTTTTATAATTGGTGTTCATGATTTCCATTTCTCCCAGTTTTGTGACATCCCAAATTCTACATAACTCCCGGGACGTCACAGGAAGTCATGGAAAGTAGCTATTTAGTCATGGAAAAGTCATATAATTATGTTTTCAAATATCTGTGGGAACCCTGAATGAAATGAACACTTAAGGGAGGTGAAATACATTCAGTCTGCTGTTGAAACTCTTCTGTTGGGATTTTGTTGGTTATAAGCAAATTTTACCTATAAAGACTTTTTTAAAAATGGGACCTCAAGTGCCAAGATTAAATACAGTGTAGAATATTATACATAAATTGGCCTTTTGGAAAATAAACTAATGATTGAAGTCATTACCTGAGTGAATGATAATAATAATACATATGACTTCTAAGGCACCAAATTCAGTCTGTAAAGTGCTCAAGGCGCATAAAGAATTAAGAAGTAAAAAGAAAGGTTCTAAGAAATTTTTTGAAGGACTCTACAGAGATACAATCTTTGATGTCTTCAGCAATTCACAATATGGGGCCCCAAGCGTTTGAATCTTTTGGAACCTTACGGCAACCAGATATCGGAGAGGGTAGAAACCTAGTTAGGATGTAATGATTAATATAAAGAAGATTATATCCGTCATAATAATAATCTAGACAGATGATTGGTCTAAACCCCTTCATGTGACCAAAGATAGTTCCAACCAATGTCACTAAATTGGCAAAAATGCCATGAATTCCGGCAACTGACGTCACAACCCGGTAAAAGTACCCCAAGCCGTGACGTCAGACGTAAATAGTTCTAAAAACTATTTACGAGTGGGCAGGGCGTAACCCAAACTCATGTGCACGTAAAATGCGAGTATGTGATCAAGCCAGGGGCCTCACCAAGCTAATAAAAAGTATTGATGAATTCTCTCTCAAAGATTGCTAATCATTCAGATAAATCTACATTCCTATCTGGTGTATTTAATTCCGATGACGGATATAAATCAAATAAGTAGGACCTTCGTTTGGAGGTTTGGTGAAACTATGATCCCCTCAGTGAATGATGCGAATGTGACCATTTTCCTTTGGAGCTGTGCCCCTCAGGAAAATAGTCGCATTCCAGCATCACTTCGGGAACCATAGTTCCAACCATCTCCTCTGGCAGCCGTACATATTGTTCATTATATCCTACAAAGATTGAATCCTGTATAGTGATTGGTTCAAAAAGCATCATGTGACCAAATATATTTCAACTATGATGCTGCGTGACGTCAGACCTCAATATATTTTTTGCTATACCAATATTCTGACGTCATTATTTCAGAAAACTGGATATTTAGCTAAACTTATTCCACTATACTTTCTCAAAGCCTGATATATTTGTTCACTCTATTGGGGTGCTAATCCATGAATGCAGTGAATAAGAGTGGTTATTGTTATTAATAATAATAAGTCTTATTTTTACATTTATATTGCACAATTTCTATATGTATATACTCAACTGCGCATTACAATAATGTTATTATTATTATTATTAACCCTGCTTTAGCCGTGTTGCCTACAGGCACTCTGGCATTCGAGGAACTTCTTCCTACCAGGTACCCATTCACCTCACCTGGGTTGAGTGCAGCACAATGTGGTATTTCTTGCTGAAGGAAAACACGCCATGGTTGGGAATGGAACCCACGCCCCTCTGATTGAAAGACAAGAGTCATAACCACTAGACCACAACGCCCCTGCTATTATTATTATTTGTAGTAGTAATATTTTCTCGTCTTTTTCTTTCAGGTCCTTGTGCTGCTATTCAATGATGCCCTTGTAATGGCACGATCCCAGCATCAAGATGGCCGCCTACGGGTGATCTATCCACAACTCCTCATCCTTGACATCAGCCTCTTTGACTTCAACTGTGAGAATGGTGGGTACCTCTTAAAGGCGACACGGCGTTTGCTCCCGCAATAGTTGCTCTGGGCTTTATTTCGTCTGAGATTTAGGGTTAGGGTTACAATACCGTTATATCTTAACCCTAACCAAGCCAGGCTTTTATGGGTGTTGTTAGCTGGCCGGGGGGGGGGGGGGGGGGGGGGAGGGGGGGGGCTCTCTTTGAGCTCTCGGCTGCCGATCTTGCGAAAGTTGGCATGATTTGAAGAAATTTTTGTTTGTTGTCATGTGACCTTGAGAATATAGGTTGTGTAAGTATGTAAGTATAATGCATAGGTACATGTACATGTACATGTAGTAGTATACTGTTTTTTTAAAACTACATTTACAATAGATATGCTTAATAACCATTACGGTAAGGAAATTTTTTTGCTCTGCAGTCAGAACTTAATCCCCCCTTGATTGCATTGAAATGAATTGGTTAAAAAGACAGAGTCTTAAATCTGATGGGAATTGACAAAAGCAGGTAAAATAAAACCAGCTGATTATTATAATCTAAAGGTCATATTACTATTGGAATATGCAAGGTATACTTTCTATGTCATAATTTTTTCCTATTCCTTTTCCACCACCATCATCATCATTCCCACCATCATCATCATCACCATCTTTATTATCATCATCATCATCATCATCATCATCATCTGCATCTTCATCATCTTTATCTGCTCAATACTGTATAGAAAAAATAGCCTGTATTCAGATGATAATTTTACCATTTTCTCATACATAGTATATATGGTACAAATTGAGATATACACCAATATAAAAAAAGGAAGGAAACTAATGTACTTCGTGACATAAATTTTGTACAATTATAGATAGATATTATCATAGCCTATGAAATACAGACAGAAACCAATTAAACTTTAAAAAAAAAGAAGATTTTTAGCCTTTATTCAGATAATGATATTACTTTTTCTCATACATAGTAAATAAAGTACTTACAAAATGAATATAGAGCAATATAACAAGGAAAAATAATATACATCGTGATATACATTTTTCAAACAAAAATGATCATAACCCACAAACAGAAAACAGTTAATTTCACTCGCATTTACCAACTGATGAAAACTATTCCAAAACAATTTTTTTTTTAAAGTTCTGAGCAGATAATAAAATCAATATATGAAATTTTTTTTAATAGGGAGAGATGTAGAGAGAAGGTTATACCATTGTTAAAAAAAATGTCTTCATATATCGTGTTTGTAAGACGGTATGAATACAGAAAAAAAAAGAAATCTCTGCATTTATTCTTAGAAAATAAAGTATACAGCAATCTGAATAACCTTTGTATATAAAAAACACAAAAACAAAACAAAAACGAAATGTGAAAGGAGAAGCAACCAAACCAAAACCCATTCTTAACCCATGATGGCATGATTAATTGTACAGCATCATAAGATAGTGATAGCGCCCTCTGCTGTTGATATCTATGTAGTTGAACAAATATTTGAAGATCATGATTCACTGTGGTGAGATTGTAAGGCATTGTAGCTGGCATTTAAAAAAAAAATCTTATTTTGTTTATTACTCATTATATGTAACATGTGAAAATAATGAATAAAATGAAGCCATTTATATAAATTGAATCAGAATTCATACATAAACATTATAAGTTGATTTTTCCAAAAGTAAACTTAAAATCAATCTGCACATATTTGTGTAACAATTTGTAATCACCAAGGGAATAATAATACAGAATAGAATCTTCTACATCTTCTAGAAATCTCTCTGAATATGATTATAAAACACAAGCACACTTAGAATCTATAGATAAATCTCAAGTCGAACGTGACTGACTTCTTTTTCTTTACAATACCATTATTGTCAAAATATTTTGAGGAAGTTATAATAAAAACCACACTCACAGACGAAAATAAAACACACTCATTTGGCCACGCTTCACCACCCCCCTGATAAACAATGCATAAGAAGGGGAAAAAAGGAGAGAGAGAGAAAAACAAAAAAACACAAAAAACCCAACCAAACAAAAACAAGAACCGAGCTAAACAAAAAACAAATCATGATGGTACATTGGGAGATTTCAAGTTCAGTTTTGGTGTTGGTGTTAGGTCAATTTTTACACCATCATAACACCAAACGTAGAATGAAGATGGTCCAGAAAAGTCTCTCACTAGTTGTTGAGATGTCAATAATGTGATCTGGATCAGTTTCACACACTGAATAGGTTTTGGAGCTACACACCAAGGCCAACACCGGACTCGAAATCACCCAATGTCACAGTCACAACAATGAAACTAACTCCAAACCGATGAATGGCATGTCATGGTAATAACGCAATAAATTTGGTCAGTATGGAGTTAGTGTAACTGGGACAAAAAGGTTGACGCTTGAATTCTCCATTTTCCGACATTTACTGATGCAAAATTGACTCAGAGAATGCCTGCATGAATAGTAAAACTAATTTGAAAAAATTAAAAAGGTCGCAGTTAATTACCGATCTCTCTTTGTGTGCAAGATTCCACGCAATGCACACATTTACTCATAGTAATTATCTTTTGCATGACTTTACCGGCATTCATTATGAAATATGAATGTTGGTCACAAAATAGGCTGAAAATAATTTTTTTTCTGGCAGAGGGAATTTTTTTCCCTCTAGTTCTATTCCTCTCGGATAGATTTCATTCACAGCTTATTACAAGGGCTTTTTTTCTCCATTTTCGAGGGATATTTTCTACAGTTTGGAGGCAAACTCATGTATTTTTCCCCTGCTGAGATCATTTGTAATACCTCAGTCACATTTGCTCTACGGCGAGTCGTAAACAGCCGTTTTATTCATTTTATTTAAACCACCTACATGTAGCTATTACAAAAAAATGTTAAAAACGGCTGTTTATGACTCGCCGAACAGCCGCTGTAGAGTATATGTGATTGAGGTACAAGAAATATGGTACTTTTCCTGAAAAAGAAATTTCATGTAGAAGTTATCTGATGAATCATATCCATTTTTGGGAGTAAAATCATGGAGGATGTATTGTTTAGGTAAAGTACATTGCACCTTACAAAGAACAGAACATCTGCTATGCTAGTCAATTATGAAAACTCCTTTATTTGTTTTTCTTGATCAAGTCTAGACATTTGAATAATATATCTCAGTAGGTGGTTTCAAACTGCCTCGATCACAAGAATCCCTGTTAAATTACAAGAACTTTTTCAGGCTAAAAAAATACCCGATAATCATTCATGTATTCACACCTCCCCGAAACATATCCTTTGGGGAAAGTTCCCAAAGTTACGACATGCGCAGAATGGTCTGATAAGCAGGCAAGGAGCTAGATTCAAAAGCGCTAGCTCTGCAACTACCCATGGCACCCGCGCCCAACTAAGAAAGTTCCCGTAATTTGCTTTCACACTGCCGAAATACCTCCGATCTTGGAAGGATCCCCGCAAAAGTTCTCATAGTTTTGACAAGTACCGACTATTCAGCGGGTATTTTCTTTCGGGGATATTATGTGTAATTTGCTTTAACACTGCCAAAATTATGTGGTATTTTCTAATCAGGGCCAATTTCTCAATCAGAAAATACCTGGAACTGACACAAACTTCATATTTAGACATTGCATTAAGGGATGAAAATGGATTTAAACATTTAAATAGATAACTTTTACTGTTTGAATATATCTGACAAATAATAGCTTGTGGGTTTCACCTCCACTTATCCATGCTGAACTCTGACCTTTTCTTTGTGCTCTGTCACAGTAGGTCTTTGATCATATTTTTGGACATTGCCTTGAGGGATTGCATTAAGAGATGAAAATGGATTTAGAAAATTTGAATATACAACTTTTACTGTTCGTAATTTCCCTGACTAATAATAGCTTGAAGGTTTTACATCACGCCCATGCTGACCTCTGAACTCTCCCTTTTCTTTCACAGTGGGGCCTTTTGTATATTTAAAGGAAACCAAAACCCAAGATGAAACGCAATCTTATCGGAAAGAGTAAATATAAGTGGCCAATTTAAAACAAGTTTCATCAAAATCGGTTGTGAAATAAGCAACTTATGGACGTTTAAAAAGTCTTGTTTATTTTCTATGGGGATCCTCAAATTGGCAAACATGCTTCAAAATGGCTGATTTTTTGGACAACCCTCCATTTGTTTTGTACACAATTTTTCATATTTTCCCTTTTATCTTTAAAATTGCATATTGCCTCATTCTGAGCATACCATATGTCATGGGAAAATATAATTCACACCACATATATCAAGGTCAGGCGGAGATGATGTGAAATATGTAAAATAAAGGGGGAAATCTGAAAATGTCTCATTTTCATTCATACTTGGACCTTTTTACAATTTTTGTTTGTTGCACTAATAAATGAAATGGAAATCCAAAATCTAAGACTTTTCTCATTGTCTAATTTCCTTTGAAAATGAATTGCTCGTTAGTTTCACATCACCCCAATAAAACTGTCCTCTCATCATCATTCCCTTTTCTTTCCAAGTTAGAATTTGATCTTAGTTTTATACATAACATTTTTAATGTAGCTCAGCTGATATTCAGTTATGGTATTGTTCTTTCATATAACTGCAGCATTAAGTTAATCTGCCCTGCTTTGGTAATATGACTGTGTCCTGGACACGCGCTGATCTCACCGGATTAGACGCAATAGTTTTGAGAAGCTGAATATTGTTCAAAGACCATATAAGGACGCTGAAATTGTATTGTGTTCAACCTGGCTTGATTTGTCCCTGGTCCTTGGACTCTCTTTTGTTATGTCTTATTAAATATATAAAATGTATCTGTATTGTTTTTTTAAACTGTTCCTTCATTGCTTTTTGTACAATAAAGTGGTGCAAAACATGACAACTATTACAATGTACATTGTTGGTGAACAGAGCATCAAGTAAGAGGCCACCAGGCCTCACCTGGCGCGGTTGAGAATACAAATAGGTGATTAAATTTGATGTACACAATCCAGCTATTATTATTATTACACAATTTTATATATTTATTTTTTTGTTACTTAAGATTTATATTCTATGTCTGACAACTGTAAGCGCTATGATACTTTTGTGTATAATGCATATGAATAACCATTATTATTATAACATTAATGCACAGTTTATTATATGCCATCGTAAAACTTGTACATTTTTATTTATGATTTTTTTTTTCTCTGCACCGTTATAGCTCGTGAGTTTCACATTACTCCTGTGCTCTCATCTGGTGGTCATGATGCGGCCTGCCACAAGGGGTCCATCGTGTTCCGTGCTCCTTCGGTCAAGCTGAAGAGGTCCTGGCAGAGAGTCTTGACCCAGCAGGCCATGGCGGTCAAGTACACCAGCCTTGGAAAGGTAGGAGAATTTTGATGTGGATGGAGGATGATGATGGTGGTGATGATGATGATGTTGATGATGATGATGATGATGAAGATGATGAAGATGGTGATGATAATGTCGATGAAGGATGATAATGTTGAAGATGATGGTGGTGATGGTGATGATGGTATTGATGATGACGATGTTGATGATGATGGTGATGTTGATGATGATGGAGATGGTGATGATGATGTCAAATGGTGAAAGTGATTGATGATGATGGTGACGATGATGTTTATAGTGATGACGGTGATGATGATGATGGTGATGGTGATGATGGTGATGATAGTGGTTATTGGGGTGATTATGATGATGGCGATGATGAAGCTGATGATGATGACGATGATGATGGGGTGGTGTATAGTGGTTACGGTTGTAGTAATTGTAGTCTACGATTGATGATGATGATGATGGCGATGATGAAGCTGATGATGATGACGATGATGATGGGGGTGGTGTATAGCGGTGACGGTTGTAGCAATTGTAGTCTATGATTGTCGTAGTTGTGATGTGTTGGTAATCATTGTAATAGTAACATTGTTCATGATTTCAATTATTAAGGTGGTAGCAATGACAGTGCTAATGAAAATGATGATTACATCTTTGGTACAACTAGTGATGATGGTTGTGATCGTGAGGGCTGTAGGAATAATGATAACCATGATAATGGTGTTGACAATGTTGGTGGTGATGTTGTTTATGGAGACACCGACACCGATGATAATGTTGATTGATGATGATGATGAAAGACGATCTCCATGATATTTACCATGATGACAAAATCTCTGTTAAGTAAGATGACACAATAATGCAATGCAAAGCACATAACTACATCTGTCCCAATACAGTATAAGAAATTCATCCTGATATACTGCCTTTTCTTCTAATAACACCACATGGTCAAATTCTTTGCCATTACATTTTCATGTACAAATCCTTGAAAACAACATCCCCTGGCATCTCTTCTTGAGTAAAATGTACTTTTCAACAGCAGTAGAGGGTCTCATCTGTTTCATACGATGAGGTCATTCCTAAGTGGTCAACAGAAAACAGTTTCTTCATAGACTTACAATATATTCCTTGAAAAATGTCAAGAAGTATTTAGCAAAACATATCACTAGAGAGAGAAAGAGAGGAAACTGTTATTAATCTGATTTTGATGCATAATCTCAATAGATTCTACCTGCAATTGTTGGACAAGTTCTTATTAAATTGTTTCTTAGGTCTTGTGTGTAAATGCATGTTTGTTCCAGTATCCTCCCTGAATGGCCCCTTTATCAGTTTTTCATCAGTATAACATAAAAATATGTATCCCTGTGTTACAGTTTTTCTTAGAAATTCACAATGTTGTACATTTAGCATGACATAGTGCGAATGTCCTTTATTTCCTTTTTATCATATTTGTAAATCTGTTCCATTTCTTTGATGTTTGGACACATCTCCGAGTTATATGAACACTTCACCCAGTTATGTGAACACATCTTCCAGTGACTCATGCAGTGATATGAACACA
Organism: Lytechinus pictus; assembly: GCF_037042905.1. Classification (NCBI taxonomy): domain Eukaryota; kingdom Metazoa; phylum Echinodermata; class Echinoidea; order Temnopleuroida; family Toxopneustidae; genus Lytechinus; species Lytechinus pictus. The sequence goes on from NC_087259.1 coordinate 5,173,991, forward strand.
TCTCCCAATAATGTGCATACATCGCCAGATGATGAACATGTGAACTTATCTACCAGTGAATAATGTGAACCCATCTCCAATTATTTGAACATATCTACCAAACATGTGAACACATCAGTGATTTTAATGTATCTTCCAATTATTTGAACACTTTACCCAATAATGGGAACACATCGCCAGATGATGTTAACACTACCAAACATGTGACACATAGCCAGATGATGTTAACACATCTACCAAACATATGAACACATCACCAGATGATGTTAACACATCTCCAGTTATTTTAATGTATCTTTCAATGATTTGAACACATTACCCAATAATGTGAACACATCTACCAATAAATAATGTGAATGCATCTCCAATGATTTTAATGTATCTTCCAATGATTTGAACACATTACCCAATGATATGAACTCATAGTAAGTTCATATCTAATGCAGTTTATAAAATCTTGTGATCTTGCCAGAATTGTATGGTAAGTTCCCCTAAGTCTGCGCACACGTGTTAATGTATCTGCATGATTCTAGTTAAAGATTTTTCATGGATTTACACAAAAGAGAGAGTAGTCTACAAGAGATGATTCTGAATCTGAGCCTTAAGAGGATTCATTTCTTTTTTAAGAAACTGTTCTTCATATTACCTCTTCAAAGAAATTTACAATACCGCATTGCGCGTATGAAATTATGACTTTTACATGTCAAATTTATTACTTTTGAGCTTCTGGAATACTTCTTTTTACTATTTAAGGTTGGCAGCTCTGTATATTTAACCATCACGATTACCCCCTACCCTTTTGACGTTTAGCTCTTCAAAAGCTGCCATTAATAATAATGGGGGGTGGGGGTGTGTGAAGATCACATCTTAATTTTGTTTATAAAGAGTGATCAACTACAGCTTCCAAACTTGGGCCAAATTTTATGATAGTACTTTGTACAGAATGTAATCCATTGTTATTATTTTTGTGTCATGACTATACCATCATTACCATACCATGTCTAGGAATTTTAAGAGTTTTTTAATTTCATTTTTTAAGTCACCCTGTAGAGCAATACTCCCCCATTAAAGTTGAATTAAGAAGGGGGTGAGTTTCCATAAATATAGGTTCTACATACAATATATAGTATATATAAGTTGTTCAAACAGATAGCATGTCACAAAAATCCTCTGCCTTCTCGATATTTTGCTTTGAAAGTCTATGAAATTAGCCACCTGTCAGAGCCCGAGAGACGAGTGTACAGAAAAGTCACTCGGAGTGTGACGTCACCGGGGGGAATTTAGTATAAGAGGTGCCTGAATGTCATACAGAAATGCTATGCAGAGAGAGAAAGATATTTTACAATTTTTTTTCAAAGCAACTCAAATCAAACAAATATGACTGATATGTACAAATCTTTACTTTCCCTGTATAAAAAACAGTATGAATAACCACCATGAACTCTTCAATCATGATGTAAGATAGCAAACAGTGAGTTATTGAATGATATTTTCATTATTTCTCATTTATTTTATCACAATGTTCAATCAAGTGAGTAGCTGGAAAGTAATTCCGGCGGCGAGCTCAGCGCGCGCTGAACGCATAATACTAGTACACACAACACCCAGCTAGGCATTGAGTGTACTGGTTATGGTCTGGTATGTCGACTTAGTTCATGGCCGTGCAGCGATCCCCTGGCGTTTTTTCTTCTTTTCTTTTGTCTTTGACTCCACTTTTATATCCTCTGGATCATTTCCACTCATAGCTCATTCCACAGAACAATCTTGAACCAAACGTATAGTATTCTTTCTCGGCCTTCTGAGTTGTTTTCTATATTTAATTACGCTAGGGGTCACCGTCACACATACAAACGCAATTCGCAAGTGAGTTGAAGACAGAAAGATATATATAGTAATTAGTATACATCTCTATGGTTGAAGACAACAAGAACGGTACGGTCGCTCGACAGCTAGCTGCGCCGGAGCGGGCGGCCGGTCGGCACGAAGCAATTCCGCAACCAACTGTGATTTTTTGCAAGAGCCGCGTCACACGCGGATAAATATGTCATAATAACACGTCTGCTACGTTATCGACTGGTGAGAAGATCTCGATCAAATTTCATATTATTCACCTTGAAATTATTCCTTTAGGGTCTATGGTATCATTCTGAGGGAATTCACATATTTGGAATAATAGTACGGCCACAAATATTTTAATTATTTCCTCTTTGCAAGTTCTATGGCTCGCAGATACAACTTCAACTGCAGTTATTCCATATGAAGGAGTACGTGCATAGTACACAAAACGGCACTGCTTTACCCCCCGGTGACGTCACACTCAAAGAACACCCGTCTCGGTAGGCATTGCAGGAGCGAACTCAGGGAAAATGGGTAGGGATAAATCGTTCAAATTCACTATTTTGAAAAAAGAAAATGGGGGGTCGAATCACCTATTAGTGTTTGGGGGGTTGTAAGGTTGCTATTAATGTAAATATCTCAATATTTGGAATCGTCTTCTTAATTCAACTTTAAGCAAAGTTGTAACCCCATCGATTGTATTGTTTCAATACAAAGTTATAATGTCCATTTTTTCCCCATGAAATGCCCCTAGAAATTAGAGATTGATGAAGGTTTATTATATGTTTAAAACTTTAAACATTTGTTATTCCAACCTACCGCACCACATCGCAACTGAGAAGTCCATTCCTGATTGGAAAAAAAGAGAGGAAATCTGTGTATGTTTCATTTGCCTCACGGTGAATACTTCAAGCTCCTTGCAAGGAAGCAGTTGATTGTTTTGCTTTAACCAAGAAGCTCCTTGCTTTAACTGCTATCAGACTTTCCCCCTTGTAAACCATTTGACCACTCGTCTCTTCCAGAGTAGAAAGAGATTTATCAATCGGAAAGATAGGACATGCTTAGGAATTTGTTTGAAGGATGGTTTATTTTTCAGACTTACGGCGGCACCGGGATTGTTGATACATTTTGATTAATCGTCAGGATTCGTGTTTACCTGTATATCTGGCTTTTGAAAGAGTCTGATATGCCGATTATCAGAGAGGGATTAGACTCCTTGACCAGGCTCTTTTTGGAGATAAGTGAGGAGAGATAGGTGATGGAAGTGAACAAGAATCCAAAGAAAAGTGGAGAAAAATGGGAAGGAGAGGAGAGTAGGGAAGGAGAAAAGGATGGAATGGGAGGGGGATGATGAAAGAAGAAAAGGAGGAAGGAGAGAGGGACATATTAAAGTATGGATGATGAAGAGAAGAGGACAAAATTATGATGGAATTAAGGAGTAAAATGGTGTAAGGTATGGAGAGAATGAAAGATGGTTGAAATAAGAAAGTGATGAATAAAGTGATGGAAAGAGAAAGAGGAAAGGGTAGAAGTAGGGATCAGAAGGAGAGGAGGGGGGGGGGAATGATGAAATGAGAGGGAAGCAGGGAGGGAATGAAAAGGAATTAATGCAATAGGATGGATAAATGGAGGTAAGGAGAGAGGGAATGAAGAAATATGGATGGGCAGGAGAAAAAGGACAAAATTAAGAATGAGGGAAGGCGAAAAAATGGAATAAGAGGGGTAGCGAATGAAGAAAGGATTGATAAAGGGAGAGAAGGAGAGAGGAAAGGGTGGAAGTAGGGGATGGACAACAGAAGAGGAAAAAAATAATGAAGGAGGCCAAAAGAAAAAAAAATTGAATTTGAGGAGAGGGAGGGGGATGGAGGGAGGGAGGGATACAAGAAGGAATGGATGGATAAAACAAGGTAAGGAGAGAAGAAAGATTAGGAGTATGAGCAGGAGAAGATGACAAAATTATGAAGAGGCGAGGAGAGAAGGATGGAATCAGATGGGAGAGAGGGAATCAAAAAGGAATGAAAGGAGGATGAAAGACAAGGGATAGAGGGATAAGAGTGATGGAATGAAGAAGAGAAAGACAAAGAATACATGAAGGAAGAGTGGAACAAGAGGAAAGAGGGAAAGACTGAAAAGATATGATTAAGGGATTATTTTGAACTTCAAACAGAGGAATGCGATAAAATAAGATTAGGTAATTAAGAAAGGTGACAAAAGTATGAAGTTTAAAAGTGAAAGATATTCCATTTTGTATGTCTGCAATTCGCTGATAAAAAGATGCTGTATGACGTCAGAAAATGAGGCTTTCGTCAACATGCGTCGCACCGCCTCAAAACCCGCACGAAGCCACTGGGAATATGACAAGTCAGTATCCACCAGCTTAAGAAGCATCCTGGTAATTTGTGTGTTGTGATTATAGTGTAACTTTACAAGAAGACGAAGATGATGAAGAGACTACCCACTTAATCAGAACGATGACGTTTTCATACGTCAATGATAAAGAATAACAATAGTGTAAGGATACCGGGAGGGCGTACCCATCAAAGTCTCTTTCATTTTTGGGGGCTATTGTTTTGTTTGTCAATGTAATTGACACCTCTCCTGGCTCTTGTGCTAAATGTTAATCTATGCTAGGAAAACATTTCATTTCCTATCCACTGGAAAAGCTGAAAACATCTCGCAGGAACTGATAATTAAGATGTTGCCGGGAACCATGGCTGGCAAATTTATGTACAATGAGGGATAATGTAAAGCACATCCCCGTCGTCGACAGAGGTGATGGACATTTTAGACAACAAAGCTTGTGTTAGTAATAGGAAGTTAATGAAGCCTTTATGTATTCTGAAGGAGGGCTTTTTATCGTGGTATATTGATCAAATAATTACCCTGAGCCAACAGATTTCACAGTACACATGGGACTATTCATTCTTCTACCTACTTTTGCTCGGATAAACCAAGACATTGGCTGATCATAATTTACAGCTGATGGAAACCTAAATTTAGATTTTAGAGTAGGTTTTGTCATTGAAAAGACATTATGAAATAGGTTATATCATTTAAATAGCATTATGAAACAGGTTTTGTCATTGAAAAGGCATTATGAAATAGGTTTTTATCATTAAAAAATGCATTATGACATAGGATTTTATCATTTGGCATTCAACAGTATTTTTTTTTCATTTGAAAATGTTAAAACACTAATTTGAATAAATTCCAAGCTACATATATCACTTCTAATCACGATTTATTCAATACCTTTACTTGCCTTTACAACTTTTGTTTTGTAACATTAAAAGTAAAAAGATGAATATATGAGCATTTTCACTCGATATCCATTATTTTGTCCGAGACCTTGCTTTTTGAAAACAATTGAATTGCGCCTAATTTACGTGTCCATGGACTCTTCACCTTCTAATGTTTATTCCATTAGCATTGTATTTGACCTATATACATGGTATGGTACCACTCTACCACTTTCCACGCTATATTCACCACCAAATTTGATCGCAAACCGTCGTGACTTTGACTAATGATGTCTCCATTGACCCAGTTTTCTTAATCGTGCTTTCTAAGAATAAAATTTCCCTTTTTGATACTTGAGAGATTGTGAGACCTTAACAGTCAACCTGTCTTTAATGGCCACCTAAATACTGCATTCCACTATTGGGCATATAGCTTGTGCAAATATTATTGTTGGAAACATGAATAATGGTTTACTACATTCAATGTTCTTCAGTGTGTTTGGTACCCATATGTTTCACAGTAGGGCAATTGCATTAAATGATCAACCTTAAACTGACCAAGTCATGGTCCTTTGAAATCACAAACTGTCAAAAAGACAAATCAGAGACAGAATATTTCATTAAGGTCCCACACATGAGGGGTCGGATGTACATATTTCATGGAATTGCCCCTAATGTATGAGTTGCATGTTAAGTTTTTATGATATAAACTAGCCATTAATTAAACTTAGTTATCCTCACCAACCCTGGCCCTTCTAATTGGATGTGACCTTTGACGAACTTCATCATTAGCTGCGCCTGCCGCCAGACCGGCCGTCCAAATTCATCAAAACACAATAAATTCCGGAGACAAATTTGCCCCCGCCGACTTTGTGTTCAGCCGTGGTGCTAATGCCGGCGTGATTATATCCATAGATTCCGGGGAGAGGATATTAATAATGTCAACTCTCATCGTGCCGGGTTGGTGACGAGCTTCACGGAAAGCGATGATGATGATGATGCAAGCTTTGGGGATGACCTTTACCAGATCCAAAGTACTTCTTGTGAATTGTTAAAAAGGCAATTTTCGTGATGAAGGTGGGATCTTGGGCATGATCGTGGGGTGAGAAGTGGGCGTGCGTGAGTGTCGTAAAACAAAGGTTCCCCCTGCTGAGCAAAGAGGCTATTGGAGCATGCACTTGTCATATTTGTATCTCTTTTGTTGATTAGGTGTAGATGTGTTTAAGTATTGATGGGAAGGTGGTAGAGTGGATTGCTTCGGAGAGAGAATGTTTAATTCATGATGTTCGGTGAACACAACTTGATATATTCTATGTATTGATTGTAGGGGGTTAGAGAGAGAGACAGACAGAATGAGAGAGATAGAGAGAGAGAGGGGGAGGGGACATTTATGATCTGCATATAGTAACATACATGTAGTAGTAGTAATGACAATAATATTCCATTTTTTTATAGCACTTAAATACATTGATCTGTGGACAATATCTCCAAGCGCTTTGCTTATACATGTCATGTTATCAATACTTAACAATGACAGTAAAGAAACATAACCCCTCATCTCTTTTTGTCATAGTACCAAGAAATCGCACCCTTTAACACTTGTTATGAACTGAAATATTTTGACCTTTCCTCCGTTCTAGATGGAAGATAGCATTTCTGTTTTTCCCCGCTATGGACAATGATAACGAGATTAAAGCAATATTTGCAATTAATCTAATGCATGGTCGGAAAGTAATTTGTTGATTTTGCCCATAAGGTAATGGATGATCAAAGGAGGGACCCGAAGAAAGGAAAAAAAAAAACAGGATCTTAATTTTTTTCTTGTTTTTATTATAAAATCAGAGTCGTGAGGTGCAGTCTGGTTTACTATAAGATTTCATTTTTGCTTGGGATTTGAAATTTTACTTTTGCTGAAGTGATGTATTGGAACACAAAGTGGATGATGGTATCTTGTAATATTTTGGCTAAAAGGAATTTGACTTTGTCATGAGGTGAGATTTGAACTGATGACCCTCTGATTAAGTAGATTGAATCAGAACCACTCTGCTGACCACTGGCGGATCCAGGGTGGGCAAAGCCGGCCCATGCTCCCCCCTCTTTTGAGAGGCACAATTAAAATTTTAATGTAAAAATGCTGTTTAAATAGAAGTGTGCCCCCCTTTTGAAAGTGAAGACCTTTTTTTTTTTGGCTTGTCAAATTTTCCCTAAAAAAATGTGCCCCCCCTTTTGGAAAATCCCGGATCCGCCCCTGGTGCTGACCTAACAACGCTTCTTTTATTAATTTTTCTAAAGATACATGTATGTGTACTAGGAAATATGATCTTGCTTTTGATATTGATTTTGGTTTGAGTTTTTAGATTCATTCATGATGATACAAGGATACGGATTAAGATTAGTATCAGGGTAAGATTTTATGTTTGTGGAAGAACCGTGGTGTAGTGATTCTGACTCTCGCCTTGTAAACAGAACGTTGTGTGTTCGAATCCCACCGCGTCCTTTGGCAAGGTGTTAATCCACACTTTGCCACTCTCGACCCAGGTGCTAAATGGGTACCCGGTAGGATGTGAAAGTCACTGTAGCTTGTCCAGTACTGTGTGCGACTCACCGGCGAGTGACTGGAATACTCCCAGGGAGTGGAGGATGTGCACACATTGTGTGAGGGAATGACTGATTGAATCCGATGACCGGGGTAATAATATATAGACTGTAAAGCGCTTAGACACGTCGTTCTGATGTATGAAGTGCTATATAAAAGCAGATTATTATTATTATATTTGGATTCAAGTACAAAGTGTTGTGTTGATCGTCATGGAGGATCACACCGATTTACGCAACACCCGTTTCAAATTTCCTGTGTTAAGGCAAACACCTGGTTGCGTCAGTATGAATTGAATACATTTAGTTCGAATTTTAACACTTTGGGTGTACGTTCATAGTCTGGGGTGTAATATTAGCGCATTGGGGTGTGGGACAAGGGCTAGCGTCAGTTTTGAAGCAACAAGCCACCAGCCTAGTCACCCCCTCAAGTCCACAATTGCTCAAATCTGGTCAGGTTCCTGGCCCATAATGCAACCCTCTGATCCAGTGGCGTACGGAGGATTATTTAAAGGGGGGTGGGTTTCAAGGTGAATGAAATGTTGACAACCAAAAAAACAATAGGTCTTCACCACCAATGTTAGGTCTTTCCTACCCAAAATGAATTGACAAGCTAAAAAAAAAAAGGTCTCCACCTAAAATTGTACGTCGTTTCGTACCTTCAAAAAAAATTTAGGGGGGGTTTGGGTATTAAATTTTTTTAGGGGGGTTGAATCCCTGTAACCCCCCTGCATACACCACTGCTCTGAGCAGTGTAGTCATGAATTATAGGCCCACTTGAATGATAACATACTGCTACACTACAGTACGGGGGCATCGTGGTCTAGTGGTTCTTTCTCATCTTTCAACCTGAGGGACGTGGGTTTGATTCCAAGCCATGTCGTGTTTTCCTTCAGCAAGAAATTACCCATATTGTGCTGCACTCGACCCAGGTGATGTGAATGGGCACCTGGTAGGAAAAAATTCCTTGAATGCTTCTGAAATGTCTTGAAAAGTCATGAAGAAAGCTATCAAATATGGTATCTTCTTGTTTCCTTCTTCATTTTCATACTCTTGTAGCAGAAGAGAAATAAATCCCCACGAACCTTTTAACCTTAAGATCTTGCACTGCCAGTGTAGAATTACTATCAGCGTCATCATAATACTCTATTCCACTTCAGAGGGGAGAGTTTAAACTTGCGAGAATTAGGAGGAATCAGGTAGACTGCAAAGATCTTTTGATTGTAGATGGTGAATTGCTCACGGCGATGGAAACCTATCTCGGAATTATCATCTCTCCGTCCTTTGCGCACTGGCTCCGTGCACTTTGTTACTAGTCTACACACGCAGACTTCATTGTAATGTTAAGGAGGCAGGAATGTAGTATTGCAGTTTTTTTAGGTCAGCAGTGACATGTACCGTACGAGTCAAGTGTTTTTATAGCAGTTTGCCCTTTTAATCATTTTATTAGTGATAATCAGCTGGGGGGGGGGGTTCACTAAGATTTAAGTGTGACATTGAATTGCACTTAAATTCTCAGTTATGTGCCGTATAAAATGGGGGCCTATATTCTCCCTGCAACAAACATCATGCTCATGGAATACGACACTGCCTGCCATAATCTAAGTACTCACATTCAACCACTTTGTTGTATCACTTTTGTTTACTCCTGCTTTCTAACTCTTCCACATCATTTTCAGTGGTTTATTTCCAATTCATCCAATTGCCAACTGTTCTACTATCGTTTGGTCTACTATCAGTTCGTCCCCTCACCACATGGTCTACTTTCATTTAGTCTAATGCCATTCGTCTAATAACCAGTTGGCCCAATAGCCATTTAGTCCATATACCATTTGGTCTAATTGGACTAAATGTTAAATTGTGCAAAATGAAATGGATATTAGACCAACTGGTTATGAGATGAAATGGTCTTAGACAAAATGGTGATTAGACAAAGTGATGATGGGCGGAATGGCATTAGACTAAATGAAAGTAGACCGTGTGGTGAGTGGACGAGTTGGCAGTAGACAAATTGGCAATTTACCCTTTCAATTTGGGATTTGCGATCATAGAAGCTTCTGATTTCTGAAAGTTTCCATGGTAAGGAACTCCTCGATAGAGGCTTCACGGTACACCATGAACTTTGGGTTTCATCCTGATGAGGATCACTCACTAAACCCAATGTTGGGGCAAGACTAGTATGTTCTTGTGGCCTTCAGAATGACTTATCTTGATTTGCGATCAATTTCAACACAGTTTTATGCTCCAAATTCAATCACAAAGTCCTGCAAAGGCAAATTTCAAGGTGAATGCTTTTCTGCAATTTTGAAATCGATATCTGCAATTGATTGTCTGTAAACTAGTTTCTCGCAAATCCCCCTTTTGTTTATATGGTTTATCTGACTGAGATCAAACTAAAAAAGGTTTTTCTTCATTCTTGCAATATTAGATTTGTGCGCTCAGTGATGGACTCCTTGTAATCAAAATCACGAAGGCAAATGCCAGTTGTACTTTGCCTAATGATAGTAAGTGATGTAATGCAGCCCTAACAATTTACCCGACAGTAATGCAAGAATATTTTCTTCAGGGAAAATCCCTTTTTTGGGCGAATCAGAGATGCATTAGGTTGGAAATCAATAAAAACGTCCTTTAAACTCCTTGACTTTCTGCGCTGCTGCTCTTAATTTTGTATATTTTCCCTCACCCTTTCATTGTTATAAGCACATTACTTCCACCATTTTCGAGCAGTATTCTTATTTCTTTAAATTGTAATTTATGATGTCAGTATTGCAATTTAGAAGACGGCCGTTGCAAACGTGTCATCACTTTATACATGTATGTATGATCAATTATACAGGTAGATAAGTGCTGGATGTTTTCGATTGGAAGTAACAAAACAGTGCACTTTGAGTTTGCCAAGAGACATTTATTCTGCCCAACTTTGGCAAAAGGAAGCAAGTGACACATCTGTCAAATTTGAGTTATTGTTGTTTCTGAAACACCCTTTGTATGTTGCACTTTCAGGCAAAATTTGGGGAAGCAATTATCGTTCTATGGAAAGATGTTGAAGAAAATATGCTTTTTAATTGCATTGATGCCTATGTAAATGACGAACACACATAGCTCATTTACAAGAAATGATATTTTTGTAACTTGCTTCCTTTTGCCAAAGCACGGCAGTATTGTGGGTGGAGTATCTTTTATTATTTTCATCAAATCATACGAGATATTCTTCTTTATATTGAATTTGCACAATCCACCCTCATTATTTGGCTAAATTTTTAAAATCTTTTTGAAAAGATCATTATCAATTAATGAACTTCTACCCAGTTCCCTTCCAACTTGTTCGGAATGATTTTTTTTATAACACGGTTGGAAAAGTAATGAATTCTTAGCGAATGGTTTGTATTTTATTATTTACAAGTAATTAAGCCTGAGTCATATCGATTATTTTGAAAACCGGTGTTCGACAGCTTTAATTCGATCGAACATCGATGCATCGAAATTTGAAGGCGGGGAAAATCGAGTCTTTTTTTTGCTCCGGCCGGCCGTCGATGCATGCGCTATGCATGCACTACATGCACTGACGGTCTGCGCTGGATGGGTGAGCGTTGCAAAAGCAAATGACAGAGCAAAGTTCGCTTGTATTTTCCATGATCACAAAACACAAAAAAGGCCGGGGAGCAATGCAGAATTCTTCCCAAAATATCTTCAACAATGATATTTGCAGATGATAACATATAAGTTTAAAATGAAACAATATTAAAGACATGAATCAGGCAGAGTCGATCCGAATGATTTTCGGTCAACTAGCATTCGCAGTCCAGACTCGCACATACCAGCCCCGTACACTCACTCTCCCAAAACGACAGGCGTGCTTGCCAGCGCCATCTAACAAGTGCAAACAGCGGGGAGAGCGTTGTAACTTGCCTGAGATTGTGTAGTTGGCGGGGTAGTTGGATCCAAAATTAGCTCCAAATAAATTGATGTGAATAAATACGTAATTTTCTCTGGATGGTCATTTAAATTGGTATTCAATGTTGATATAACGATTGTGAGGAAAGATTGTGGAATATGAGTTCTGACGATGTTCGAGACTTAATCCTGATATTCCAATTTTTTTTTAGACACAAGAGCTTGTGATCGAAATAAATACAAATGTCTCGGATCGAGCTCTAAATTCATATAAATTATTATTGGATGTTAAATAATTACGATTTAATAAGATTTTATGGCCATACTAAAAATATTGACGATGTCAGCAAAGTATGTTATGTTCATATGGAAGAATTAATAGTATTATACTGGCATTATTTTTATTTTTTAATTCCATCTCTGGACGGACGTCTCCGAGAAAAGAAGCACAATGCGCATGCGCGTTTGATGACGTCTGACATATTTTCCATTCATGAAATCAGAGCCCAAAGTTGGGCACAAACAAGCTTCAAATTGATGGGAAAAAAATCAAACGTAATTTTTCTCTGTTTTGTCATGTATAATATTATTATATGGTGATATTACGATCTTCAAAAGACGTGATAATTATTTTTTTAGACAAGTGCACTCTTGAAAGTCGATCGTCATGTGATGTCCGCCATTGAAAATTGAAACGAAATACAAACGTTTCACATCAAGCTCTAAATTCATATTAATGATTATCATTGCAAATTATTGTTAAATATTACGATTAAATCATGTTCTATGGTCATGATATTAATATTGTTCATGATAAGCAAGATTTACTTTACGTTGATCGCATCAATTTTCCGGCCATTTTCTGATTTGATTAAAGCACAGTACTGCGCATGCACGATGTATGGCGACTTCCATTCATAAATTCACCGTGCATAAATTATCTCGGCACAAGCAGACGAGCCGGGCAGACGAGTAAGACTCGAACTATGATCGAAATAAACTTCAAATTAATGGTGAATAGTCATCATAATTACACAATCAGTTTCATTTTGGGGGCAATATAAATGAAGTAAGTAGTAGTCAGGTTGGATATTACTGTTTATTTTGATGTCTGATTGTGTGAACCAAATGAATCGGCCGGCCGACGTATTTTTTTTTTTTTTTTCGATGCACCGATTTTGCAAAATCTGCACCGGCGTTCGATGACATCGATCGAACATCGATTTTAAAATCGATTCGACTCAGGCTTACAAGTAATTCAAAGCATTACAGTAAGCCATAGATGTTTCTTTGTTTTTGGTTGTGGAAGTCACAAACTTAACAATGGAATCAGAGTGAAAATTCAAATGGCTAAACCGTAATGATAATGATCATTTGTTTATTTCATTTTAATTCATTTCAGGTCATGTGGTAATTGTACAAATCTTTTACAGATAACATTGAACATATGCCATGAATACAGCAAAGCTTAATGTAAACTGATTCTTTCTACAAGAGAAGAATAGAATACATTTACTAGTTTTACTACACCTGGGTGGAGAGTGACAAATGTAGATATATGCCTTGCCAGAGGACGCGGTTGCTGCAGTGAGATCCGAATGACGGACTTCGTGGTTCGTAGACTTATCCACTTTCCTACAACACCTTTTACTATTATGAAGATTAGGAAGAAAAGACTGAATGGAAGGCAGCATAAGTCCTGATAAATCTGTTACCTGTCTCCGGTCATGTACGTCCTTCACTTCTTCTTGGGTCCTTTCACACCAGCCCAGTCATCGAAAATACCTGGGCAGCATTTCATGTACGCGGCAGGAGTAATTCCTTGCATGCGCTGAGCGCCAGTGATGGTACGTCAAGCTAAATCTGGGGTACTAATAGCAGCGTTTTGTATCCTCAGGCAAAAAGCACTTAATAAAACCAGCTATTATTATTATTATTATGAAGAAGACTTTCCATTGATGTTTCACTGTCCAATTAGCTCTGAGCCAATCAGATGCATGAATTTCAGTGGCTTATAACGTTAGTCAACGGAAATCACCGACTATTGTTTTATGAAATTCTCCCCTGGCATTTTTTTAATGATTTTTACAAAAGACACAACATTTGCTGGTGGGAGCTAGGGTTGCAATATTTAGGGTTTTATGTTATGTGTAGGGCAAGGTTTAGGGTAGGGTATAGCGTTAAATGCTGATTTGAAGTAAGACTGTCTTGTGTGAAATTTATAGCAGAGCAATTGTCGCCAGAGCAAATGAGATGGAACCATTTTACTCCCATCCGATGAGAAAATACCAGGGGTCCATTTCATAAAGCTGTTTGTAAGTAAAGAGCGACTTTAAGAATGACTGGTGAACCTTTCTTACGCGCTGAACCATCGCCAACGAATATACCATTTTCCACAAGAAGGGATCACCAGTCGTTCTTAAAGTCGCTCTTAACTTGCGAGCAGCTTTATGAAACACCCACCAGGTTTTTGTCTCACCTGCATAGCAGAGTGAGACTATAGGCGCCGCTTTTCCGACGGCGACGGCGGCGGCGACGGCGGCGGCGGCGTCAACACCAAATCTTAACCTGAGGTTAAGTTTTTGAAATGACAGCATAACTTAGAAAGTATATGGACCTAGTTCATGAAACTTGGCCATAAGGTTAATCAAGTATTACTGAACATCCTGCCTGAGTTTCATGTCACATGACCAAGGTCAAAGGTCATTTAGGGTCAATGAACTTAGACCATGTTGGGGGAATCAACATCAAAATCTTAACCTAAGGTTAAGTTTTTGAAATGTCATCATAACTTAGAAAATATATGGACCTAGTTCATGAAACTTATACATAAGGTTAATCAAGTATCACTGAACATCCTGCATGAGTTTCACATCACATGACCAAGGTCAAAGGTCATTTAGGGTCAATGAACTTTGGCCGAATTGGGGGTATCTGTTGAATTACCATCATAACTTTGACAGTTTATGGATCTGATTCATGAAAGTTGGACATAATAGTAATCAAGTATTACTGAACATCCTGTGCAAGTTTCAGGTCACATGATCAAGGTCAAAGGTCATTTAGGGTCAATGAACTTTGGCCAAATTGGAGTATTTGTTGAATTACAGCCATAAATTTGAAAGTGTGTTGGTCTAGTTCATAAAACTTGGACATAATAGTAATCAAGTATCACTGAACATCCTGTGCGAGTTTCAGGTCACATGATCAAGGTCAAAGGTCATGTAAGGTCAAAGAACTTTGGCCACGTTGGGGGTATTTGTTGAATTGCCATCATATCTCTATAAGTGTATTGGTCTAGTTCATAAAACGTGGAAATAAGAGTAACCAAGTATCACTGAACATCTTGTGCGAGTTATAGTAGTTTTCAAAATCAGCACTGCTACTATATTGAATCGCGTGATGCAGGTGAGACGGCCAGAGGCATTCCACTTGTTTTTTTTCCTGTGTGAAAAACGAAGAACCAGATATACCCTTGAAAGTTAATGAGACAAATTGAAGGTATATTTTTTAAATCACAGTGATTTGCAGTAGGATCCATTCATTGTTTAACCCAAGACAAGAAGTATAAGAACTTATGGACACATGTGAGACAAGTAGAATGTGTAGAAAGTAGAAATGTGTACAGCAGTACAGAAGTTTTGGTGCTGGCTCAATATGGTTCCGGCACGTGTGAATGTCAAAAGTCAATCTTGGATGATTTGTTGTCTGAACAAATTCTCACGATTAACGGATATTTCATGATCAGACCGGTGTGAAAACATCTTTTATGAATGTAATGTAACATTGTATCGATACTACCCCCAACTTCTCCTTGTCCCGTGCCCTTAAGCATCAGCTAACATTTAGCTGGCATTTTGCTCATATTGATTTTCTTTTGGCATTGCGAGGATAATTGAATAACTGCAAACACAGAAGTCCCCTTCAGAGCGTGTAGTAGTCCTTGTCGGCGGAAATTGCTTCTACTTCCCTTTGTTCAGATTCAGATCTGCTTATTTTGCCACTTGCAGTCGTGTCTCGCTGTCTTTTGTTCCGTATGCCCAATGGTAGGCTGCAAGAAAGGACAACATTCCCCATCAAGATGATGGTAGTCTTGGGCATAATGTTTTCATATCTTCAGTAGATTACCTTGAGCTGTGCCGGTTTTACTTGGCAAAAAGGGCCGGCATTCAATTGAAAATATTGATTTTGTAAACATTTTACTCGGCACTTAACTTGGCTAAGGAAAATGCTTTAACTCGTATTCAGATCACATCTTAGTATTTTACTTTATCAAGTCAAAATTAAGTTTAATACTTAATATCCATTGTGACGTCATAAACTTTGAGCCAAATAACGCGCAATGTATGTGTTAATCTGTGAATTGTGAATAATAAAGACATCAAAGTTGGTGCTTATCTCATTGAATAACTTAACCATTATGCCATTTGAGTTCAAATGACCTGCGGATCATCTGCAGAATGGAACTACGAACTGGTTCATTGGGTAGATTCACTTTGGGAGCAAGTTGTAATAATTTACAAGTGTTTTCTTAATGTAGTGGGTATGAACACACCCATTGTAAATTAATCAGTGTTTTCTACTAGGTGTGAGTGATATTTGCAGTGTGATTCAAGCAGATTATGAGAGGTTATGTGATAAGGCATGTAGAAAAATGCACATCTATAGGAATGCAAATGTCTTGTCGCAAACTTATAACTACAAGAACTTTGGTTTGGGCAGGTGCAAACGATAAACTAACTGGGTATTCTGAAACTTGAAAATTTTACAGGTACTTTCCTTATCAGACAGGTGTGACATGCCTAATGAATCATCTGTTAGGACCCATTCTCATCTGGTTTCTAAAACGAGTTTTGTGGATTCCACTTTAACGTGCAGTGAACGTCGAAGCGGTCTTGGAAACGATCTTCAGTGGTCTACCAAGCCAGTTTGGAAATCCACCTTGGGAATTAGTTTTTAGACTGCTTTGCGTTGTTAAACTGTTTTAAGTGTAGATAACCGTTCTTTGAGAAGATATCTTCGCATGGAGGTGCGATTTGTGTGTGCATTTTGGGTGCGCTACTCTGTGTATGCGGTGTGTTATGCCTATGCTGCAGCTCTTTCACACGCAACATGTGACCCCATTGAGAGCATTTCCAAAGCATTAAGATTGCTTGATGCGGATTGGTTTTGGAAGCCAGTTCGGGAGGCTGAGATGAGAACGCTAACGAAGCAATCTGAAACTGGTTTTTCGAAGTGGCTTCAGGGAAACTGGTTTAAGAAAGTAGATGAGAACGGGGTCAAAGATTCTGATAGAGTAGTCTCTTCATTACATGATGGGATCTCATGTGTAACCAAAGTAAATAGGACACCCACTCATCCTTCCAGAGTTCCTTTGCATTGAGGCATCTTAGGGGGTGTTGCAAGAAAATATTTGGAATCAATTATATCTTTCCCAAAATTTACAATTGATAGATCAATTTTAGGTGTAGCAATTAATGAGTTAACACTCATTGTTGAAAGAAATTGAAAGAAATCAATCGCAAATTAGCAGATTAATTGCAAGACATATACACTGTGAATACGCCGGTGTTAATTTAACACCAGCCTGGTATCTGTATTGGTCCACACCAGAGAGGTGTTGAAACAACACCAGTTAAGAATCAGACCGATATTGGTTTAACACTAATTGGTGTTGCTTAAATGCCAAATTGGTGTCAGCCTAACGCCAAACTGGTGTTGTTTCAACACCTCTCTGGTGTGGACCGATATAGATACCAGGCTGGTGTTAAATTAACACCGGCATTTTTGCAGTGTATGGTTGAAGTAGGAATGCTAATTAAAGATTTCCAATCTATTATAAGTTTCTTTCCAATCCCACATCAGAGCATTGTGATAATAATCTGAGAATCTTATATTATTTGGGTGGTTGTATAGAGGTGTTAAAAGTACCAGTGTTTGCAGATGACCACACCAAACATTGTACTCCAGTATTGAATTAAGATTTTTCTGTTTTATGGTAACTCCCGTAGGAACTTGGCAGGACAGCGCTTTGCTGGCAAACGCCAAGCTGGTATAACCAATTAAACATTTTACTTCTAGGTTAATCAGTTATAGTGGCTGACCTTATAGACGACAGATGTAACTCTCAGGCTTTTTTATCAAAGTGGAGATTCAAACTCACAACCTTGCAATTACGAGTCCAATGCTCTAACTACTGGACCACATGACCCGTTATTCATGTAATAACTCATTACTTTTGTTTATTTGAACACCATTTGCTGCTATTTTTTAATTTCATGTTCCCTACTTGTATCAAGAACTTATCTCTAGTGACAATGTGAGTGTAGCAACAAATTTCTCAACGATGATCACATGTTCGATATATGACAGTCAGGAGAATGTCAGGGTAGCATTTCACGCAGCCTCACTTGTCTGAGCTTTGCTCAGAGAACTGTTACAAGCTACCAAAATCCTTGGATCTGATTGGCTCAGAGCAAATTTGTGAGTGAAAATCACTGAGAAGATGATTCACGACACCCTTCCCTGGTCGTTCAGCAAACAGAACTGACAACCATTCCGCTTTTTGATCAAATAAGGTGTGATGTTCCCGCCAGTATGATTTGATGAACTGGAAATGGGGCTCATGTTATATTTCTTTATCGAGACGATATCCAAGGCAAAATGTATCAGGGAGATGATTGTCATCCTATATAAAGGATGTTACATCAGAGAGAATGTGGGGAAAGAGTAGAAATTAAGAGAAGATTGGTACTGGTAGAATTGTTCCTTGCGGAATGGTGCTCCGTAAAGTCGAACGTCCTTTCATGTGCTACTTGTGTGTGACAAGAAAACTCATTATTCTGATGCATGCTTTACCTATATCTGTATAACATTTGAACACTTTGTTTGGATGTGCCAAGCAATATGATAAGGGAAGTGTTACTCTCTGTTACTCTGTAACACTCTGTTACTCTGTTATTTGAGCGAGTTCGAGTGTGCGGCAAGAAGAGAAATTCAAACTTTGACCGATTGTAACACCAATTCTTAATAGCAGAATATTAGCTTTCAGGCTGCAAGTCTGTGAATCAGTTCAAAACCCTACTCAAAACCTACCTGTTTAATAGATGATTCACAGTTGTGGGTCGGTCAATTGGAGGTGCACACCAGTTTTGATTTTTGAATATTAGTATAGAACTTTGTATTACCTGTTTCATTATCCTTTTTTTTTTTTTTTTTTTTTCTTTAACCCAAGTACAAACCATAAACAGAACACAGTGCGCTTAAAAACACCAGTAGTAAGCGCCTTATAAATGTTATGTATTATTATTATTAAACATTATAGGCCTACTTTCGCGAAATTATTTGGTTTTTTGCTTTCTGGTTTTATCCTCTTCATCGCAGCTCTCTACTCTTATTTTGGTGGAGTCAAATTTGACCAAAATTGGAGTCAATGGATTTCCAAGTTAAAGGCACTCCGATTTCAAATCATTTGGCTTGGAACGGTGTTACATCAGGTGAATATCACTCAGTGAGAGTCAAAGCAACTCAGAAATGAGTCACTTCGACCCAAAACAGGTGGAAATCGGTCAATTTCAAGTCAAAACAGAGTTGACTAGCACTCTGAGTCAAATTTGACATAAATTTCATTTTGACAGTTTATCCTAAGGTGGTTTCAGACCGCCTCGAAGTTCGTCAGTTCCAGGTATTTTCTGATCGGGAAATTTACCCTGATCAGAAAATACCAGGTAATATTGGCAATGTGAAAGCCAATTACGCGTAATCTCCCCCGAAAGAAAATACCCACTAAATAGTAGGTACTTGTCAAAATTACGAGAACTTTCGCGGGGATTTTTTCAAGGTCGCAGGTATTTTGGCAATGTGAAAGCAATTTACAGGAACTTTTAGCCCATTGTTTAGTTTGGCGCGGGCACCTTGGGTGGCTGCTGAGCTAGTGATTTTGAATCTCGCGCCTCGCTTGCTTATCAGACCATACTGCACATGCTCGTAACTTCAGGAACTTATCCCAAAGGTTATGTTTCAGGGCGGTGTGAATGCAGGAATAATTAATGGGTATTTTTTAGCCTAAAAAAGTTCTCGTAATTTAACGGGGATTCTTGTGATCGAGGCGGTTTGAAACCACCTAGAGAGAACCCCTACATTGCTACAGATATCAAGAAATACTGTCTAATTGGCACCCAGACTTTCTTTTTAACCTGGTGTATATTTAACTTTTAATGGCAGAATGATCGTTTAATTCCTCCTTTCATCAGATAATTAGCATGCCCTCCCTTTTTATACGTGTGTTCACAGAAAAACATCCTTCTAAGCTATTTTCAGCGATATCTTATTGTTCTTTCTATATTGGAGGCAGATCTTTAAAGGTCAATTGTGCTGTTGTTAACAGAACCCAAATTAGTCTGGTATTGACTCGTCCATATAATTACAGAAAAACAAGCAACATTGAGCAATGGTAGGAGCTGTCAGGACAACACATTATGTACACATTGGCTACAAGACTAGCACATATTGTAGACATACACATCCAATTGTCTAGAAAATAATCATATTAGTTTAATATAAATGATTTTTCTTTTGAATGTTGGTGTGCTTTTTCTTTTTAAAATGGTAATACTCGTTATTTACCCTCATATTCATGAATGAAAAGTGATTTATTCTTTTGTCATACGGAAGGAAATTTCATTGATTGACCAGCACACTGAAAACTGTTGTAATTACTTTCCTATTCAATCTTACAGGGTTATCATTTTTTGGAAGGGAAGGTCGAAAGATATAAAGATCTCCCAAATTAAGATTGAACTCTATCCCTCATTATGCTTTAACCCCCTCTAGGTAATGAATGGATCGGTCAATTTGCGTAGATCCTCTGCATACAGCTTTGGAAGTATTTCACGAGTTTTCATCCGAGTGATTTTCTCTGACAAATTCACTCACGGCCAATCGGGTGCAAGCGTTTCTGTAGCTTATAACCTTTGTCAATGACTATCACTGACAAATCGCTTCGTGAAACACCGCCCGGGTTTGTCTGCTCGGACGCTCCATCGGTTTACCGGTAGGAAAAAAAGACGAGGCGAGGGAGAGGGTTATTGATATCGCCCTATTAAAGTCTCGGACGTTCGCCAAATGAAGCCTGGCGAAGATTTTTGTATAGCTTCCAGTCAACCACCTCTGCTTTACAGATGTAGGAAAAGTCAGATCTTGACAGTGATCATATTTCTCCCTCTCTCCCCCTCTCTCTTTCGCCATCCGCATTCCATGAAGATAAGAGATGATGAGAGTGTGAGAAGCGAGCGGTAGGAGCAAGATTAGTGCGGCCAGTCACTCTTGTTTCACTCCATTCCACGTTATTGCACCGGGGTGGCGAAGCTATCAGTGTCACAGCGCCCTTTTAATGTCGGGAGTTCACAGTTTTTCGGGCAAGTGATACCCGACTGTCGTAAAAAAAGAAAGAAGAGTCAATGCGTTATTAGCCAAACTCTGCCGAAGCCAGGTATGCATTCGTGCTGGAGTATATCTTGAGAAGAGGAATCTAGGAATCATGTTAAATCAGGAAAATCTTTATCGTGATGTGTGATTGTTTAAAGGGTGTTGGACAAATTTCCGTCACTGACATCTACATTAGGATAACCGTTTTGTGCTTTTATCTCTACCAGTTCTTGGAGGTTAGTGATGCCAGCAAATGTTTTGCGCTTTTTGAAAAATGTGCAGGAAATGGTTTAAAGTCTTCAAACTTTTATTCATCTCATTACCATATTGTTTGTCTTGCTTTTTTGACAAATATCTCTGATTTGTCATCTTGGAAAAAAAATTTTTTGTGCTTTATCTCATCTCTGCTGGTGATTCCAACAAATGTTTTTAGCTTGTCAAAAAAAAATCAGGAAGCAGTTTACTCTTGAATATTATTCTTCTTTGGAAATCTTTAATGTGGTGTTTGTTTTAAAAGGAGGTTCAACAAATTCATCTGACCTAACATCAAGAAGACTTAAGAATGGGGGTGTTTTTTGGTCTGTCAGTGGTTGTTGGTCAGTAATACATAAAATTATTTTGAGCTCTTAAAAAAATATTCAGAGAGGAGTTTAATGTCTGGAATTTTATCCATCTCATTGAAATAATTTCTAAGATGTTTTAAACGATGTTGAACAAATTTGTTTCACCTAACATCTCTGAAAAGTCATTTCATGCTCTTATCATGTTTTAGATATACAATTCATGCTTTTGAACTTTGGAAAAAAATATGAATGATGGAGTTTAGCCCTTTTGATTTTAATCCATCTTGTAAAATGTGGACCACGGTGTGAAAAACATTAAAGGATGTTACCGATATTATGACATCTGACCCTAGGATTCACTCTCTGGCTTATAGTTGTAGAAGGGTCATGGTGTAGCAGTTCTGACTCTTGCTTTGTAATCAGAGGGTCGTGTGTTCAAATCTTGCCTATTATCCTTTGGCAAGATGTTAATCCACACTTTGCTGCTCTCCACCCAGGTGGTTAAACAGTAATTGGTAGGGTGCGAGGCCTCGTATGCGTAGCTACTGAGTTTGAAAACTCTTGTTGGAATGCTCCACAGGGAGTGGAGAAAGTGCATGCAATGTGTGTGGGCAAGCCAGGATAAAGTGCCGAAAGACATAGTTTTCTGATGTATTGAACACCATACGAAAGCAGACTATTGTCATTATTATTTCTACAACTGATTACAAATCAGAAATATAAGCAAGAAAATGTTAAGAGCTTTAAAACAAATGTAAACGATTGAATTTTAGCCTTTGGATTTTTATTCATCTTTGGCGTGCAGTGGCTATTAAACCAGGGTGCATACTAGAATGATTGAAAATTTCCAGCTTGAATTTGTCTACAATAATGTGATCCTGCTTTGGTGTGTCTTTCCGAGCCAGGTGTTTGTTCTCTTTTGCATAATATTGTTTTCAAGATCATCTAGTCCCTAAATATTTTTGGAAGCTAGCTTTAATCTCTTCTCATGCACTCTATTTGGCAGGGTATAGCAACACATTCTGAAACAATGAAGACGGGGAAGTAAGGTAAGGAGAGAGAAAGAAAGGGAGAGGGATGAGTAAAATACAGGAAGAGAGAAGGGGTCGAGAGATGTAGATAGATAAGACATTGAGAGATATATACTTGTAGAGAGATAGAGAGAAAGAGAGAGATGAGTGGGGGAGAGAGAGTGCACGGATATACCTATTTCCATGATATCCACTTAGGCATAGATCTACTTTTTAATGCACATTAAAAAGCCATTTAAATATAGGCTGATCGAGCTCAAACCCTAACCTAGTAATCTAATTTCAATTTTCGAATCCCACATGGATACAATTAAGGCATGCTTTAGAATTCTTAAATGACTCGAAGTCTCTCAGATTAACTGGAAGAATCCTGAAGCTTTGTGGAGTATCTATTTCACGACCTGGCAGTGTTTATTAGGATGATCCAAACAACCATCTCGTTATGTAAACAATAAAAGGGAAGCCATTAATATCAGCCTCTTTTGGAGGAAATTGGATGCCATCGTTTAGGCATCTATCACCCCCAAAGCTTGAAGATTGGGAGAGATTAGCTCTCTCAGAGTGCGTTCACACTGAGCCTGCTTAGAGTTACAGAGCGCTTCATGCTCACTAAAATAGTGTACGTATTCATGGCCGGGGGAAAAATGTTGTTCTATGCCCTTTAACCAATGTAATTGACATAGTTGTGTCAAAAATGATTTTGTTCGCTTCACAAGGGCCCCCTTTGCATAAAAGTTACTATTATGCTAACTGTGTTATCCTATGGTAACTCCCATGGTAACGCTGATCACCAACCAATAAAAAATCAAGGATTCCATGAAAGTTACCATAGGATGGCAATGGTACCTTAATGGTAAATTTTATGCAACGGGGGCCCTGGTGTACTCTTTTGATTAGGCACGGTGTAGGGTTGGGTATGAGGGCAGCACAGTTACTTAGTAATTTGTAGAATTGCATGGAAACAGGTTTAAAGAGGTTGATACTGAGAGTTGGAAGACAACAATCAAATATGATATCACTTTGCATATCAGTTTGCAGGAACATTTCATTGTCCCATGTTATCTTCTCAATGTTGCTTGATGCTCATCATTGTTCATCTTTGCTCGCATTTGCTTGCTGCCACTTGTCTTTGATCGTGTGGATTTTGGTTGCATTCAGTTGTAGATATTTGAAAAATTCAAACAAATGAATTTGGATGCAAGACCTCTGCGTTAATCCGTGATGACCTCGTATTAGCTCATTTCAGGGCACCGTCTTACAAAGAGTTATGATTGATCCGATCAACGTCAAGTATATATGGAAATCCATCAATGTCATAATTTTTCTACATGTGCACAATGTCCTTTGTAAACAAAGATATTAAAGCACAGTTAATTTACAAGAAAAAAATTGAATGAATGAATATACATCATAGTTAGAAAATATTTTTAACAAACATGCATAATAGATGTTGATGTTGCTGGCCATCCATAGTTGTGATTGATCGGATCGATCGCAACTCTTTGTAAGACGGGGCCCAGGTGTTGCCTTTGACTGCAATTGCCTGCGTTCAGGCACTACACAACTAAAAGCAAGCCCAAAATGCAAAGGTTGAAGCCAGACTAGGTTTAGATCTTTTTAGATGAAAATATGTTTACATCTACCTTAGATAGTACATAAATCTTCTTGATTTTAGATCAGTAATAATTTTGACGGTGAGATCAGGGCCCCATGTTACAAAGAATGGCGATTGATCCAATCATCCACAACTATGGAAAGCCAACAACGTCAACACTTAGAATGCATGTTTGTTAAAAATATTTCCTAGATATGATGTATATTCATACATTCATTGTTTTCTTGAAAATTCAGTGTGCTTTTCTTTGTTCACAAAGGAGTCTGTGCAAATTTCCTGCAGAAAAATTGTGGTAATGATGGATTTCCATAGAGTTGAAGTTGAACGGATGAATTGTAACTCTGTAGCTCAATATCAGATGCGCTGTAGTTTGCTACCGTGAGGTGAAAAGAAAAATCACCATGTTGTTGAAATGTTTTTTTTTATTCACTTTATTAGGGCTGCACTGAGGCTTCCTTAAAAGTGCGAAATAATTTTATTGTTCCAATATTAATCTTCAAAGTGCTCTTTATTGTGGTTTTTAGTACAGGGTTCCCAGCCCATCAGGGAAATCAGGGAAAATTATTTTGCCTTTTTCCAGTCAGGGAAAAATCAGGGGGAATTTGATAACAAATACTCAAATCAGGGGGAAAAATGCCTCAAATGAGGGGAAAAAATCAGGGAGTTTTGATCAGCCCAAATGTCGAAAGCATGGTAGTCAGTCAGACTTTCTTATATTTTGTTGCGTATCAAAACAACACCCATTGAACGACTGGTTATGGTGGTACTTAGTTTTACATTATTGTTTTTATACTGAAAAGACATGTAATTCATTGCAACAACTTAGAAAACATGCGAAACTTGGAATGGGCTTAAATAATTATCAGGGAATGTTTAAATTTCATCAGGGGAAAAATCAGGGAATTTTGTTTTCTTGAAAAGCTGGGAACCTTGTAGTAATTTTCAAAATGCTATTATAATGGTCACATTCTCTCTAAATTCCTTAGATTGAAATAGATTGCGATCAGGGACCAATCCAAAGTTGGATTGAAGTTTTCAATCTAAAAGATTTTAATAGAATTTAATCTTATTTGATTGAAACCTTTGATCCTATTTTGGATCGGTCCCTGGTGACCACAATCTATTAGATTGACTTTCACTCTACAGAATGTAGAGAGTAGGGCGACTGGGTATAAGCGGAACCGCTCAGACTCATTGTTTACGTACACTACACAGCAAAAACTGTGGTGTTAACCGGTGTACATAGAGGACCACACCAATTATTGTACACCTGTGTTAAATTGACAGTGTTAGTTTAACACCTACAGGTGTTATTACAACACCTTTGGTTGTCACATCAACACCCTTTGGTGTTATGTTCAATCCCTAGGGTGTAATTTTAACACCTCAGGGTGTGGTCCTCTATTAACACCAACTGGTGTAGGTTTTAACACCTCAGTTTTTACAGTGTACCATTACCACTGGTGTCCATGATTTTTCAGTGTTACACGGTTGTACTACGGAAGAACAAAAGATGGCGCTTTGCAACATGGGACCCTGTTTATATAGCGGACCCCCTGGGTACAGGTTTCACGCACGTGAAGCATTTCCCTTAAGACTCACTTGTTAAAATGGCACCGTAAAAAAAAAACATAAAAAGTATAGATGAAATTAGAGGGTCGAATGTTTACTACCAGTGGATATATACCCGACAATCCAAATTCATCACCTGAAACAGTAAAATAGCCTGAATTCTTTCACCATTCAAAATATTCCAAAGTCACTAATATTTCTTCCCAATTTGGGCAAAGGTAGTTCAGTAGTTGCCTTCCTTAGAATTGGAATGGGTTGGCCAAATGAATATATGTTTTGCCTTTCTCTTGTAATTAGGGTCGTGACACCTACAGCATGGTGCATCTTTTAAAGGTCAAGTCCACCCCTGATTAAAGTTGATTTGAATAAATAGAGAAAAATCCAACAAGCATAACACTGAAAATTTCATCAAAATCGGATGTAAAATAAGAAAGTTATGACAATTTAAAGTTTCACTTATTTTCACAAAACAGAACTTTATACGCACAACCCAGTGATATGCAACTGAGAGAGTTGATGATGTCCCTCACTCACTATATCTTTTGTTTTTTATTTTTTGAATTGTACAATATTTCAAATTTTACAGATTTCCCAATAAGGACCCTCTGATAATTGCACATGTCAAGGGAGGAATCAAACTTAGTCCACATGACAATGAAGAGAAAAGTAGAATATTTCATATTCTATGTAATGAACTACAAAAGAAATAGTGAGTGGATGATGTCATCAGTCTCCTTATTTGCATATTGAGCAGGATGTGAATATAACTATTTCGTGAAATTAAGCAAAACTGAAAGATATCATAACTTTCTTAATTTACATCCGATTTTGATGATATTTTCAGTGTTAATTTTGTTTGATTTTTCTCCTTTTATTGAAACCATCATCTTGTTGGGGTGGACTTGTCCTTTAATAAAACCTTGTGTCTATTATGCAATTATGAAACATTTCTCTCATCAATGGGTATTTGATTTGTCACCTCAAGAATGTAATGGATTTTGTATTCTTCCATTAGAAAGGACATTCATCATTCTATTTGAATTCTTAATATGCATCCATCCTTGCAGTGCGCTTTGTTGTCTATGTTTCTTTGCATTTTGTCTATACTTCTCTTTATATTCTCTATTTTCTTTTTTTTTGTTTCCTTGCACTCTACGTTATATTTTTTTTGGAAAAGGGATATATCCCGAGACTACATGTATGATAGATATCCATTTCTCCTCTCTCTCTCTCTCTCTGTCTTTCGTCCTATCTTTCCTGTTGTTATTTCTTAAACAATAGTTGTTAGAGTGACAGGCCTGAACAACATCGTTCCGTGCAAGCTTTGCGTGTGACTTGTGGGGGATTATTTTTGCCACCCACATGTCACCCGCATTGACAGTGTCTTGGATGTGTCTCACACACAGTTGCCCGCAGAAGCACACGCAAGTCCGATTTGCACGGAGAAAAGTTTTGAACGTGCTCAAAGTTTTGTTGCGAGTGATTGCCCGTGATACCCGCAAGGCTTGCACGTAACGATGTGACGGGGCACCATGCATTGGAGAATGAAATTTAAAAAAGTAAACTCACTGTTTCTGTTCATAGAAAAAGTCACCAATATTCCGTAATCACATCAAAACATGTATTACCGATGATGCTCACGTTGGTGTGATGAAAGAGCAAAAGACACTCCATGCTCACTTAGTTATTAGATTTTCATTCGTTGCTACATTATCCATCATGTTGGAGTAAGAAGACCATTACTTTAATGGAGGTGGGGGGGGGGGGGGCTTATTGTAATGAATAATTGTAGAGGATTTCAACTCAATTTCATATTATTGAAGGATCTACTATGTCAGGGAAAATACCATTTTAGTATGCTTTCAATCAGAATTGTCCATTTGCTCACTATCTGTGACTACTTGTTTACAGATAATGTGGCCTGCCAGCAATTTAATGTTATTTTTTGTGGGGGGGGGGGGGCTTATTCTGTGTGTAATTGTGGGGGTAGATTAGCTCTTTATATTGGACATTTAATCAATGTCACTCTGCTTCAAGGCTGCAATGAAAGATTCATTTCAAATTGATCCCTAATGGATTTGGGATTACCATGTATAGAAGAGATAATTTTATTCATGTTCATGGTTGAAATGTCTGATCAGTCCTTTATAGTACAATGGTTCAAAGAGCAATCCAGTTTTGGTGATGATCACAAAATAATTGAACACCAAGTGTTACTTTAATAATCGCTAGAGGGTATTCATTTGTCTTGCAATCTACTATGGTCAACAAGGATATTCGTGATCACTCTCGCAAAAAGTGTTCACTAGCTTACAAGTTCATGAGCTTTCGAGTGCCGCTGCAACTCTTTATCAATTGACAAAAATTATCTGATAACGTAGTCTATTTATACCAATCCCCAGGACCGTACGCACGAACAATAGGGTATTGTGCTGTCGGATGGTTCGCATCCAGAAATCGGGGATTTCGATCCTGCTGTCTCTGTTGAAGTTGTTAGGACAAAGACGTATACTAATAGCCTCCTTAATCCTGCGTGTATACCAATGTCTCTCTTTGGCAACACAATGTACACCCTTCCAATCTGGGTGGTGTTGCTTCTCCTAAGCATGTTCTGCCACCGCGGATGTGTCGGTTCGCTATAACCGAACATCGCGCTTATGTTCAGAAATGCGTTCAACTATCGGTCGGGCTGTTTCACCGATGTAAGACCCGTCACATCCCTGGCAAGGAATGTTGTTTTCTACGCCATCACGTCTGTGATCAGGGATGGGGTCTTTGGGGTGTTACTTTATTTGAATAAGTACTTAACGATTCCAGTTGATGATTAGTGATTGAATACTAATTAATTAGCAAAATAAGTGCGGTAATCTGTCATTAGGTGTCCATCCCCAAGGTATAATCAATGCCAGTGCCCACATATTGCTAATAGTGTTGGTGATATTCATCCTTTTCTGCATTACTCTCTCTTCAGTACAGTTTGAATTCCCATTTCATCGCCTTTTGACTTTCTCTATACATGTATGTCATTTCTAATAATATGAATTTCAAGGTATGTTAAGAATTCACTATGATTTTAAAGACTTTTCCTTACTTGAAACAATAATGATGATATTACAATTTATTGTGTGACGTTGTTGCACGGGGAATGATGATACTAACGCTTGGCTTAATCAAGATTGATTGTCCTGATCATGTGCTATGTACAGTGTTTTCTAAATAAAAAAATGCTGGAAAATTATATATTATATATTGTAAAGTGGGGGATGTGTGAATGAATATGAATTCATAGAGTAATATTCACATGGTTGAAAACGATACCGTATATAGGCCTGCATGTACTTGTTAGGCTATCACATTGGCTTGGTATCCTTGATATTATTTTTGTGGTGTACGGAAATAGCACAGATTCCTAATCCTTCATTTCCTTTTGTTGGTGGGTGGGTGGGTGGTGGGATGAGAAGTAAATGTAATTTGAAATAGAGAATAGTTCCCAACGAATGATCGGTGACTTTGTCTATCTTATGGAAGAAAGCTGATTTGAATGTTAATAAAAAACCCTGTGAAACGACTTTGGAAGAAAAGTTGAAGTTCAAGCGTGATTGCACACCTTAATCTTTATTGATTCTTATTTTAATAAGTATATATTCAATATGCAAATTAGTTTATTTTGTTGAAAATCATCAATTTACCTTTGATATGAATTAATTTTACAAATCAGTTGATGTACTGCATTAATATTTTAATGTTTTTCACAAATTAGTTGATTGACCTTGTACATTGGCCTTTTTGGTCGTGGTGGAGCTGTGGTGTAGTGGTTCTAACTATCAACTCGGTCTGGCGTCCTTTGGCAAGGCGTTAATCCACACTTTACCACTCTCGACCCAGGTGCTAAATGGGTAACCGGTAGGATGTGAAAGTCATTGTAGCTTGTCCAGTACTGTGTGCACTTAACCGGCGACTGACTGGAATACTTCCCAGGGAGTGGAGGATGTGCACACATTGTGTGCGGGAATGACTGATTGAATCCGATGACCGGGGTAATAATTGTAAAGCCATTAGACACGTTGTTCCGATGTATTAAGCGCTGTATAAAAGCGGATTATCATTATTTTTTATCTTGTAAATTTGTTGATTTACATCATGAATTAAGCTATTTGCATTCTCCTACAGAGTTGATCGTTTTGAAGCACCATGTCTTAGCTTGCCACGGGGTCTGAATGACTCTTTGCATGGGGAATGGTAGTCTAGATCTAGACCTTAGTAGTTATTTGTTTGTTCGGAAAACGCTTCACTCATTCCATGCATGTCGTATACCCACCAATACACTGGTCCTCCCACTTATCACCTCTAGTTCGAGAATGTGAATAGTGGGAGAATGTGTATTGGTATGTATACTATATATGCACGGCAAAAACTGTGGTGTTAACTGGTGTACATAGAGGACCACACCAGTTATTTTACACCGCTGTTAAATTGGTGGTGTTAGTTTTACACCTATAGGTGTTATTACAACACCTTTGGTTGTTACATTTACACTCTTTGGTGTTATGTTCAATCTCTAGGGTTTAATTTTAACACCTCGGGGTGTGGTCCTCTATTAACACCAACTGGTGTCAGTTTTACACCGCAGTTTTTACAGTGTGCTATGAGTGAGAGTAGGGTTTTCTGAACAAATAATAATAATAATAGCTGGATTTATAAAGCGCTTTTTGCCAGAGGATACAAAGCGCTGCTATCATTACCCCGGCTTTAGCTCAAGCTACCATCACTGGCGCTCAGTGCATGCAAGGAATTACTCCTGCCGGGTACCCATTCACCTCACCTGGGTCGAGTGCAGCACCATGTGGATAAATTTCTTGCTGAAGGAAAACACGCCATGGCTACGGTTCGAACCCACGACCCTCTGTTTCAAAGGCGAGAGTCATAACCACTAGACAACGACGCACCCACAAATAAATACCAACATCTTTATTTAGACTAGGGGAATGGAGGAGTTCAGCGCAAACTTTGGTCATTTGTCTGAAACCAGCTGCCCAATTTGCAAATCAATGCAGGCCCCTACGAACCCTCCAGACCTGCGTGTCTATTGACTTGCGATGACTGTTCACACTACCGCTCTCCTTAGTATTCCGTTGTACATGATGTACAACATTTAACCACCCCTTTGATGATTCTATTGCTTTCCCTTGGCCATACACAGTAAAAAAAATTATACAGCGCTGTTTACTATATGAACCTTACAGTAATTGTTTAAACAGTTTAAACAAGGTTTAAATCTTAAGCAACAAAGTTTAATTTTCAATATCTAATCTTCAATTAATTAAACATGATTGTTTAAACGGTTAAACAAATACTGAAAGGTTCATATAGTAAACAGCGTTGTATAAAGTCTTAAACAACGTTTTTACTGTGTAGAAGATTATTACCGGGGGGGGGGGGGGGGGTTATAGTCGCCTTTTGCTTCCCAGCCATTTCACGCAATGCAAAAGTCATCACTGCATTGATTAAATCATATTAAGAGGATGCTCAATACCTGCTATTATCAAGTGATAGGTTTAAACTGTTACACAACTATTGTATAAAGTTCTTATAGTAATCAGCTTTGTTTAAAAATGTAAATGTTTTTACTGTGTGAGCTATTTAGTATGCTTATACACTCATACACATAGTCTGTGAATATGCAGTCACATTGTCTTTGTGTTCACCGTATGAAAATATTTTCACACTGTTGGATTTGAGCATTTTAACAGTGTGAATACACTGTGTGACATTGTGTTGTTTACAGCAGGGATGAGAAATTTCAAGGAGAAAGAATAATTAAATGAAATAGACTAGTTTGAGAAGAGGAAAATAGAGTTATTTAAGAATAGATCATTAAGAATAGATTGTTATATATGAATTTCAGGGAAAACAAGGTTTGAAATTTGCAGTTTAATCAAGTATAGTAAGATCAAGCATGATAAGATGTGCATACTGCGCAATCTCAGTAAAGCATCCAAGCATTCCAGAAAAAATGGTGTAAAAAATTGGATATCTTGTCTATTATTTAACATTACAACTTCACAGTTTGACAGTGTGGAGCAGAAAAATTACTATTCACCATTTGAAGACTAGGTCATTTTTTTGGTGACTTATTATTGGTTTTGTGCTGTTGAGTAACATATATGCACCAACTGGGCAGTATTGATAAATGATTTGTGCTTTTTGTTTTAAACAGAAATGAAAAAATAACTAAAATATTAGGGTATCATTCATTATTCATTTAAATTAGAAGGGAGATTATTGCTGTAGAAAATATGTAAAAACACACATCTTCTTCACATTGCCAGGCATGACGTCAAAGCCTAATTGCAAAGCTCTAGCTTGAACAAAAGATGTTCTTAGATTGATGAAAGGAAATTCATTTCTCTTTTAGCGTAAATATATCTCCATTTTTCAGAAATTGATGATGTCATGAAAGAAAAGATTCTAAGAGGTATTTGTTTGCCCAAAGGCACCACAAGGGGCAGTTTATAATCACTCGCGTCGCGTTCTGGTTCGTAATCACTCGCGTTTTGAATTTTTGGCGATTTTTTTTATTTCGGTGCGATTTTTTTAAAACGGTGTCTTCAATGGGACAGACATGCAGGGAAATTTGAGTTTCGTTTTAAGCCGGCAATTAAGTGCCTTAAAATAAAATGTACTCGACTACTGTTCTAAGTACCAAGAATAGATAACAAGCTTGATCCGCCCCAGACAGCTGGCAGCAGTCTGTTTCGAGGAGTTTTTTTCAAACATTTTTAATTTTTTTTAATTTCTCTGTATTTGGTGAGTGGAGCCAACGGAGTTCAGCGGAACAACCAACATAATAATTAATAGACACAAAGACCGAAGCTTTTGGTCAATATCAACGAACGTAGAGGGCAGCAACACACAAGCGTGTTGCTCTAAGGACGGTCAACTCCGCTCGAATTTTGTGACCACTCTAAAAAATAAAAAAAAACTTATTTCACACACACACACAATTATTTGTATAAAGGAACAATTTTGTTGGTCCCTCTGACTTCTTTGTAACCAGAGTGCACTTTACTCCCCCTCCTACTTCTCTTTCTTCTCAGTCTTCTTTTTATTCCCATTATTATGTCATCTTATTCTTCTCCCTGTTCTTCTACTTCTCAATTTCTTCCCTTTCTCCTTATTGTTCATCTCCCTTCTCACTTCTTCCTTTTCTCTTCTCAGTCTTCCCCTTATTTTATTTTCTCTTTCTCTTCTTCTACATCCTCCCCTCAATTTTCTCTTTTTAGTTTCATTTTTACCCCCTTATGTCCTCCATCTTCTTTTTTCTTCTTCTACTTCTCCTCCTCCTTCCTTCTTGCTTTTCTTCTTCAGCACTTTTTTCCTCCCTGATTTTTACGTTAGTGTAGAATAATTCACAAAGAAAGGGAGAAGCAAATAAATAGTGATATTATGAAATTGTAGCACCTCACTATGCTTTATAAAGAATACCACAGACTTCAGGAAAATCCTCCAAAGGCAAAGCTAAATCGAGAGTAGCCTTTCCTCCTTTTTCTTCTTTATTCCTTTTCTCCTTTCTTTCTCCTTTTTTCCTTGCTTCTTTCTTTCTGTCTGTCTTTTTTTTTCTTTCTCTTTTCTCCCTCTTTCCCTTCCTTTCTCCCCCCCCCTCTCTCTTTTTTTAGGGGGAGCCCCCCCGCTTCCGCCGCCTATGGCTCTAAGATTTAAGATGTGGAATGTGATTATGTTAAAACAGTAGTCAAAATTTGCTTGTTATCTTAAAACAGTGGTCGAGAACGTTTTATTTAAGGCACTTACCAGCTTAAAATAAAACGAAACTCGAATTTCAATATTATTTTATTTTTCCAGTACGTTTGTCCCATTGTAGACACCGTTAGAAAAAAAATCGCACCGAAAAAAAAAAAATCGCCAAAAATCAAAAACGCGTGTGATTACCAACCCGACACGAGTGATTACGAACACGAGTGAATATAATAAGCCCCACAAGGACCTTTTAGTTTTCCTTTGCGTAATCTTGCTTCCAGACCTTTTCAATATTATTTTAGTGATATATTCAGTGATATATGATGAGATAATAAGATATATAATATAATTCAATATTCAAAATGATAGCATTTGATATGTATTTTCATTATAGAATGATCAGCAAAATGAAGATAAAACACTTGTATGATTGAATTGTTCATTTTTGTATAAAGCTCACAAGATCGATATACACAAAGCTTGCTACTGGCTCCGTTGCCTGGAATCATCATTTTTTTATACGATTTTTGTCTTCTTATAAAAAAAGTTTAGACCCAAAACCATCTATTTTGCTATCTATTTGCAAAATTCTTTCTAGTTATTTGACCTCGTTGAATGAACATGTATTCCTTTTATGAGTTTGTAAAATTTTTGTTAATTTTTAGGGTCTCAATGGACAACAGTATGTCCTTTACTGATGGAGCAACTGTTATGAAGAACACAAATGAACAAAAATAGAAACTGTAGATATATAAACAATAAGATGGTCAACATTCTTGGTTGACCATGGACATATTTTCAAAATAACTGTACAAGTCTAGATTTGTAGACTTTGTAAGGACGGTGGGAAGAGGGGTCGCAAGAATTAAGGTTTTCAACTTCAAACTTATTATCCAGGGAATAGTTTTACATCTACTCAAGATGAACAAGTCTAGAATGGATTCATCTCCCTCATTATCAATCTCTCTTCCCATCTCTCTCTTTCTCTCCCCTCTCTCTTCCACTATTTCCAACCACTCTTATCTCCCCTTCCTCTCCTCCCCCATTCTTCTCATTCTCTTTATCTTCATCTCTCCCCGTTTCTCTCTTTCTTTCCTCATCATTTTGATTCCCAGCCATTTCACGCAATGCAAAAGTTTATCACTGCATTGATTAAATCATATTAAGAGGATGCTCAATACCTGCTATTATTAACAAGTGATAGATTTAAACACTTGTTTAATCTGTTACAGAACTACCATAAAAAGTTCTTATAATAATCAGCATTGTTTAAAAAATGTAAATGTTTTTACTGTGTGAGCTATTTAGTATGTTTATACACTAATACACATAGTCTGTGAATATGCAGTCACATTGTCTTTGTGTTCACAGTATGAAAATATTTTCACACTGATGGATTTGAGCATTTTAACAGTGTGAATACACTGAGTGACACTGTGTAGTTTACAGCAGGGATGAGAAATTTCAAGGAGAAATAATAATCAAATGAAATAGACGAGTTTGAAAACAGGAAAATAGAGGTCATTTAAGAATAGATCATTAAGAATAGATTGTTATATATGAATTTCGGGGAAAACAAGGTTTGAAATTTGCAGTTTGATCAAGTATAGTAAGATCAAGCATGATAAGATGTGCATACTGCGCAATCTCAGTAAAGCATCCAAGCAGTCCAGAAAAAATGGTGTAAAAAATTGGATATCTTGTCTATTATTTAACATTACAACTTCACAGTTTGACAGTGTGGAGGAGAAAAATTACTATTCACCATTTGAAGACTAGGTCATTTTTTTGGTGACTTATTATTGGTTTTGTGCTGTTGAGTAACATATATGCACCAACTGGGCAGTATTGATAAATGATTTGTGCTTTTTGTTTTAAACAGAAATGAAAAAATAACTAAAATATTAGGGTATCATTCATTATTCATTTAAATTAGAAGGGAGATTATTGCTGTAGAAAATATGTAAAAACACACATCCTCTTCACATTGCCAGGCATGACGTCAAAGCCTAATTGCAAAGCTCTAGCTTTAACAAAAGATGTTCACAGATTGATGAAAGGAAATTCATTTCTCTTTTAGCGTAAATATATCCCATATTTCAGAAATTGATGATGTCATGAAAGAAAAGATTCTTAGAGGTATTTGTTTGCCCAAAGGCACCACGAGGACCTTTTAGGTTTCCTTTGCGTAATCTTGCTTCCAGACCTTTTCAATATTATTTTAGTGATATATTCAATAATATATGATGAGATGATAAGATATATACAATTCAATATTCAAAATGATAGCATTTGATATATATTTTCATTATAGAATGATCAGCAAAATGAAGAAAAAATACTTGTATGACTGAATTGTTCATTTTTGTATAAAGCTCACAAGATCAATATACACAAACCTTGCTACTGGCTCCGTTGCCTGGAATCATCATTTTTTTATACGATTTTTGTCTTATAAAAAAAGTTTAGACACAAAACCATCTATTTTGCTATCTATTTGCAAAATTCTTTCTAGATATTTGACCTCGTTGATGAACATGTATTCCTTTTATGTGTTTGTAAAATTTGTGTTAATTCTTAGGGTCTCAACGGACAACAGTATGTCCTTTACTGATGGAGCGAACTGTTATGAAGAACACAAATGAACAAAAATAGAAACTGTAGATATATAAACAATAAGATGGTCAACATTCTTGGTTGACCATGGACATATTTTCAAAATAACTGTACAAGTCTAGATTTGTAGACTTTGTAAGGACGGTGGGAGGAGGGGTCGCAAGAATAAGGTTTTCAACTTCAAACTTATTATCCAGGGAATAGTTTTACATCTACTCAAGATGAACAAGTCTAGAATGGATTCATTTCCCTCATCAATCTCTCTCCCCCATCTCTCTCTTTCTCTCCACCCCTCTCTCACACTCTACCAACCACTCTTCTCTCCCCTTCCTCTCTCCTCTCCCATCCTTTTTCTTTCTCTTTCTCTTTCTCTTTCTCTTTGGCAGAACCAATACATTATATGATGATTGTGACTGTGATGACCTGACACAAATTATGATTTGCTGCTGCTGCTGACAATGATAATGATGATGGTGATGATGATTGTGATGATGGTGATGATGATGATTATGATGATGATGGTGATGATGATGATGACGGTGACAACAACGATGATGACGGGGGAAATCATAACAACAACTGATAATTCATATGTTCACTAAGCAAGTTGTTGCTCATGACGTTTTACTTGTCACCCTATTCTACCGCATATTCTTCAGTCATAACTGAAAATGGGGCGAGATCAGGAGGGCAATATGGATTGGTCATTGACACTGACTAGCATCATTCACACTAAGATGTTCATTTATACTCCTTGACATGTTTATTCACACTTGGTAATTTGTATGGATAAGTTTAAAGATGCATTAGGGAAGGAATGGAGAAAAGAGTTAAAATAGGGCCAGTGGATTTATGGATGCATGCAGATCTTAAAATACCGATCGTATCTGACTTGCATGAGGTCGGTGAGACTAGATTTTCAGGCTGTAAAAAAATAAAATGAAAATAAAGAGTGAGCATCCAAACAACTTTCTTCAGCTAGATCTAAAGATAAAACTGCCAACTTACTCTAAATTCTAAGGATTTAGATTAAATCCAGATCCAGATCCACTTTGAATAATGACCAGCCAAATACTGGATCTCTTTTTGAACAGATTTAAGATAATTTATCTTAATATTTGAATCCATAAAGTTTAAATCTAATTCTAATATTTGGCTGGTCACTCGCTATTCACAGCGGGTCTGGTTTTATGTCAATTCCTTTGAATTTAGAATGTAAAGTACTGTCATTGCTGGAGAGCATTTAAGTGGTCTTAAAGAGTGCTGATTTTCCTTCATTTAAAGACATGACACTCGTTTATGGTACAATTTATGGTATGTAATTCATACTGGAAGCAGGCCAGTTAAATGATGCCATAGAATCATTATTGAGGTGTCCCGGTTGCATTCAAGTGCTTCATTGCCAACGCTGAATTTACCTCATTTAAAGCCAAGCTACTGGACAGTGTATACTGGAAACAGGCCAATATATCGTTATTTAATCATGATTTATAATAATAACTGCATATTTACCCAGGGTAGCTACTTCAGTTCCGAAAACTGTTCTCCCAGCGGGCCCTGCTTTTATTATTACTTGTATGTTGAGCACAGACTAGTTTCTGTGACTGGATTTGCAGAAACATGCTTCTTGAGGATTTTATGTTGCATTTTTAAAGTTTTAATTTATTTATTTATAGGTCTGATTAGAATTGCCACAACTTGGAAAAAAAAAACGTCTTTGAAATCTGCATTTGTGAGGTGAAAATAACCCTGAAACATGTGTGAAAGTGGTTAATGCCTGGCCGCGTCGCTGCCTGGCCGTGTGGTCAGGAATATTCTGACCATCTTGTCATGGTGGCATGCTTGACCAATTTCATAACAAGTATCTCTGAATCCTGTTTTGGGGACTTGTGAAAATCCACTTTTTTATACAGTGCATTACTTCACTTTGATTTTTTTCATTCTGCTTGTGAATCTTCTTACCCTGTTTCATTTTTGTCTCACCTGCATAGCAGAGTGAGACTATAGGCGCCGCTTTTCCGACGGCGGCGGCGGCGTCAACACCAAATCTTAACCTGAGGTTAAGTTTTTGAAATGACAGCATAACTTAGAAAGTATATGAACCTAGTTCATGAAACTTGGCCATAAGGTTAATCAAGTATTACTGAACATCCTGCCTGAGTTTCATGTCACATGACCAAGGTCAAAGGTCATTTAGGGTCAATGAACTTAGACCATGTTGGGGGAATCAACATCAAAATCTTAACCTAAGGTTAAGTTTTTGAAATGTCATCATAACTTAGAAAATATATGGACCTAGTTCATGAAACTTATACATAAGGTTAATCAAGTATCACTGAACATCCTGCATGAGTTTCACGTCACATGACCAAGGTCAAAGGTCATTTAGGGTCAATGAACTTTGGCCGAATTGGGGGTATCTGTTGAATTACCATCATAACTTTGAAAGTTTATGGATCTGATTCATGAAACTTGGACATAATAGTAATCAAGTATTACTGAACATCCTGTGCAAGTTTCAGGTCACATGATCAAGGTCAAAGGTCATTTAGGGTCAATGAACTTTGGCCAAATTGAGGTATTTGTTGAATTACAGCCATAGATTTGAAAGTGTGTTGGTCTAGTTCATAAAACTTGGACATAATAGTAATCAAGTATCACTGAACATCCTGTGCGAGTTTCAGGTCACATGATCAAGGTCAAAGGTCATGTAAGGTCAAAGAACTTTGGCCACGTTGGGGGTATTTGTTGAATTGCCATCATATCTCTATAAGTGTATTGGTCTAGTTCATAAAACGTGGAAATAAGAGTAACCAAGTATCACTGAACATCTTGTGCGAGTTATAGTAGTTTTCAAAATCAGCACTGCTGCTATATTGAATCGCGTGATGCAGGTGAGACGGCCAGAGGCATTCCACTTGTTGGGAATTTTTGTTCATATTTCTTATTTTCAAATTTTATTCAATTAAATATATATTTATATTCAGACTCCAGAGTTTATTTAGTTCTATTGAATAAAGTTTTATTTCTCACTAAACATGTGGAATTACCATTGCAGATTTGAATGTTGAAACGATAGAACTTTGTGATTCATTTTCATGAATCCTTACAAGAATTAGATATTTAGATTGGCAAAGATAGAACCTCACTGGATAGGAGAGACTAAAGAACGTTAGCTCAGATCGCTATTTCATAAAATGTAGCATCAGTGGCAAAGTACTTGTAAACTACGTTTAAATGCTCTGTGTTGCAATGTGATTGGCCAGTTGAAAGTTTGACAAGAAATCACCACATTTTGGTATTGATAAAGTTATCTATTATACATTGGCCACAGGTTGATGTTTCTATTATGAAGACATTTAATAATAAATGAAATTAATAAATAATTAATCTTAAGTTTCATATGTTGATGTAGATACGTTGAATTACATGCGCATGCAACAGTTACCGTGATTGATCTTTAGTAGTTTGCAATCAATTGCAATACCTTGTGTCAAAGAGGTCAAGATTGGGACATCCTCAAGCACAAATTATTAAAAAAGAAATATGTGTCGCTTATTAGCAAGAATTTGATATTTCTGATTTAAGTGCTTTCACATATGTGTAAAAGATAGCTTAGACGGATGAGCGGTCAATTTCAAATGGACACATGCTTGGTCACCTCGCAGCTGCCCGGCTTGGTGGTCACTGTCGGTGAGGTCAGTGACCACTCATTTGGTCATCTATGTTTAAGACTATTCCATTCAGAGTTCAGCAAGATTATGGTTCCAGACCTGTTCCAGTGCTGTGTTTGAACGCAGCTAAAAAAAATCAAGCAAAAGTCCCTGATAATATGCGCGTTCTAGTGGTTCAAAAAATCAAGTTGTGTTTGATTTTTGTAGTTGCGTTTCATTGGATTAGTTCAAAGTACTGATTGTCTAGGTAAATTACTACGCGTTTAAACTTAGCTGAGCAAAATGCTTCTACTTGTATATTTCGACCACAAGAAAATATTTTACATTATTAAGTCAAATCTAAGCAATATACTTACCATGATTACGACATCATGTAATCTAAGCTAAATAATGTGCAGGGTATGTATCAATATGTGGAGTATTTATAACTGTGCATACATGTACATGTCTGTAAATGTGTAAACTGCATAAAAGCCAGTCTCAAGCCAGGTTGGGGACTGACTCAGATTTATATACACTGTTAGAAAATTTATCCTTAAAATAAAAGAAGTTCCTGCAGCAGAGTCTCGAGAACACCTGTAATCTTACCAGATTGCGTAATCTTACAGGAAATTGGTATCTGGTGTATGGAATCTTACACATTTCCTTGAATAAAACACCCTTTTCCCCTTTTTAAACAGACCTGTTCTGTTACATTGCAGAAAAATTCCTGTTTTATGAATTTACAGAATGATTCTGTTATTGCTTTCTGCAAAATCCTCTTTTTTTTTTCTGTAAAATCACGTTTTTTTTAACAGTGTAGGCCTACTGAGCCCCCAAAAGACTATGTAGAAACAAAGATGGTTAGGTATGTTACTTGAGTAGAATACTAACCAAAATATTTGAAATTCTGGTTTAAGTATTAATTGAATACCAGCCATGAACCCTAACTTTATGTTCACTCACATAATCTTTCCATGTGGGTGGTGAATATACAAAAAATCCAAGAAATCCAAAACAACCACAATAGCTTTAAAATGGTCTGTTAGATTTTCATTGATATAGTAATATATGAAGAGAAAAATATTGAAATGACATGGTTACTTATCTCTTCAGAAATAGTTTGAATAAAAATTAATGATAGGCATACAGTCTAGGAACAAGGATTGATTTTTTGGTCTGTCTGTGAATCAGACGATTAATTTGCATATGTGTGAACACTTTCATAATTGTCTTAATGTGCAAGCACATATTGATTTGCATGTGTGAATACATGAATTGATTTGTTTATGCAAGACAACAAATGGATTTGTTTACATTTGTGACCACATGGAATTATTTGTTTGTGTGAACACATGGATTAATTTGTATGTGTGAACACATGGATTCATTTGTTTGCGTGAACACATGGATTTACTTGTATGTGCCAAGATATGGATTAAGTTGTATGTGTGAACACATGGAGTAATTTATTTGTGTGAACACATGGATTAATTTGCATTAGTGAACACATGGATTAAGCAAGTTGCATTTGTGACAGCATTGATTGATGTGTGCGTGTGAACACATGGATTAATGTGAATGTGCGAACCCATAATGGATTAATGGATAATGGATTTTCTTTTACAGACACCCAAATTAATCTGTATGTGTGAATAGGCCTTCTAAAAGCCATGCAGCGTGAGATGATGATGAAGGAGAGAAGAGGGTTAAGATTGGTGACTGTCTGCCGACATTACGCCAATTAGTCCTGCTGGGAAGGAAGATATAGGGTGTTTAAATCATTTGCATGGTTACTCAAACAGATGGTTTTTGGAGGGATCTATTACTGGTGGTTGGGGGTGATACATAGGAGAGAGAGAGAGAGAGAGAAAGAGAGAGGGGGAGGGGTTCAGAGGGAAAATTAAGGTTGTTTTAATCCAAAACCATGCATCACAGAGATCAAGGGATATATATTTAGAGATTAAGAGATTAATTCTCTTTCTTCCATTAAATTTCAAACAATTTGACATTCATATATGTATTTGATAGAAAATAAAGAAATAGCTCTACTATGCAAAATATATTTAAAAGCGATAATGACCGGGAAATACATTAAGTCAGCAGTACTTCAAAAGGAGAAAAAGGGTAGAAGTTTGTGGACTGGTAACTGATTTTGAATTAGAAGGGAAATGAAAAGAATAATAAAGATGAAGAGAGAGTTAAAATACCATGTAATGATAATGTGAATGAGAAGAAGAATCTTAATTGTATACATGTAATGTGATTTTAATATGTACGCACGGACGATCAGAAGAACAACCATCGGCTGAAGTTCGTTTACCGTGTTGAAATAAAATAAAATAAATGAAATGAAATGAAATGAAAGAAGAGAGAGAGAGAGGACAGAGAGGAAGAGAATATATTATGGGAAAGTGGGGTATGTTAGGAATAATCGACATAATAAAGATAATTTATTGTAGTGTACAGAGAGTTAGGGAGGGACCAGAGTTGAATTACACCATTAGAAAGACACAGACACTGAGAGAGAGAGGCAGAGAAAGGTGAACAAAATATAGATGAGAGGAGGAGAATAAGGGAGCAAGTAAGAGATGGATAGAGAGAAAGAGAGAGAAGAGACAAATATTAGAGAAAAGGGAGCTTAGATGGACAGAAAAAAAGAAGTGGGTTGAAATTAGAGTAAGGAGAGAAGGAAACGATCATTCACATAGAGAGAGAGAGAAAGAGAAAACTACACCATCGGTAACAGAGAATGGATGTATTAGCTTTGTAACACAAAATGGATGAAGCCACTTAATATTGATATTGACGAGGACTGGAGGTTAGCGATAGCATCACTCGCGGGCCTACAACATAATTAGTCTCACTGAGTACTCCTCCCTTGTTAAATTATGACGTAAAAGGGGAAATGTATTCACGGTCCACGTGTGTCGCCTGATTCGTCGTTAGTTGAGGGAGTCTGGTCGAGCGTTAGACGGGTAAGCTTGTTTGTTCTCCTTTTCCCAATTTCATCCCGGTCGACGACTGAGAGACTGCACTTCTCGGCTCCGTGGAGCTCTAGCTCGGTTAGGGGGCAGGTGAAGTCATTTAACGCTTCCAATAATCGCGACTTTGGTCTTTACTATCTACGTGGGAGAAAGATTAGACACGCTGGGAGACGAGACTGGAATGACTAGATCCTGGAGTGATTAGATCCTGGAGTGATTTCTGAAGGCTCCGAGAGAGAACACAGTTGGGGAAGCTTTGCAGCGATTCATCCATGGTATATCCAATCTGGGGGCGTTATAGATTTCCAATCATTAATGACTTTAATGTGCCTGTGGTTTGTGCACAGCTTCTCCAAAGGTTTGTTTACGAATTGGTTTTGCCTTGATTGATTTTTGCAGAACATGATATTTTTTTGGAAGATGCAACTCTAACTGTTGATGACAGTTTTGTAGATACCTGATGCAGCTCTGAATTATTTTCTCAGGTTGTGTTTTCTTCTTTGCTTTTATATTTCTTTCATCTGATCATGAAAACTGTCCTTTGTGAGGATGTAGTCATGAAGAAAATGATCTTTTTGATGGTTTATAGAGGAGTTGATTAAATTGAATTAATATTTCATTGGACAATGTCTTGGAATATTGTCTAAGTTTTTCTCTGTAATAGTTCAGACATATTCTCTACATGTACTTCCTCTTTTATTGTTGGTTAGTTAAAGCAGTATTATTTCAAGTGTTCTACCCTTGTTTCCAGCATAAGACATTTCCACTTCTTCACAGTTTAGCTCTCCATGCAGTGTGTTAGAAATAGAATGTGGCTGTTTGCGAAGTGTATGATGTTGTTCAGAAAAAATTTGAGTTCTCTTAAAATAGATTTGTTTCATATAGGAACACCTGTTTGGATGATTGCCACCTGAAGTAAAACTAGTCCATGCTCATATTAATGGGATGAATGTTCCGGGATTGTGAAAATTAAAGTTCGGTCCTTGTAAAAGTTCTGTGGCTGGTCAGCAGATGGGTCCATTGACTGTGAGCCAAGGGGTCCGGGGTTCAAATCCCACCACACTGCCCATATTCTTTGGCAAGACATTGGTCAATATTTGTGCTGTACCTCAGTGGATAAGTCTCCGGACTTTGAGCTTCAAGGTTTGGAGTTCAAATCCCACCACAGCACTTGCGGCCTTTGGCAAGGCATTTATCTATATTTGCCACTGTCCACCCAGGTTCCAGTAAGTGACGGTTTGGTCAGCTCAATTAAATTATTTCATCATCAAAGTCAGTAGTTTGCCAGGATGGTTTTGTTATATTCCTCAAATTTTTATCTTGCTCTTTTTTCAAACAGTTTGGTAAGATCATGGATCCAAAAATCATAAAGCCATTTTGAAATCATTGTGAAAGAATTGCCATCATTTTATCTTAAATGACGAATAAATTTCAAACAATTGTGTGATAAAATTGAGAATAAAATAAATGAATTGTAAACAATTTTTACATCAATCCCTCTTGTTTTAATTATTTTTTTGTAGCGAATACATCTGAAATATCTTCAATATTCCTTATATTTTTCATCAGTTTGTCTCTAGATAGTTAACTGAAGATTGACAAACTCACTTATACTCCATGAATTCTGGTATACTTGTTTATTGTTTTTTCCCCTGGCATTTAAGATGATCATAAAAGGCTCCATTTGCAGTTCATACAAGATAAGACACTAGCGGTATTTTATAACCTACCCGTTTCCATGGTGATGATGATTGCTCTTTTG
The DNA here is from genome assembly GCF_037042905.1 of Lytechinus pictus. Lineage (NCBI taxonomy): Eukaryota > Metazoa > Echinodermata > Echinoidea > Temnopleuroida > Toxopneustidae > Lytechinus > Lytechinus pictus. The sequence continues at coordinate 5,218,535 of NC_087259.1, forward strand.
TTCTCCTTGGTTTTTTTCCACAATGGTTAATGGCAATGATGTTCATGGCCGGTTTATTATGGAACTGTAGACTCTCCTGTTTAGCTGTTAAAGGATACTGAATACAATGTCTCTGGTTCTATTTCGGTTTTTAATTTGGAGAAATGCTATGTCATTATGTGTATCAAGTTTTTCGAGAATCATTGAATTAATCTGCATTTTTTTTTACAAAAAGGGATCCACATTCTAACCAGGGGGCCGTTTCGTAAAGATTTTAGTAAGATTAAGAGTGACTTCTAGAACGACTGGTGATCCTTTCTTGTGGTAAATGATATTCGGCATTGAATGTTCATTGGTGATTATTTAGCGCATAAGAAATGATCACCATTCGTTCTTAAAGTCACTCTTAACTTATGAACAGCTTTATGAAACGGGCCTTCTAGTTTACAATGATAAGTTGCACACAATAGTTGGACACTTTTTTCGTAAATCAAAGTTGATTATCAATTTCTAGTTAGATTGTCTCTTGACAGGGGGAATTTAATCACCATTCTTTGTTGGCTCAGTGGTAGAACATCCACCTGAGGAGGTCATGAGTTCAACTCAAGGTCATAATAATCACTTAGAATTATATAAAATATTCCATGAAGTGGCAACCCCAATTCTAGAAGAGAACTCTCAATAAAGAAAATGCAGTTTTCCTTTTTGTGGATATAACCAGTGCTGCAGGAGCTCTCAATTGATATTATTCAGTCACTTTGAAATTAATTGATCAAGGATTATTCAGTGTCAGACGGCTGTTCCTATCCACGGAATCCTTTGGATTGGGTTGCCATTATTTATCCAGACAATGTTTCAACCACCAGTATATGATTATTATTTTATTATAGAGGAGCTTTCAAGAATTTGCCCCAGACAAATGTTTGCTGACTCTAAATTATCATAATGATTTGCCACGTTGAGCGATGGTTTCCATCAAAATCAAGGAAGTGAGCTGATAGTGGTGTAGTTTAAGGTAAAAGACAGTAGTTGCAGCAAACAATTATTTGATGAGAAAGTCTTTTAAATCAAGATTGATTGTCAAAATATTATCATACATCTAGATCTGGTACATTAATGTAAACACATTTTTGTAAAATCATGAAATTTTAGCCCAAAATCAATTATTCTGATGTTTTTTAACACAAAAAAGCATATGTGGGACAGTGTGTTAATATTGCTTCAAGAATACCCGACATTTGATGGAATTCCGTGCTTATTTTGCTCATTTTTCAGCAATTACGCATTTTCTTCAAAAGCTATTTGGCTCATATTTTTATTTATACAGTACATACAAATACTTCGGTGGTTATTTTATTGGATTCTGTTCAAACTCATTTTGAGATCGTTACCACAACTGGTATTTATTTATTTATCTATTTTTTCATTTTTTTCTTTTTCTTTAATTGTTCACACAAAATATAATGTGTCATTTTAAATCACCAACCGATTCTAATGAAGCAAGATAAAAGTAAAGGAAATTGTCTGGAAAAAGTATGGCTTCCTTGTTGGGCGTCTGCTGTTTTGCATGGATAATAGGAAAGTACTCAACTGACCTGATGTGCTTGCTATGTTTAACATATCAAGCACTAAAATCCCTCATCCTTCAACCCCAGTAACAGTATGCATTGATTCCATGTTTGTTCCCAAGAATTTGGATGGAACGGATATTTTTAGACGGCGTCTTGCTGTATGAAGATGAACAAATTGATAGGCTTTTTCTATCTGGATTTTGACATCTGTTGCTTCTTCTGTTTCAGGAAACCACTGTGAAGGATAAACCTGTGGGTTCTCATTTCTGAACTAGACTGGTTATCTTGATCATAAACTGACTTGTGTTCAATTATTAATATCTACAGTATGTATACTCTAAACTCCATTTAAGTGGCTTCTGTTCATCACCCTCGATACAAAACTTAATCATTTTTAGTGGAAAAAATTTACATAGTCTTGGCTCATGCAACCGTTAATGGAAATGTTGTTTGTCGGCTTGGTACAGTTTCACTTATGATGGATGAAATAAGCGACTCTGTTAATCAGAAACGTCTTTGTGAGGTGAATCTTGCAGAATCTGTTGCCCAAATGGATACCCCCCAAATACAAAAGTGTGATCCTTTCGGTGGGAAGAGGAATGGCAGCAGGGACACCACTGAAAGTTGCAATGCCTGCGTAGGATTTCCTGGTTTTCAACAAGAGAGAACTGTGACAAAGCCTTTGACAGAAGAGCAAGGGGATTTACTTCAGGTGTTGGGTTGTTCTTCCTGTGGTGTTGGTGTCAAAAGCTTGTGCGACTCCGCCTCTTGCAGTCTAGAAGCGTTTGCTCGGAAACTTGTGGAGAATATAGTAATAAGGGCAATAAAGGATTACCGTGAAGAATTAAAGGATGATGGTGTGATGGAGAATGTGGACAGACAGCGGGAAGAGGACGTTACCATAGGGCCAGAGCCTGATGAGTTAAGAGGCGAAAAGACAGAGACTGTTGATAGCCAAATCACTAAACTGCCAGATCTTCAAAAAGGAAGTTGTGTCCAGTTGGGAGAGTTGCAACCACTTGATGAGTCCGACAGGACATTAGATCACCAGAAACTGCCTTCAGGAATTTCTGTAACAAATTTGGATCAGTCACTGGAAAATGAGAAAGGTTGTAGAACAAACATTGATGAATCAAAGGATGTGTTACCAGGTGCTTCTTGCAAGGAACTTGTTAGTCCAAAGCACGAAGGTTGTGGGAATATTGTGACAGAATTATCTGAGAATGAAGCCGTAATTGAAACTTCACCAGAAAGAACCATGTGTGTGATAATCGACCATAACGTAGGGGAGACGGATACAGATACTGTCAAAGAACATACCCAGTCCCCTGAAAGATCATGTAGTTCTACATCTCCCGTAGTAGGTCTCGAGCAAAGTGGAGACCATAGCCCGCGAAAGCACGGTGGTTGCTTAAACAGTACTTCACCCTTAAATGAAACAAATGAAACTGAGAATGACCACCATGGAGATATAATTCATGCTATTTGGGTACCTGAGGCTAAACTAGAGTACATCAGTCACTCCTCTGATGACAAACCAGCTTGTCAAATTGAACCATCTTCTGCTTTAGACAGAGAAAGCCATAAAGAATATCCAGTCATTGTGGTACATAACAAGGAACCTACTGACCAACTTGTGATTATTCAGAAGTCCAATGACTCGGACGTCCCGCAGAGCCCTGTCCCGTTAGTCAGACCCGAGGATATATTTGAGAAGGATTTAAGTGTGGATATACCCAATGATGCAGATGATAAAACAGGAGAAAGTGGTGATAATGTTCTTGGAGATATCAGTGGAATATTACACAAAGCACCCCACCCGGATTCCGAGGCTGATGCTGTCATGTCAAAGGTCAACTCTACGGTAAGATGCGAATCATGCTTTTTTGTATTGTTTTGTTTTCTGTGTTGTTTCATTCAGATGTCGTTGAGGGTTATAATAAAATGAGTTTTTGTCTCAACAAACCTTTCCATGATAATAAATGTTTGTGATTGTTCGTGTCCACTTTTAGAGCCATGACTCCTACAGCCAGCAGAAGACAGCATAATGATGATGTCTGTCTTGCAGGACTTTTAGTTCGATCGACCAATACCCTTGAAACCCAGACATTCTCTTTCAGTTCAGTTGAAACATTAATCCAGATTTAGGCAGTTGTTATTCAAAACATGTTTGATTTAAATAATCAAAATTTCCTGAACATTAATAAAGTGAAAAATCAGCATGTACTGCTGGGGACTTAGCGGGGCCATAATTGAACAAATAAATGAACAAAAATCACAAACAAGAAAAATGGAGCAAAGAGGAAAGAAAAGGAAAAAGGATGAAAGGGGACTCACATAAACAAGCGATGCTTTCCAGTGAGTTCCCTTTTTTCATTTCTGTTAGTCATGTTCTGATTTGTTCCTACTTACTTTATCAATTTGTTTGAAGTGAAGAAGAATAAATTCAATCAATCAATCAATCAATCAAAAGTAATATTGATTTCTGAATATTGTGTCAATATCCATCACAAAAATTTTTATATTTAAAAGGTCAAGATTTTTGCTGGTTAGGTATTCTGCCCCATGCATACATGTATGCAATCAATGTCTACCCCCTCAATTTTTGTGCTAAATACAGTGCTGCTAAGACTGGGCATTCTTCCTACAAGTTACTGGCTTTCACACTGTATCAGGATACTGAGTAGTGTGAAAAAGCAAATTGTATAATTCTCTGATCCGTAAATCCCTTGCGGTATCTTCTAGTTCGACCTGAATGTCCACAAGTGTTGGAGGCATTAACTGGTATGCTATGCCACCCATACACCCAGGATTTTAACACTAGTGGGAGCATTCATCTGTGAAGCTAATTTTACAATGATTATCACACTTCAATTGTAATTATTCCATGATGAAACACTCATGAAATATTCAGTTTTCTAATTTCGACTGAAAGACATTTTGATCTCAGTATGACTCCTCTGTATGTTTCAGGAGGATGGGTGAGTGGGGGTATTTGGTTTTAAAGCTTGGTTAATCTTTTAACCAGATACTCTGGTTGAAAGAGTTTATCGTGTGAACTATGGTTTAGCTTTACTGCATTCATATCTGTCTGAAATTTTTAGTTACAAGATTGTTTTCTAGGTGACCATGATTTAATCTGATTTAACTGAGACCCAAGTTCTTATATTGTATCTCGTTAACAATGATTTGAAATAACTACATTCATATCTGACTAAGATCCGAGTGAAAAGATTATATCCAGTTGACCAAGATTTAACATAAACTGCATTCATATCTGACTAAGATATGAGTTAATATATTGTATCTGGTTGGCTATGATTTAACTGAACATATACTGCATTCATATCTGACTAAGATACGAGTTGAAGTATTGTATCTGGTTGAGTGGTTGACTATGATTTAACATATACTGCATTCATATCTGACTAATATATGAGTTGTAATATTCTATCTGGTTGACTCTGATTTAAAATATTCTGCATTCATATCCAACTAAGATGTGAGTTGAAATATTGTATCTGGTTGACTATAATTTAACATATACTGCATTCATATCTGACTAAGATACGAGTTAAAGTATTGTATCTGGTTGAGTGGTTGACTATGATTTAAAATATACTGCATTCATATCTGACTAAGATATGAGTTGAAATATTCTATCTGGTTGACTCTGATTTAAAATATACTGCATTCATATCTGACTAAGATGTGAGTCAAGATATTGTATCTGGTTGACCATGATTTAACATATACTGCATTCAGATCTGACTAAGATATGAACTAAAATATTGTATCTGGTCGACTATGATTTAATATATACTGTATTCATATCTGACTAATATATGAGTTGAAATATTCTATCTGGTTGACTTTAATTTAACATATACTGCATTCATATCTGACTAAGATATGAGGTAATATATTGTATCTGGTTGACTATAATTTAACATATACTGCATTCAGATCTGACTAAGATACGAGTTGAAGTATTGTATCTGGTTGAGTGGTTGACTATGATTTAACATATACTGCTTTCATATCTGACTAAGATATGAGTTGAAATAATCTATCTGGTTGACCCTGATTTAAAATATACTACATTCATATCTGACTAAGATGTGAGTTGAAATATTGTATCTGGTTGACTATAATTTAACATATACTGCATTCAGATCTGACTAAGATATGAACTAAAATATTGTATCTGGTCGACTATGATTTAATATATACTGTATTCATATCTGACTAAGATATGAGTTAAAATATCGTATCTGGTTGGCTATGATTAAATATATACTGCATTCATATCTGACTAAGATACGAGTTAAAATATTGTATCTGGTTCTACTGCATTCATATCTGACTAAGATACAAGTTGAAATATTGTATCTGCTTGACAATGATTTTACGTATACTAAGTTCATATCTGACTAAGATATGAGTCAAAATATTGTATCTTCTTGACCATGATTTAACATATACTGCATTCATATCTGACTAAGCTGTCAGTTAAAATATTTTATCTGGTTGACTATAATTAAACATATACTGCATTCATATCTGACTAAGATATGAGTCAAGATATTGTATCTGGTTGACCATGATTTATCATATACTGCATTCATATCTGACTAAGATATATAGAATATTGTATCTGGTTGACCATGATTGAACATATACTGGATTGATATCTGACTAATATCCAAGTTAAAATAAGAAAGTTTCTAAATAAAGAAGTTTGCAATGAAATATTTTAACCAAGATAGCAAACCAAATAAACAAAATCTATTTTCATCAGGCGTTAATTTTTTTTTAGATGTATAGTTTGACCATATAATCACAAATGCAATAATAAAGATATCCCAAAGAATGCTTCCTGGCTGGATGAATTTATGTGAAATATTTTTGTTCATGTGTCTTTATTTTGTTTCATCCAGCCAGAATGAAAAATCTGATTTGTATTGAACAGGCAATGGGAATTCAAAACAAGATACTGTCTCCTTGAAGCCGATGGGCAAATTAATCTTAACCTTTGAGATACTTGCAGCCTTGGAGCTTCAAAATTATACATAAAAGGGGAACAAACAAATGTAATGAAATAGAGATTACCACAGACACAGAACAAAACAAAACTAAAATCAAAGAAAACAAATTTTTTCAGATCATGTATTTTTAGCAATATCGTGTAAAAAATATTCCTTTTTTAATTTGTGGCTGATATTTCTGGACTGTACGCGGAAGTCCATTTTAACTCTTTGATAAAATTATGGGATGCCAAAATATCCAAATTGTATTTACATTTTTATTTTTCTTATGTTTACTGCATCAATAAAAATAGGCCAAATGATTCAGGTGGAATACAAATAATTGCCGAGATTTAAACAAAACAAGACATTGTTTCAACGGGTATAGTAGTCTACTCTAGATTATTGCTTGTTTGTGTTGCAGGGATGACAGTTGTTCCATCATTCTTTGCAGTATTTTATCCTTTTTTCAAATTGAAAATACTGCTGGTTTTATGACAAATACATTTTTCTCTTTAAAAATCATATCAATCACATGTCAATATTAGAAAGTTGAAAATACTGATGTTAACACCATAATTCTTTTTTCTCATCCCTCAAAATACTGCAATTCTTTTTATTGGTTTGGTATCCCCAGTATTGGTGATCTGTGGCATTTTTTCCCTGCTGGTTATCATTACTAGTATTTCCCACTGTTTCGGCTTGATTACAAAACTAATAATCATCATAATAAATGGTCTTGACTTGATGTTTTTGCAAGGGAATCGCACCCTCCGATAGAGTACACAAGTGGAGGTTCGAGATCCAATAATAGACATAATTGTCAGTGTCCAGTTTTGTTATTGTTGAGAAAAATTGATCGGCCCTGGAGCCATTCCGTTGCTGGAAAATGTCTCCGTCACCAACCAGAATTGTTACCTCTCGATACCTCAACCACCTCGCCACCTAAAACCGCCTGTAATCCCCTTCTAATTCATTCTATTGCCCAACATCACCGTGCGAATCGATGCCTCCGACGCCTTTTCCAGACTGTTCTTGGAGGGGCGGGAGCAGTCATTCCGTGACATCAATTTTGTGACTGACCGTTCACATCTGCCTTTGCTGTTTGGACGCCGACTGCAGAGAGAACCAACAAACTGGTCTGCTGTGGGGAACCCTTCACTCGAGTTCAGGGTCTGAATGCGCAGCCTATAATGCCTTATGCACTGAAGGCCCTCAAAGAGCAAGTTTTATATATGTGCTAGTCTTTTTGTGGAGACCCACTTGTTGATCAAAGTTTCAGTCAGGGTCTGTGTCTGCAGACTACCTGCAAACTTGGTTTGTTCATGTGGCACTGACATGGCAGTGAATTAATAATTCCACTCCCTTCGTGCACCACATTTAGCACATGTGTGCATTTGATGGAATCAGCTGTGCCCCATGAACAGGGTTCCCAGCCCATCAGGAAAAATTATTTTATTTTTTTCCAGTCAGGGAAAATTCAGGGAATTTGATAAAAGATACCTCAAGTCAGGGATAAATGCCTCAAATGAGGGAAAAATCAGGGAATTTCTTTGGCCTAAAAGTCGAAAGAATGGTAGTCAGTCATACTCTGATATATTTTGTTGTATATCAAAGCAACATTCAATGAATGGCTGGTTATGGTGGTTTTTTTAGTGTAGCCTCTTTGACTGCAGTACAAAATTTTATACTGAAAATACATGTACCGTAATTCACTGCAATAGCTTACAAAACATGCGACACGGGGAATTGTTTTAAATAACAGGGTGCTACATAAGCACTTGCCCGATTGCCCAGGGCAAGTAAAAATTAGAGTCGGGCAAGTGTTTTGAAGTAAAGACCAAAACAACTTGCCCAAATTAGGCAAGCAAAATTCTCACAGTAGAATGACCAAAATTAGGGTCGATAATTGGTCATGGCAGGCAAAATAAAAACACTTTGGAAAAAGAAATGCAATAATAAGGTAGATCAATTCATGTCAAAAGAGAGAAAAAAAGGTCAATGGTTTATAAAACCGCAAAACTTTCTTTTGAAGAGGTAAAACTTATTTTTTCAAGGATTTTTTCGTGCGAGTGAAATAGATTTTGGGCAAGTATATTCCAACTATTTAGAAATTTACTTGCCCGACTGGGCAAGTGCTTCTAAAAAGTTATGCAGCACCCTGAATAATTATCAGGGAATTTTTAAACTTCATCAGGGAAAAATCAGGGAATTTTGTTTTCTTGAAAAGCTGGGAACCCTGATGAATTTGCACCCAAGTCACTCACCCCTTCCAAATTTTGTCTCTGAACCCTTCATTAAAAAATGGGAGAAAATTCTGATTATAGGGTTTGAAAAGCAACTTCTTGTCCCCCTTTTTTCATGATTTCGTGGATGCGGACTGAAAGGATAGGATACTGCATATATACTTGTGAATTCATAAAATGCAATTTTTATTATTATTATATATTTTTTATTATTATTATTTTATTTTCATTGTTATTATTATTTTATTATTATTATTTTTATTATTATTATTATTCATTCGGCAAATAATACAAAAATACATTTCAGTATAAACAATACAAAGTAAGAAATATCAACCATTGGAACGCCAGGGACAGAAAATTCAACTGAACTACTGTGGCAGGAAGCCTCCTGCTGGTTTCGCCCTATTCTGCTCTGCATACTGTCTAGACTGAAGGCAGACTCATGAAAGGGGTTTCAGGCACAGCGAATTCTTCACCCCTTGGACGATAGTGTGAACGCCGGAGCCATGTGATTAAAACCAAATCAGGCTGAAACCCTAGTGTGCCCTCTCTTTCCTCTCCCTTTTGGTTCTCGTTTGCAATTAATGATTTGTTTGCCCTCACAGGGATTGGGTGTGCTCTGTAAATTTAAGCTAATGAGAGTAGAGTGCTAATTACACACACTGGTAATGAATAAATGAAAAGTGATCAGCGCGATGAATTCATTCCTACCAGAAAGACAATTTTGTGTTGGACACTTTGATGTTCAATTAAAAAACATCACGTTTGGTAGGATTAGGATATGTGACGTTTGGAGGGGTCTTCGGGGGAAAATGTCCTAGATTTATGACAATTATTCAATTAAATTCAGTATTATATAATTTATCTCCATTTAATTAATGTGCATTTACATGTATATACCAATTCAAAATGATATATGAGATAGGTTAAAACAATGAGATTACAATTCAAAAGGTTCATATTAATTAAATAATGTTGATTAATTATCAAGAGGGTGAAGAATTCACAGCACCTGAAACCCTATTCATGATTCTGCCTTCACGAGGAAACAGATTTTTTGACACCATTGTCATTATACTTTCTAAAATTAGTTTAGTGGAGACCGGTTCTGGAAACCAGTTTAGAAGACTGCTGTGCTAGCATTCCTACCTGATCATCCAAAAGTGGCTTTCAAAACCACTTCACGTTAAGTGGTCTTGTTGCTATGGGAAATGGGAATGTTCTCTGTAGGGTTACATGTTTCAAGCCAAATTTGAAACCGCATCATGGACATTCTACACACAGTGTGTGGAGTAGCGTGCTCAAAATGTAGGAAGATTGCTTTCTGAAGAACGGTTGTGTCCGCACTTACGCTAAAACCAGTTTAACGAGGCAAGGTGATCTTGAAAACTACATGGCGAGGTGGTTTTGTGAACCAATTTTGGAAGAATGCTTCCAACATGGCCTTACTCCTTACACGTGAAAATTTACACCGGAGCAATTGTCGCCAGAGAAAATGTCATGGAACCAAATTTTTCTTATTCTACTTTATCATTTTGCACTGTGCCAAATTAAACTTTGGTTGAAAACAGTTCATTTAAAGAATACATCATATAGACTAAGTAGTGTTTGACCAAGTGAATATTAAGATTGAACTGGTTATAGACGGATTAGGATTAGACCACGTGGGATGAGATTAAATGGAATATAGATTAAGTGGATATTTTACAGACTATTCCAATACCAAAAACTCCAAGCACTAAGAATGTGAGTTACCTCCTTTTGTTAATCAACACTGAACTGTATAACTTGTCGCAGAGACTGATATATGTAATTGATTTGTGTTATGTTATCAAGTGGAATAATACTGGCTTAATTTATATGTCAGTGCATATTTAGGATTGCACATCCAAGGGCCGCCCATCTGTTTGTTATTACAATATTAGAGGGATAGTCAGATGGCCCCGTCATACAAAGAGTTACGATTGATCCGATCAGTCGTAACTCTATGGAAATCCATCAGTGTCATAATTTTTTCTACAGGAAATTTGCAAAATGTCCTTTGTAAACAAAGGAGATCACACCAAATTGTCGAGAAATCAATGAATTTATGGATATACATTCATATCTATTTTTTTTCTGAATCAACATGCATTTTATATGTTGACTTTGCTGGCTTTCTATAGTTGCGATTGATTGGATCAATCGCAACTCTTTGTAAGACGGGGCCCATGAAGTTCAGCAAAAATCTTGGGGAGAGCTGTATGTTGTTCATGTCCAATTGTTTTGTCATTGAAAGTTTGATTTGTATGAAGCGCTGATTTTTTTAAAGGAATTCATCTCATGATCGATGTGGATGTTGAATTTACCACTTGCTTTATTTTTCTGTCAGCACAAGTGCTTCAATTAAGAAAGATGGTGTGCACCTCTGACATGTTCAGAACAATAACGTTTCTTTTAATGTCATAAGTTATACATTGTAGCAAGTATTTTTACTAATAACACAATTATAAGACAACACATTGTTGGATGGTTCAATAAACTCACAAAGTATGCATTAATTTCTATCTATTGCGAAATATAGAAAAAACATATCCTTACGAAAGGGACTTCATGTACTTGGTCTCAAATGATCAAGAATGTGCAGAAATGAGGGTTGGCTGTGTTAGTTCCATGACATTTTCTCTGGCGACAATTACTCAGATAGAAAGTCTGCACGTTAAGCAAAACTTTAAACCTAACCTCCTAAGCTAAATAAACCATATTCCTAATCTTTACATTATTCTGAACCCAAAACTCTATTAGAATCCTAACTCTAACCCCATGCCTTCTGAAATATTAAGACTGGAGCAAATGTCGCACAAGCATATGTCGCGTTACTGTTGTATTTGGCTAATGTATGTATTGCTACTGACTTTAGTGTAACATGTTTGTTTTCGTGCTCTGCTCTATATGCTGATGGGTAATTCCTAATCAAATCAGAATTATTTTCTGCCTCCAATTACACCAGTTCCCATATGGAATCACGGTGTACGTCTGCTTCAATCTCAGTAATGACCCTGAATCCGTCTTCTACATACATACAGCACAATATCATATTGAACATTCATTTTTCATTCGGATCTGCTAAACCCATTTGGACAATGTATCTTTTGAAGCACCTTTTGGTACCTTTTTGTTCGATTTAGCAACAGTATCTATTTTCTCTATTGAAGCATTTGAATATTTCCATATATGTACACCTGGAATATGTACAGAATAGGGAACAATATTTTCCCGTGGCTGCTATTGAACTTGCCTGCCCAAATTTGCTCAATTGTATCCAATTTACATTGGAACCTATAATTTCAGGGGCTCCCGTTTTTAGTCTACAAGGGATCTTAAGGGCATTTCGAATGCAAATCCGCCCCTAGCCCCCATGTAATTTTTTCCATGTATTGAAGTCTGCAACTTGCCAATTTCCATGGACGGTCTGTGATATTTAAATTTGCATTTTTTGGTGATGTTGGACTCACAAAATTAGCAAAAAACAAACAACCATGGCAAACATACCAACTTTCAGGTATTACTGCTCAATGGACGCAAATCAACCAAAGCCTATTGGTTACACCATTCATATTTATACATGTATTTTTTTTTCTTTTCATATGTTTAAGTACACATGTATTTATGAATTGAGTGCAATTGGTATGACCTTTACAAAGAGTGATGTTATGTAACAATATTGATCTCGTACCGACCGGTCGATAGCCACGATGACAACCGGCTTATGAGGCCTGTAATAGGCTCATTAAAGAGGTGTAGAGAAAATACCGACCCCTAGAATTATACTAGATGACAAATCCCTCCCAAGATTTCGAGCACACTCTTTATGTCTGATTAGTCAAATTTTACTCCGATATGATTGCACAAGCTGGGTGTCAAGTCTGCGTCGAGTCGGAGTGATTCGTGTTCGAGATACTTCGACTCATCGGAACAGAGTGATTTACCAGCTGATGTTTCACCATTTCAAGACAGATTCTGTCAAAATGGATTTGACCCGCAGCTTCTGCCATTTCAAGTCAAATTTGACTCTGCAGAAATGAAAGTGTGATGAATTTTTTTCTCATAAAATTATGCTCAAAATTGTTTGAATGCTCTCCTTAGTGTAGAAGTATGTGAATAGGATGTAATATTTGTTCCTCAGCCTCGGCCGCAGCCGATATCAGAATGTTCAAAATGTATACATCCATATACTTATTAAAATATATGTGTGACAGTAGTTGACAAATGGGTGTGGTGACAGATTAACTGTTGGTGTTGCATGAGTAGTTGATTGTTAGATAAGGACTGAAATGTTTCAATATTTATATAGTTAGTATACAGTGGTATATCTTGGTGGGGGGGGGGGGGGGGCATGGTCCCTAGTAGCCAAGTAACTATTGACAGTTGAAAAGGGGTGTGGTGAGATATTAAACTATTGGTGTTGCATGAGTATAGTTGATCATTATATAAGGAGGGAAATGTTTGAATATTTGCATAGTTAGTATACAGTGGTATATCTTGGTAGGGGGGCATGGTCCCTAGTAGCCAAGTAACTATTGATAGTTGAAGAAGGGTGTGGTGAGAGATTAAACTATAGGCGTTGCATGAGGAGATGATTATAAGATAAGGAGGGAACTGTTTGAATATCTACATAGTTAGTATACAGTGGTATGTCTTGGTGGATGGGGGGGGGGGGGGTGGTCCCTAGTGGCCAGTAACTATTGATGGTTGAAAAAGGGTGTGGTGAGAGATTAAACTATTGGTGTTGCATGGGTAGTTGATTATTAGATAAGCAGGGAAATGTTTGAATATTTGCATGTAGCTAGTATACAGGTATATCTAGGTGGGGGGCATGGTCCCTAGTAGCCAAGTAACTATTGATAGTTGAAAAGGGGTGTGGTGAGAGATTAAACTATTGGTGTTGCATGAGTAGTTGATTATTAGATAAGCAGGGAAATGTTTGAATATTTACACAGAAAGTATCCTGTGGTATATCTTGGTGTGTATCTGGGGGGGGGGGGGAGGGGGCATAGTTCCTAATAACCACTTTCAGGGGGTGCAGAAAATACTGAAGGGGAAAAAATATATGGACAAAATGAGCCACCAATTCAGCAGACAACTGCTGAAGTGGACTGGGCTTGAGAAAGAAGGGGGGGGGGGGGAACAAGACCTTTGTGGTCTCCCTCTATCATTGGTATTGAGGAATGTAGCTTCCCTCTCATTAGGGCCAAACTGGACTATTCCAGCAATTGCCGAAGCGCTCATTTTCCTAGATCTGCTTCTAGAAGTATATGCATCTTTATTCAAAGCTGAGGGACATAGAAGGGAGGAGAGCTGTTTAAAAGAGATATATGATGCAGATGAATTCTGCCCCCCCCCCCTCCAGAAAAAAAAAATCCTCACATTTCTTCATTGTGAACTCTCCTTGACAAAGGAAAATTTAATTCAAGTATTTATTTCCAAATTCATTAAAAAGAACAAAAGTAGAACAAAATTATATATACCCAAAGAAATATAAATCACAAGAATAAAAACAAAGATATTGACAGGAACAAACAGAGATAATAGTAAAATAATATTTGGCACATAATTATGACAATATAGTTGAAACGTATGTATGGAAATGGGGCATGCACTATAAAGCCATAAAAAGGCTTGTTAAAATGCGCTTACCCAAGAGAAATTAACTGTTAAAAAATGCAAGTTACAAAGAGGAAAGAGAGGGAGAGAAATGGAATGAGGAATAGGATAATTTTACCTTTTGGTTCAAAAAGTCACAAAGTATGAATGAGTGATCACCTTGGAACAACCCTCCTGGCAAATTATTTCGACATCCATTATGTGGGTGTACGGTCACGGGACAAAGGTGTGATTCAGAAATGTCACCTCTTTGCTGTCGTCATGTCCGCATTCGAGGCCTCGGAATCCGTAAACTAGAGGCCTCCATGATATTTCCATCGTTGGCAGAACTTTATTAGTTTGATAGCTCAAACCCTGGGGACCGTTTCGTAAAAACTGAACAAATGCACACTTTCTATAACATGTTTACTATCGACTTATCAAATTGAATGATTTCAGTAGCTTTTAAAGGTAAAAGAAAGTAGTTCCAGCAAACCATTATTTCTTGAGAAAGTCTTTTAAATTAAGGTTAATTGTCACCTATATCATCATGGATCTAGATCTGGTACATTAATGTAAAATTACCACCCTTTCACACGGTAAAAAAAAAATCGTAATTTGAATGATAATTCAAGTGAAAAATAAGGTTAATGACAAATTTTTGGCACTTGTGAAACCAAACTAGAATCATGAACGCTAATCACAATCACAAATTCAAATTATACTCCGGAGGTGAATTCCAGTTAAGTTTCACTCAACTTACGGTACAAAGTTTATGTGTGAAAGGCTTGACCTCCAAAACTTGACCACCAAAACTCCAAATCTTTTGGGGGGCAGAGCTTACATGACCTTTCAAGCACTTCCATAGATAATACAATTGTCATGCACTCATCGTAGTTTGCATTTGCGATGCAGTGCTTTGATTGACAAGTCACCAAGGACACATACCGGTAGGAAACAACCGTCATTGTGGTTGGTTTAGCAAGTTTGTGCCTAACAGGCTGCTTGAAATGCTATGAATCCAGTGACCGGGTAATAATAATTGTGAAGCGCTTTGAACAGTCGTAGATTGATAAAGCGCTATATAAATGCCAATTATTATTAATTATTATTATACCACCTTCGTTTGGGAATTCAAATTCAAATCACAGTTTTCGAGTGAGCGTGTGAAAGGTCCGATGATTCTAAAGACTAATTGCATTCATTATAATGATGATTCAAGATTCACGAGTGAAAAGGCCCTTATATTTGCGAAATCATGAAATTTTTTCTCAAAAGCGATAATGTTGATGATCACTGGAACAGAAAAAAAGCATGTGTGGAACAGTATATTGAATTTAATACTGCTTGGAAAAATACCCAACATTTGATGGAATTCATATCAAATTCAAGTAAAAATCAGCTGTTTTAACATTTTTTTGGTAATAGCTACATGTAGGTGGTTTGAATAAAACTGCTATTGACTCGCCGTACTGCTGCCGTGGAGCAAATGTGACAGGTTATAACTAAAAGTTAATCAAACATAACCATATTTGAATTATGCTTGTAATCTCATTTGAAAACCTTACTCTTGGGGAAAAAAATATTGATTGAATGCAAAGTCCAGTCTTGTGAAAGAGCCAATACAGAAAAAGGTTTAACACCTCAGCGATCATCTGATCAATCATAACTCCCAAATAAAACGGAAAATTTAATGAGCGGAGCTTGTCAGATCTCTCTCTGGCCTATCAATAACGATCCCACAGACAAATGCAATATAAATGAGGACATATATTCACAAGCCACCAATCATATTACTCATGAGGCCTGTAAATTAGGGGTTTTCTTAAACTGACCGACTTAATTGACAACACGAAACGGTACTTCTACTGAGCTAATTAAATATGATGAATACGGGTAATATTGAATTTGAAATTTATGTTCTTGTTTTGGATTGGTAAGAAAGTACTATAACCTCATTTGTGTGTGTGTGTGTTTCTGTCATTAAGCTCACTGAGAACTGCTCGAGTAATTAACTTAGTACTTAGGGTGTGTTCAATGTTGATTTTCAAATTCAAACAGCAACATGAATCATGATTGAAAGCTCACTTACAAAACACAGAATACAGACGTGATCAGTGGCGCACTGTTCTGTGTCGAAAATATAAAGCTGATTGATTATTTGTCGATCATCTTTAAATTTTATGCTTTCGTTAGTGCAGCTTTATTGCGCAGTTTGACCCATCACAAGAAAGGTCAGTTTGGCACCTGCTTGTGTAGGCTTCCACTGCAAGAGCAAATTTAAAGATGTTTCATAACTTACCCGTGATCAATGTCGCATTCACGATGCAAAAGGTCGTAAAAATTGGAGCTGATCGCGTTTACAAACGCATCTTTTTCGACGTTTAAATTTTCCTCCGAATCATGATTTGAAAGACTTTTACGACAGGTAATCGGGAACATCGAACACACCCTTTGTTTCTCGTTATATCTGCGTTCAGTAATAACTTTTTCCATCATGATTCATTTTGTTGTTTTTAATTTGAAAATTGACATTGAACACATCCTTATCCTCTGTAATGCTGTAGTGACATTTCCCCCTACAGTGGCCATACGACGACGAGTCAAAAACAGCTGTTTCATTCAAACCACCTATGTGTAGCTGGTACAAAAAATGTTAAACGGCCGTTTTCAACTCGTCGTACGACCGCCGTAAGGGAAATGTGACTGCGCTATTATCAGTAGATTATTGATACTCCAACTAGTGTCCACGTTCCTAAATAGGTGTACGTCATCGAGCCTTTTTATAGCAACAAGTTTTTAAAAGAAGTTGGTGAGCTATTTTCTTGAATGGGTGATTACTGCTATTGTGTATTTTGTAAAGGTTTAAAGGGGAATCCAGCCTTGGCCATAAAATGTTGTGTTGGGAAGGAGAAAAATAAATTAAACAGAATGGTGAAAATTTGAAAGAAATCGGACAAGCAATAAGAAAGTTATAGCTGCTTTAAAATTGGGATCACTAATAGTATGAAGATATCAAATTGGCAACTGGGTAAGTAAATTATGACAAGGGTCAAGGACAACTTTCCCATAGGCCATGTACTTTATTATCAGAGTTTTGTGGTTTTCTCCTAAGTACCCATTCCCCTTGGGCAGTAATCTAAATATAACCCAGGTAGTATATTGTTAAATGTCCTCATGAAAGAAAAATGTAATTTGAAATAAAAATTTTCGGAAAAATGAAATTTTAGCCATAATATGTAGTGGAGTACATGGAAGAGTAGTCCTTGCCTTACATCACTATGACATCCCATATGTGGCCAATTTGAAGTCTCCATGAGTATAGTGATTACCAATATTTACAACTTTTAAAAATTCATAACTTTCTTGTTGTTTGTTCAATATTGTTCAAACTTTCACATATCAACTTGTCTGATTTTCTTTTTCTTATAAAAACACGTTTTTATTTGGGTTGGATTCCCCTTTAACAGAATTCTTTTATTAGAATTGTGGGAAAGTTGTTTTTAGCTGTTCACTTGGATGGAAATTCATCGGACAAAAGATTCAATGCCTATAAGTTAGATGATTAAAACTCCTGGGGAAATACTGATTAGAATATAAAGGCTCTGTCACAATCCACCATCCAGAGCTACACTGAAAAAAAAACTGAGGTGCTGAAACCACCAGTTCAAACTTGTTCCTTTATCTAATCATGTATCAATCCTATTTGAAACAGAACCTTTCAAAGGCAATGTTAAATCAACTTTTATAAAGTTTTGAACATTTATTTGAGCTTTGGAGACCGTGCCTTTTCATCTATTGATCTACGCCTCTGGAACTCCCTCCCTTCTTCACTCCGTGAAATTGACAA
The DNA here is from genome assembly GCF_037042905.1 of Lytechinus pictus. Lineage (NCBI taxonomy): Eukaryota > Metazoa > Echinodermata > Echinoidea > Temnopleuroida > Toxopneustidae > Lytechinus > Lytechinus pictus. Next base: position 5,236,833 of record NC_087259.1, read on the forward strand.
CACTGAACTCTTCAAATCGTCTCTCAAAACTCACTTATTTCAGCAGATGTACAATATTTAGTTTTATTGGATGAGCCTGCGCCTGTGAATGTTTTGAACAGAAATATGGCACAATATGAATGCTGTGGATCATCATCATCATTATGTTGTAATTGATATTTTCAAGAATCATAGTTGGCACGCTGGTTAAGAAAGTGGCCTATGCAGAGAATGAGTGTATCACTCGATTAACCCTCTGCATGCGTTTACTGGATATGGATTTTTTTTCAAAGACAATTGTTGAGTATTTGGTTGGCTTGTTTTAGTGTGGAATGAAAAGAAATCTTACAAAAGCAAATTACTCGATAATCCCAACCCTTATATTTCGTCAATATAATCTGTCTAACTTCCTATTTAATATAAGACATTGTTTAAAACCACAATGGAATGCATCATAGAGCCAATGGAAAATAAATTACAAATTGAAATGGATATTTTCAAAATTTATTGTTGGCACGTTGACTAACTGGTTAAGAAAGTATCCCATGCATAGTTGATTATATCACTCAATTAACCCTCTGCATGCGTCATCTGGAAATTGATTTTTTTTTTCAATTGTAAGTATTTGGTTGGGTTTGGTTGAGTGTGGAATGGAAAAAATCTTACAAAAGCAATTTACTCGATAATTCCAACCCTTATATTTCGTCAATATAATCTGTATGTTTAACATCCTATTTAACATAAGACATTGTTTAAAACCGCAATGGTGTGCTTAATAGAGCCAATGGAAAATAAATTATGAGATTTGCAACATAAAATGAGATAGAGAAATGCTATTCTTGAATTTCATGTGAAAAGTGTTAAAAAATGCAGACAAGGCCCAGTGTACACTCTAAAAACAATCCACTCAAATTCAAATAGATACCTTATTATATAATGTAAGAGGGGCACAAAACACATAACGAAGGTATGCCAATGGAAACAGAAAAATAACTTTTGCATGTCTGGGTTCTGTTGCATAAAAGTTACCATTATAAAGTAATTTTGCAATTCAATGGTAACACCATGGTAACATGGTTTCCATTTAGCTCTCTAAATAACGATGACTTGTTGTCTCTCTCGGCGCAACATGGCGTTACTCGCACACTAGATAATCATGATAACTCCAACTATGATGCACACATACAGAATTTTATGGACAATAATACATCCGATCTTAATTACAATTTGGATGCAAATGATCACTTCGGACAGCTCACTACATCACATTATTTCACAGAACAACATTTCAAATCATACATTACATCAGATAACACTGGCGAAAGTTTTTTTCTTCTCCATTTCAATATCAGAAGTGCCAGTAAAAACTTTGATAAACTTAGACTATTTCTAGATAAAAACCGGTTTCCGAAATCTTCATTTATTGGTTTAACCGAAACATGGTTCTCTGATAATCCATGTTCCCTCTTCACACTCCCTGATTTTGATTTGATTGTTAACAATAGAACGCTAAGACCTGGGGGTGGTGTAGCTCTTTACATACCGCAACAATACGACCATACTCTTATAGATAACATGACCATATCTAACGACGTTCTAGAAACCTTATTTGTTGAAGTCACAAACCCCAAAGGTAAAAACTTAGTACTTGGTGTTTTTTATAGACCCCCTCAATCTAATGTTAATACTTTTTTAGAATCTCTTAATGAAATTTTATCAAATCCTGTTTTGAAAAATAAAGATTGCTTTTTTATGGGTGACTTTAATATCAACTTAGTAGATTGTAATTCAAACAGCACCTCACATGAGTTTCTTGAAATGTTTCTTTCATATTCTTTTTTACCGCTTATCACTAAACCGACAAGAGTGACAGATAACTCGGCCACTTTAATTGATAACATTTTTAGTAATATAACTCAACAAATTCCCAAAGCCGGTATTATCCTTAGTGACATTACCGATCACTTTCCAATTTTTGCTAAATTATCTACAAATAAAATTATCATGAAAGAAGCATTCAATACTCCATTTCGAAAGATAACTGATGACAACATAAACAATCTAGTTAATAATTTAAATACAACAGACTGGTCAACTGTTTTTGAATCCACAGACGTTGATGACGCATATAACTTTTTCATTTCCAAATTAAACTCTTCTCTAGATACTCACGTTCCTTTTACCACTAACAGAAAATCAAATTATAAAAAGGTTCCACTCCACCCTTGGATTACTAAATCACTTTTGAGATCAATCAACCGAAAAAACAACCTTTACTATAAATACATAACTAAACAAAGTAACGAATCTCGCTTTAAATATACTTCATACAAAAACACACTCACTACTTTATTACGCATTGCAAAAAGAGAATATTATACCTCCCAACTCAATTTGTTCAAAAACGATATGAGGAACACATGGAAAATCATTAATGGAGCATTAAACAAAAACAAAAAAAGTACTTCTATAACAAAAATAAAAGTAAACAATACAACTACCGACGACAACATCTCAATAGCACAAGAATTTAATTCATATTTTTCAAACATTGGCAACAATCTGGCAAGCAAAGTCCCTCAAACTCATAAATCTTTCAACAGTTTTCTTGACAACCCAAATCCAAAATCTATATTTTTTAATCCTACGAACACAAGAGAAGTTATTAATATTGTTAATAATCTACAGACCAAGAAGAGCCCAGGTTTCGATGGTATTCCTAACTTCCTACTTAAGAAAATTATTTTAACTATCGTCGATCCTCTGGTCCACATATTTAATGTTTCTATGAACACAGGGAAGGTACCTAACCTAATGAAAATAGCCAAAGTCATCCCCCTTTACAAAAAAGGTGATAATCGACTTGTTTCTAATTACCGTCCTATTTCATTGCTCACTTCGTTATCTAAAATTCTCGAAAAACTTATACATACTCGTACAATTACGTTCTTTAATAAATTCAATACTTTTTCGAACTCGCAATTTGGTTTCCGCGAAAATCATAGCACCTCGCATGCAATTTTGACTTTTATTAATAAAATTACTTCTTCCATAGATATAGGTTGTCATACTGTTGGTATTTTCCTGGACTTCTCCAAGGCCTTCGATACCATTAACCACGATATACTTCTTCATAAACTTTCTTTTTATGGTATCAGGGGGAAGGCCTTGGAGTGGTTCAAGAGCTACCTAACAGACAGGTCTCAATTTGTGTCAGTCAACAACGTTGTTTCTTCTACTCTTCCTATTACATGTGGAGTACCACAGGGTAGTTTACTTGGTCCTCTTCTTTTTATTACATATATTAATGACATTAAAAAAAGTTCAAATTTACTAACATTTGTATTGTTTGCTGACGATTCGAACATTTTCTTTTCTCATGATAACGTAAACCAACTTGTAAGAATTGTAAACTCAGAACTTATACATGTCACTGACTGGATTAAGGCGAATAAACTATCACTTAACTTACAAAAGACGAATTTTATGCTTTTTAGTAACAGAATAAACACAATACATGACAACATAATTTTTGATAATACTGTTCTTGAAAATGTTTCAGAGACAAGATTTTTGGGGGTTACTATTGATAATAAGCTATCATGGAAACCACACATCAATAATACATGCAAAACAATTTCAAGAAACATCGGAATTATCAACAAACTCAAATATTTTCTCCCATCTCACACTTTACTTACACTGTATCATACATTAATATTACCATACATTAATTATGGCATTTTGGCATGGGGTTGTGCGATCCAAACACAATTACAAAGAATACTGTTGCTGCAGAAGAAGGCTCTTAGAATAATTTTTCAAACCCAATTCAGATCACACACAGATATACTATTCTTCCAAAATAATATTCTTAAAGTGAGTGATTTATATCTTTTCCAACTCGCCCAATTTATGTATAAACTAAACAAAGATGATCTCCCAACAATTTTTTCAAATATGTTCTGTAAAAACTCCTCTATACACGATTACCCAACGAGACAACGTAATTGTTATCACCTACCCCCTACCCGTACTATATTAGCGAAAAACTCTTTTATCTTTTTTGGACCTGTGTATTGGAATTCCCTGCCCAACGACTTTAAAGAATCTACAAACCTTAATATTTTTAAACGCAAACTTAAAAAGATGCTCATTTGTCAATACTCCACACCAACAAGTCAAGCTAACACATAACCTAAACTAAAACTACATAATAACTTAACCTTTAACTGCCAATAAATTTGTCAAACTTTATTTATAAAAAAAACAACAACACTACAACATGATACAATACATTACGACCTGTGCACCTGCCATGCTCCTCCTTTCATTTGCACTTTTTATTTGCACCTCCCTTATCTCCCTCTTTCTTTCCTTTGCCACTTTTCCCTCCCTATTATGATTTTGTAAGTACTTTTTTTTGTGTTACCACTGTAATTATTATTATTTGAATTACTTTCTCTTATTTTTGTTGTCGCTTATTCGTTTTATTTTGATATTTGTGGATTACTTGTTTTAAGTTTGTCTTCTGTGTCCGTCTCGATTTTTGTATAGAGTTGTATATATAGTTTGTTTATAATTAGTATTGAAACTAAGTTTAGGGGCTTGCCTTCTCTACAAGCTTTTGCTTTTCTTGGCAAGTCCCTCCGTTCATTTCTTGTTTCTTTTCATTGATAATATTACTGAAACAAATTGTAGTTTTGCTTAATTTATATTCAACATTTGTTACGAAAGTTCATTGATTTGTCTGTATTATCGATTATATTGAATATGTATTGTTACTTTGATTATATTTTGAAAAAATTGTTGAACGGAAATAAAATCTAAATCTAAATCTAACATGGCTCAACAGCCAATCAGAATCAAGAATTCCATGAAGCATTTCCATTGGAAGGCTCATTTATTATAATAGTAATTTTTATGCAACGGGCCCCGTCTTACAAAGAGTTGCGATTGATCCAATCAATTGAATTCCACATGTTCAGGGAGGAATAAAACTTGATTTCACATAATAATAGAAAACACAAGAAATAGTGAGTGGATGATGTAATCAGTCACCTCATTATTGATACCGACCAGGATGTGCATATAGCTGTTTTGTGAAATTAGGCGAAACTTTAAAATGTCATAACTTTCTTATCTTACTTCCGATTTTGATGGAATTTTCAGTGTTATGCTTGTTGGATTTTTCTCTTTTTATTCCATTCAACTTTTTGTTGAGTGGACTTGTCTTTTAAGTTGGAAGGGCATCGGAGGCCATGGATGGCGTTAAATTTAATCCAGCCCTGCTGGTGCGTACCTCTAGCTAATGAGAACAGGTAATATAATAATAATAACGGTATATTTACCCAGGGTAGCCACTTCAGTTCCGAAAACTGTTCTCCCAGCGGGCCCTGCTATTATTACCCCGGCTTTAGCTTGGCTGCCTAGCGCTCAAGCATTCAAGGTCCATTGACAATTGACCATCTTCGTTTGTCGTGTGAATGACACCTGGACTGAATGCACAGCTGCAATGCTAAAATTGTCACATCTCATTCAAAACTGAATTGGGTCACTTGTGCTGACAGCTTCAAGTTGTCCTCATTGTGATATTCATTGGGTCTTTATATTCTCATTGAATATATTAATGGAGACAAGCAGATTGAATTGTGCCCTATATGATTATTATTATTATTATTGATATATATATTCTGGACCCCACAGAAGAACAGCGTTGTTATATTAACAAAGCTGAGTGGGCTTATCCAGCCATTTCACTATACTTTTGATTTACTATTAGCTTGTATTGTTTTTAACTTTGTGATATGGAAAATAAATACCAATACCAATTAAGACCTATACATACATATTACATATGTATAGGTAGATTGACTGATTGATTGACAGATTGCTAGGATAGATAAACAGAACTTGAACATTTATATATTAAAGTTATAGAGAGACTTAGAGACTGATTGAAAAGGAGGGAGAGAGAGAGAGAGAGAGAAATGAACAGAGGCATACAGAGAGCTAAAGAGAAGCAGTGAGAGGGGTGGGGGGGGGGGGGTAATTCCAAAGCATGCAGTGTATAAATGAAATGGCTTTGAGGAACTCAGTATCAACAAATTTATGGGGGAAAAAGATGGAAAATGAATAAACTAAAATAAAACTATAGTGATGTTGAATTAGTGAAATTATAGTAATTAAACATTTATAAGCTCATACAGTGAAATGTTTACCACAAAGAGTTAATTGCTAGGTGGGACTCACATAATCCTGTGAACAATCTGCCTACTATACCACAGTCTAACTGATATATAGTATTATGGATTGCGATAATTGAATAATAATGATATAATACATTGCATTTATATAGCGCTTTAAATGAGTGTTTCCAAGCGCTTTACATACTACAAAAATTAGAGAACTTGTACATTTGCATTTTGTGCAGCACTGCCTAAAAAAATGTCTTCTCCATTATGTGGGGGGAAATTCAAGCATTGAGTGGCTTAATTGAACAAGACATGTGATCCTAGTCGAATGTTTGCTCATCGTATCTGCTCTTGTGTCATTCTGCCAAAAAATACGTCAAATTTAAGAGGAGACCAAACAAAAATCAAGAATATCAGTGTCGGAAGCGTTATTATAATATATGAACCATGCTTTTTGGGAGTGACACCATAGTCCAGACCATGTGCGTTCCACGTGCTCATCTTTCGTCACATCAGACGTTTGTCTTTCCTATCTCCTTTCATCCATCCGTTCCATCCTTTTCATCCGACAAGCCCTCCGCACTGCCGTGACACCATTTCTTAAGGTCTCTGTAGGGCGAGAAGGTGTTAAGTAATTACCAAACCACTCTCCGTAGAGTGAGAGTCCTTCTGCGACTTAACAGATTCAGCGCCTTTTCTATCGCTTTGTGTCGTGAAACCTCCGTCTCCTCTGGGCTTAGTTCATTGTTTATATCATTCACTTTAAGGGGGGGGGCTGTTTCATGAGAGCTGTTTATAAGTTATGAATGACTTTATGAGCGAGTGGTGAAACCTTCGTTGGTGTATAATCCGTTTCTTATTCATTTATATAGCGCGAGAAAGTATCACTAGTCAACTAGCCATGCATAAAGTCGTTCGAAACTTACAAATGTCTTGGTGAAACACCCACCTGGGCCCTGTTGCATAAAAGTTACTATTATGGTAGTTTTGCCATCCAATGGTAACTTCCCTGAAATCCTTGATTCTGATTGGCTGATTACCATTGGATTGCAAAGTTACTATAATGGTGACATCTATGCAATGGGGCCCAGGTGTATTGCTCCCTGTCTATGTAACCTCAGTGCGGGGGAAAAAGGGGGCTGCGCACCACCAACTGTCGGACAACTTGTGACACGTTTACAACAGTGGGGAGGACTCTAAGAGCATTTCCTAGTCGTGAACAAACATTTTGGAGAAGGCAGCCAAATATTAGCTGGATGTCGGAATTCCACTCGGTCATGAAGTGAGAGAGCCCTCGTCACGGTTCCACCCATTTCCCATGTCCACCTTCAATCCCAGGGTTCCTTGCTTTCCATCAAGTCAAATGTAGAGGGATTAGTCTAAATGTTCAGACTTTTGTTTTTGTAGAAACGAAAGATAAGGTAGTATGCTTAGACTTGGGTAGGACATTTGAAAATAATAATTTCCTTGCATTTTCAATTTTCAACATACAAATCAGTATTGATGAAAAATTCAAGTCAAGGTCATACATATCTCCTTTTTTAATGAAAAATGATAGAATTAAAAATAATTTCATTTGTTAAAACAATGAACCATACTAGATAGTTTTCATACAATCGCTATGAAAAGAATCTTTTGAGGGTACTCAAGTTTCAATGTAAATGAAAATTGGGAATGGTATTTAGTTTGTAGCAATCCATTACACATCTGACAGACAGTGAACCTATTTTCAGATACTAATGCGTGTACAAATACTTTAGTACAAATGACCTTCCTCTGATCATGCGTAGAATCTTTTGATCATGCGCAGAAAGGAACTACGAACTGGCTTATTGCACAGTGTGCACATCTCATGCTTGTGTGAACACAAACTTCAACTGTTGTTTTCTCCTTATTTTCTGAAGCTCTCAATTTGTTTTCTCTGCATTCAATCAAATATTTGAGTGAGTTATTGTTGATTAAGTTTGACAAATCATATATTATTTTAAAGCTTAGGATGTGCTTGTTCAAACTCAATAAAAATCTCAAATGTCATTTTGGTCGACTTATTGTTGGTTTGGGTGTGGCTTGTCACATATTCTCCCTCTCTTTCTGCAAATTTTACACAGAGTATCAATTTTCAAACAATTTAAACCTTCCAAAGAAACAGGAAACTGCTCCTTAAGTAGAAAACAAAAAAGCGATTTGCTCAATGACGAAGAGACAAACAGAATATAAGAATATTCACAATCAATATAGAATGGCATTTAAGCCATTGTTAATAATATCCTTGATTCTGATTGGCTGATTACCATTGGATTGCAAAGTTACTATAATGGTGACATTTATGCAATGGGGCCCCAGGTGTATTGCTCCCTGTCTATGTAACCTCATTTTGCCTCCGACGAAGATTCTGCTAGGATCGAAAGCTTAGGCCCCTTTTTGACTTTATAATGTTAATAATATGTTGCGGGAAACTTGTATTTTGCATACATGCATTACAGCAATACATGTATATTTGAAAGAGACGAATATGACACTCAACTTGCGTTTTGCATAAAATCATATGCATTACAGCATTATGTTTGAAAGAGACAGATTGACACATGTTTTAATGATGTGTTGTGATTGATAGCTTTTGTTAGAAAAGTATTTCCAGAATTATTGAAAATAAATATATCTTTTTTCAGTGTGACTATTGAATTTGGCCATACTAGGTCTAACTATGTGCAATTATGGGGCGTTGCAAGAAGCTTGCGATCAATCGCAAGTCTATTTTCGGTGCCTAAATCAATCATATCTCTTGTAATGAATAGAAAATTTGAGATTGATTGCTGAACTGCTCCTTGCTACAAGTAGTGTAATTTGATTTGCTGCAGCTAAAATTCACTTATTCATTGTAATATTCTGTCAATTTAGTCAATTTATTACATCTTGGGCAATTTTACTGTCGGCCTATTTAATTAAATTTAAAGGATCCCCCCTCCTTCAAATAATCAGAGACTTGAAGCTGTATTTTGGATAATTTATTGACAATTCAGGAAAATTTTCCAAGTTATCTGATAAAAATCCCTTAATGAGAGAAAGAAACAATCAATAACCTAATGCCATGCGGCTCGGCAGTTGAGAGGTGTACATGCCTATGGGGAGAGAAAGATCGTACTAATCAATCAAATTTATTTTGATAAATCCCTAATTTGGGATTGTGGCGGCAATTATTGATCATACTCCCTGAGTGGGTCCATTTAGATCTAAATAAATGCCTCCAGGATTGATATCTTGATACACTAAAGCATTGTTGCGTGTTTGATTGAAAGCCAATGAGCGGTAGAAGGTTGTTAAACCCTGTGTTGTATGAGAGTAGGTATTGGCTTTTTCATTCCCACATGTCTTTATGGATGGCATAATGTAAATGGCTAAAAAAATTGATATGGCATTGGATTGATTTAATCTTCAACTTCTCCTGGGTTAATATGATTTCAAGGGTTGATGGTGGGGATTTGAATAATAGGTATGGTTTTATTACATTCTTGTGCTGACTGGTACAGAAAGAGAAAGAAAGGAAGGAAGGAAGAAAGAAAGAAAGACTGAAAGAAAGGAAGGAAGGAGGGAGGGAGGGAGAAAATGGAGGCACCTGAATCCATTGTTGTTTCGGGGGGGGGGGCTCTCTTGATGATCCCCCCCTAAAAAAATCATAATACTAATGACAGTACTAAGTGGATAAAAAAATTGAAATGTACCAAGACTGATAAGATATATAATTATATACCAATACATATACTTGAAAGTTAGTAAAAATATGTTTCTAATAACTTTTACAACCTGTTATTGTGTATTGATTTATTGGGATGATATGTGAAAAGTTTCAGCAGAAACTTGATTCGTCTGTCGCTACTTTTCTTCGTAAGGGCTCATCATCTAAGCAGTGCACAATACAATTAATGAATAATTCAATTTTCTCCTGAAAACCAAACGTCAGATTACATCGCTGTCCATACCATCCTCCCACGTACTGTTTGTGACCACATAGGGGCTCTTTTTAATTACCGATGCTGAATGGTGGTCAATCAAACAGCTTTAAAATGTCATTAAACGTTTGATTTTATCGCTTCTTTTGTCTGACCAGACTCGACCTGTGGCCTTTAAGCTGAGATTGAAACACACAAAAGTCTCAAGCTGTATTTATATGAATTACTTGTGTTTCCACATGGTCTACGAGCAGTTGATCTAATCCTCAGATCGCCTTACACCATCATGGCTAAACCCACTTTGTCTACTAGAAGATGGTCTAATTCTCAGATCATCTAACACTATCATGGCTAAACCCAATTGGTCCACTAGCAGATGGTCTAATCCTCAGATATTCTAACACCATCATGGCTAAACCCACTTTGTCTACTAGAAGATGGTCTAATTCTCAGATCATCTAACACTATCATGGCTAAACCCACTTGGTCTACTAGCAGATGGTCTAATCCTCAGATCGCCTTACCCTTTTATGGCTAAACCCACTTGGTTTACTAGCAGATGGTCTAATCCTCAGATTGCCTTGCCCTATTATGGCTAAATCCATTTGGTCTTATAATCGTTTGGTCCAACCATCACTTGGTCTAATCCTCAGTTGGTCTAACTGTCATTTAGTTTTAATAATAATATACAACATTATATAGCGCTTAATACAAATGTTCCTAAGCACTGCATACATTGTGGAAGCGTCGTGGTGTAGCGGTTCTGACTCTCGCCTTGTAATCAGAGGGTCGTGTGTTTGAATCCCACCTCGGCCTAGCGTCCTTTGACAAGGTGTCAATCCACACTTTGCCACTCTCCACCCAGGTGTTCAATGGGTTTCCGGTAGGATGTGAAAGCCTATGTAGTATGCCTAACAATTGAGTCTTGGAACTCATGTTGGAGTGCTCCCCAGGGAGTGGAGAAGGTACATACATTGTATGCGGGCATGCCAGGATCCAATGACCGGGGTAATAATATATCTGTAAAGGGTTTAGAGACATCGTTCTGATGTAATAAGTGCTCTATAAAAGCAGAATATCATTATTATTATTAATATTACCCAGGCTTGAGCACGGCTATCATGATTGTACGTCCAAGCATTCAAGGAATTCCTTCCTACCGGGTACCCATTTATGACACCTGGGTGGAGATGAAATATTGATAAACGCCTTGCCAGAGGACGCGAGTGCTACAGTGGGATTTGAGCCCCGAACCCTGTGGTTCAAAGTCTGGAGACTTATTTACCGAGCCACAACACCTCTACACTGAGAAAGAACAAAATTAAGTTGACAGAGCAGTGATCTGGGAATGAGATGACTTGGATTGAAACCGAGGTTCTCCCTTTTGGTAAGGCATTCGTATATTAACCCACTGACCACTGGAACCGGATGGACCCTGTGCAAAGTCTATGGGAATTATTTGAATACATGTAGTTAACAGGTTAATAGGGTCCACAGATAGAATTTTGTGGCCTCTTTGTCTTTTGGTTTCCAATTTTTAAGACAATTTGTAAGGATTTTTTTGTGCAGTCAAGTGTGCTACCAATAATCATCACTAAATCACTTTATCCAAATATGTATCAACTTTAAATCAATAAATGCCCTTCTCTCTCTCTCACACAAGAAATTGCTATTTTTAGGTTTCTCTGACGTAAATTATATCAGTTGGTGAGACCCTGTGTACAGTTTTGTTTGTTTTCATAAGTGACAGCTACATAACTGATAATGTAGCCTGCCCTCGCTTGAATATTTATCACACAAACATCGCCCGAGTCTAATTGTCCGTTATCTATGGCTGCGTTGATGAGCTCTGGTTTAGCTGGAAAGTGCCACTGCTCTGCTGGATAGCATCGCCCACCAAACCCTTCCAGCTTTCAGACTGTTATTGGAGGGGAGGGGAGCTATCCCCCCCAATCTTTGGGACCAGACTTTTATGTTTTGATAGCTTTGAATATACATTGGATTTCTAGATATGTTAGTGTATAAGCTTCAATTTTAAAAAAGAAAGAAAAGAAAAACTGCAAACCTCATGTAATTCCATAGTGAGTTTTGAACCCACCCAACTGATTTGTCGCATGGACGTGTGTGGAATAGATCTTTATAACCTCTGTTATAGCACTATTCTCATACAGTCATTTTCACTGTATCATGAAAGGTTCAGAAAAAAAAAAATTGTGGGAGGGGAAGGGACTTCCCTGCTCCTCAAGGCATCTTCTAATCCTGTAATCTGAACAGGTAGTGAGAACCCTGTCCTCTCCACTTTCACTGCTGGGATTAGGAGACAAAATTTGGAGAAGAAAGCATTCTGTGGTGTGAAATGAAAGGGTGCAGCTGTTTTAATTGAATCTTTGTATGCAGGGATGGGGTGTTACTCACAGCTATTACAACGTATCATGGCACTTGTAAGATACAACGCACTTGGGTGCGTAGTGGTCTAGTGGTTCTGACTCTCGCCTTTGAAACAGAGGGTCGTGGGTTCGAATCCTAGCCATGGAGTGTTTTCCTTCAGCAAGAAATTTATCCACACTGTGCTGCACTCGACCCAGGTAAGGTGAATGGGTACCCGGCATGAGTAATTCCTTGCATGCACTGAGCGCCGGTGATGGTAGCTCGAGCTAAAGCCGGGGTAATAATAGCAGCGCTTTGTATCCTCAGGCAAAAAGCGCTTTATAAATCCAGCTATTATTATTAATAAGACTGTGTACAGCCAAATGCACGGGTGAATAGTTGGTTATGGAAAAATGTAGGATTGCTTCCCTCCCCTTGAACAATAGTCTGAACACAGCATCTTATTAGCCTTACACTCTGAGAACACTGAACTGAAAGCTGATACGGAAAGAATGAATTTGAGAAGTTCATTGTTAGCCCTTTTGCTTGATAACCCATCTGATTTTTCTCCCCTCTTTTTCAATCCATCCTCGTATTCGATCCATCTGTATCTCTTCTCGAGCCTCTCCAGTTCTAGCGCTCTCATCCCCTCTTAACCAGGCAACTCTAAACCCCCTATATTGCTTACACTTGAAGAGCACCACACACAAATGCACATATGGGACTACTTGCGCTATTGATAAACTTGTCCAGCTGGATGTTCTCCTAGTATCTAACTGTAAAACCTTTTTTCATTTAGTTTTTGCTTTTTTTAGATAACATCTCTTTAAATGAAGGAAATCAATACAGTTTATATTTTAAGTTCTCATTTTTAAAGAAGATTCTAGAAGCTTTAATGTAAAAAGCATGATCCACAATCTTGTCCTCTCAGCATCTTTTTCTTTTGAGAAAGTTAACTTGGGCTCCATAACACAAAGGTTAGCGATCAATCGCTAAATGAATTGGCCTATCAGGATCATCGTTGCATGCGCATTTTGCTCAGTAGACCGACTAGGAACCAATCAGAATTGCTCTTTCAAATTAGCGATTAATCGCTAACCTTTGTGTTACGGGTGCCTTGGTGATATCCAAGATCTTGTATAATTGTCTTCCTGCCCTCATCAATTCGCCTTGATAATAAAAAGAATTACTTAAATGGGGATGCAAAGAAGAAAAAACAACTTATTCTCTTCATTTGCCACCAGGTTCAATTCTATCATAATATCCCTATTTGACTCTCTGTGCCTATCTTTCACCTCACTGGCTTCTACCTCTGCATTTCCTCTTTGCCATCAGCACCCCCATTCTTCATCAATTTCTACTTAAGTTCACCTCCAGAGTGATAATAGCACGACCATCCACTTCTCCAATCCTCATCACTTGATCTCTACTTCTCTATTTCCTCTTGCCCTTGACTCAATGCTATCCTTAGATGCTTTTTGTGTCTTCTTTCTCCCCTTTTTCATCATCAGAATTAAGATAAATTCCAAAAGGTCCTTTGTCCACATTTGATGAAACTGGGGTCATTGCTAATAGTCGATTATCTATAAGAAGGGATCTCGCTTAAACACTAATATTCAATTTCAATTTTGAGAGCAACAATTTATGCTTTTCTAAAGCGACACATGAAATTTCAAGGATTTAGAATAAATCGAGATTGGCTGTAAATATTGAGCAGTGGCTAAAGATTAAACCTTGCGCGGAGTTGAATTCGAATTTTGTTGAGTTGATAAAAATTATTTCCAATGAGTGGCTGGCCACTATTCACAGTGATATATCCTAAAGCCTTGAATTTTATTTAACCTAGAAACATGAGTTTCAAACATGCTTATTCCAATCTGTAGTTGTGTTCGATCAATTTTTCCTTGGTCATGTAAAGAAATACTAGTATCTTACAAAATTCAATCATGAAATACTGAAAATCGTGTTATAAAGGGTGATTTTGCAGAACCATGGACTCTAAAAATCTCTATTTTGATTTGACTACTTGCCTTCTCCCACTTCAGAGATTTAATGCATTCATCTAAAGATGACATTTACTTCCATGGTCAAACAAAGGTTGACCTTAACTTCCTGGGTCAAACAAAGTTGACCTTTACTTCCTGGGTCAAACAAAGGTTGACCTTAACTTCCTGGGTCAAATTAAGGTGGATCAGGGGGGGTATTCTGAAAAGTCTCGTAAGTTTCCACTTAAGTTTCCTCATAAGTTACCCATTTAATGGAGCGCTAATTTACCTCCAAATTCGTATTCTGAAAACTCTATTAGCGCTCAATTAACTCCCTTTAGACCGCGCCCCTATTGAGCCGAATTAGCCAATCAAATGCGCTCTTACAACGTAAAATTTTCTCCCAGCGCGTAGTGTCTCTTCACTTTGCTGGCTTGCAGCGCAGCGCCCGGCTGCTGCAGGTGCACTGCACCACGATATTGATACAAAGATTTTTTGCTGAAAAATAATGCTAAAAGCATTTGCATCGGAGATTAATCGGAGGGTCATTATGTTGTTGAAGCTAACTGTTGTCTTTTCCCTTTTTCTCATTTATTGTACCTTTGTGACTTTCTCTTTTTTCGAACGCGTTCTGATCTTCACATCCAATATTTTATTTGCCTCTGTCTCGGGGTAATGATGGGGGGGGGGGTTCTTCTTTATCTTAATTCCTACTTATTTTTAAAATAACATACTTTTCATTTTTATGAGAAATCTTCTTTAACAAAATGCTGATTTTAATAAAATGATTTAAAAAATCAAACTAGCATAATCGTTAAAAAAGCCGAAATTTTATTGAAATTGGATGTACAAATATCATGATATTTAAAATTTTATAGGTGGGGTAAACGATGGCATCCCTCACTATCCCTCGTGGTGTAGCGGTTCTGACTCTCGCCTTGTAATCAGAGGGTCGTGTGTTCGAATCCCACCATGGCCTAGCGTCCTTTGGCAAGGCGTCAATCCACAATTTGCCACTCTCCACCCAGGTGTTAAATGGGTACCCGGTAGGATGCGAAAGCCTATGTAGTATGCCTAGCAATTGAGTCTTGGAACTCTTGTTGGAATGCTCCCCAGGGAGTGGAGAAGGTGCATACATTGTATGCGGGCATGCAAGGATCCGATGACCGGGGTAATAATATATCTGTAAAGCGCTTAGAGACGTCGTTCCGATGTATTAAGCGCTATATAAATGCGGAATATTATTTTTATTATTTTTTTTCTTTTGTAGCAAAGGGGTCAATGCTTATTTTTTCATTGTCGGAAACAAGGTTTGATTCCCCCTGAACATTGCTGCATCTATTGTGACTTGGCAGTCTCATTATTGTCAAAATAATGTGCAAAAAATACTTTATGATGCTTATAATAAAAGAAAATATAGAAAAATGATAGTCATATTTCCCCTATTAGTACACAATTTCTGTTTTCTTTTTCCCTCTTTTCTAATTTCTTTATTACCAAATATAGCCCCCATTCCTTATTTTACTTGTATAAATTGTGAATATTTTTTGAACAAATTTAAGCCTAAAACATTTTGCTTAAAAGTCCGCCAAGTTTGGACACCCATTATATACCACCTTCTTTCCCTTTATTCCCTTTTTATACCTTTCTCCTTTATTCTCTTGCTTCCTCCTAAATTTGGCCGCAGTATTAAACCGATTTGATGATATTTATACGAAATGAAAGCCACATTTAGCAAGAGAAAATGAGACTTAATGGACCTCTTATCACCATTATCTTTCCCCACTGGAAAGTCCGCTAATTGAGCGCTAAGAGACTTTTCAGAATACCAAAAGTCTCGTAACTTTTAATTAAGTTTTCGCGCGGTCATAACGCGTACTGTTGCAAGTGCGCGCAACGCAACCCTGCCAAATAAGGAAAGGGGCACTTAAGTGACTTTTCAGAATACCAAAATGCTAATTGAGCGCTAATTGAGCTTTCAGAATACCGCCCCTGTACTTCCTGGTTCAAATAAAGGTTGACCTTTAACTCCAGGGTCAAACAAAGGTCGACGTTTACTTCCATGGTCAAACTGAAACAAAGGTTGACCTTTACTTCTTGGGTCAAACGAAGGTTGACCTTTACTTCCTGGGTCTCAAACAAAGGTTGACCTGTACTTGGTCAAACAAAGGTTAACCTTTACTTCCTAGGTCAAACAACGGTTGACCTTTACTTCCTGGGTCAAACAATGGTTGACCTTTACTTCCTGGGTCAAACAAAGGTTGACATTTACTTCCAGGGTCAAACAAAGGTTGACCTTTACTTCCTAGGTCAAACAAACTCATTGATCAGTGATACATAATGGGTGGGTGTAATAAGAAAGGAAAAGTGTGAAAATGAACGGTTTCCCCTAATACAGGTAGCCATGCTTTGTGCTTGTGTTTTGTTTTCATGATTCTTGCTTGTGAATCTAGTCAACAAATTTAATGAATATACCATAAACTTTACCTTAGATAATAATAACGCAGTTCTTGTATAACGCATATGATATCACATTATGTAATAACGTCCCTATGCGCTTCCAAAGGACTTGGATATTATAACTCTGGCTTTAGCCCCGCAGCCTTTTACAGCGCAGTGGCATTTCAAGGAATAAATTCCTGCCAGGTACCCATTCACCTCACCTGGGTTGAGTGCAGCACAATGTGGATGAATTTCTTGCTGAAGGAAATTACGCCATGGCTGGGATCATTATGTAGTGTAATAACCATTTGGAGCGGGCCAGATATTGCTAATGGGGAAAAATTTATAAATAGCTGCGAGAGAGCAAAGCAAGCAAAACTTTAGACTTTTTAATACCAAAATATAATTTTAAAAATAGATTTTGTCATATCCCCAAAATATAGTTTCACGTTTCACCATTTTTTCCTTCCATTGTACTTTTTTCCCAGTTTTATTAGTTGCCAGTGCTATAGATATCATTTCTATATATGGTAAACAAATGCATCTTTATCCTGCAAAATGACAAAGGTGGATTTAATACCTTTTGATACCAAGGCATCCCAATACAGGTCAATAGGCAGTCAATCGGGCTTGCATGTGCCTCTTTATTAAGCCTCTAGAGCCAAGAAAAGGGCTCAATCTTTACATTGGAATGTATTGAAAATTGTTTGGGGTGGAGGTGATTAAATCGGCAATGAAGGAATTTTGAGGATAGAACATGAAAGTAGTTTATCATTAGGCGTATTCACATCTGCTTGGTCAGGAAATTACCTGTAAAATTACCAGAAATTCTCCAGGCCTCGAAATACCAGTCAATTTGTCAGTGATTTTACAAACTATCTGAAACCTGAAGCATAAATTCTAGTCTTGGATAATATGTAAACATTTTGTACCCATTTTGAATTTATCATTGCCGTATTGCAAAAGGAAGGCAGGTTAGCATTTCAGAAACTTGTTCTTGATATATTTTGAGTGTAAGAATAAGATGTGAAGTAAAGAATCCACAGCTCAGCACACATCAAAAGTTCTCATAATCTTCTTTCACAGTGCATATATCCCCACAATCTTTGAGAAATAAATGTCAGCTTTTAGATTTCTAATTTATATTCAAGGCAGACAACTTGACACAATGTTTAACTATTTTCTTCATGATATACATGTTTTGCTACAAATACAGGAAAAAGAAATCAGGTAATAGTTTTAAGTTAAAAAAACCTTCTTGAGGGCTTTCAGGATGTTAACTCTTTGCCCGCCACGGACGACTCGCGGCACATACAGCGGACTGCCAACGACGACTCAAGTCACAGTTCGCACAAAATGCATACGGAACGCATTTAATTGTAATTGTGTGCACACACATACAATAGCGACGCGTGTATTGCATTGTTTACGAATCAAGCTTTCGTGTTATAGCTTTCGCCGACATTGTTTACATAGAGATTTTTCGCGTAAAATAGAGTTTTTTTAACTGCTTTAGGATATATTTCGATGAGCTTTCAATAGCTTGAACTGCTTTCCTTGTAATAAAAGAATGATACAAATTGCCACCTCCCTATAACAATAAGGGGATCAAAGTATCAATAGACGGGAAGTCTCCCAGGATGGGAAGTCTATTGAGAAGTAGCCAGGGTCAATTTCAATAGAAGAGTTTAGTTCACTGTCAGTTTACTCTTTTTGAATGCCCCATTTCAATCCTAAACTGCTTAGCTCATAATGACCATAAATACATGGATTTGGTATGCAATGAAAGCTAAAGAACACATCTGGACTAACTTAGAAATTTAACCTTCATTAGAAAGTATTGAATATAAGAGGTATAAAATACCCTCCTAAACGAAAAATTGGAAACAGAATGTAAAGTTAAAATTCTCAAAACCTATGATTTTATACATAGCAAAAATGATACCATTGGCAAGAGTACTCATTTCTCTAAAACTTTGCTACACAATTTTTTTCAATACGACAAACCAGTAAAATGTTATTGCGAGTTGAATAAGACAGTGCACGCAAACCCCCTCTGAATGTGGCACCCCGACATTAATGTGGCGCAGAGGGGATAGTGTACGTGGCGGGCAAAGAGTTAAGTGATTGTAGGTGTGCCCAAAACTATTGAACTCATTTCTGAATCTTTGGAAGCAATTTACATTATCATGAACATCAGTGAATAGTCAACTGTAGAAAAGTCACCATAGAGGGCAGTATATAGAATTTGGTTTCTGTCTCCATATTATTGGTACAGTGACTTCTGGGGAGCGTTTCATGAAAGGACTTGTCAGACGTTTTATCCGACAGTTGGCATAGTAACAGTGCTTCTTAGCCAATCAACATCAAGGAAAGATGTCAGATCTGACAACTTGTCGGACAAAAATGTTGATGAAACACTCCCCTGAATGAGCTTTTTTTTACTTTTGAAATGATATGTGTAGTCTGTAGATTATCCCCTCCGAATGAGGAATTGCAAAGTGCAAGAGGTTGAAGGTAGTTCCCATCCTGACATTAATTCAAATTGATATAAAGTTAAATATTGAATATTAAGATTTAAAATACCATTAATCCAATCTTGAGATAGGAAACTGACAATTTTAGAAGAAAAAAATATGGTGAGGTTTTTATTTTGGTGTATGGAGATTTATTTATAAAATGCATCTTTGGAAAGGAAAACAGTTAAAAAAGAGAATGAACAGGCCCATAACCTGGTTGTAGAAATAATTGAAATAGAATAGAAAAATATGGTATTTTTCAGATTTTCATACTTACATAAGCAGTGTTTGATATGAAGTGTCTACATATGACTGAGCCAGTTATATCTAGCTTGCATTTTCTTATGCCTTTTCTCTTGTATTCAATTTTCTGCTTTAAGATGATACATGCTTCTAATTTTCATGAAATATTTATTCTAAGAAATCATTTCCGTGTTTCAATCGAAGTAGGTCTTTTTGTCTGGTTATTTCGCTCCTACTTTTTAAAGATTTGTCTACTAAGATTCATTATTCTTTAATGTTTCCTGGATGGATTGGTGTTTGGATTAGTGTTGATGCTTTGTTGATGTTTGTTGAAGTTGATTTAATACACAATGAATAATTGATGAATGATCTACATTCTGATTGCATTTCAACGAAGCTTTTTTCACATGACCAGAGTGCAACGAACTGCAGATATCTGGCTGTGTTCAGATGGAGAACGATTTATACGTTTCCATATCAGTTAAGTTCAGTTTATTTATTCATTTCATCTCTAAAAACAATGAGTACTCTTTAATGAGGCAAATAAATCATACAAAAACAACTTGATAGGCAAATGACATTTGAGTATAATTCAGCCTGTATAATGATATTACAAATTACATAAGTTTCCTGAAACTATCTGTTTTTTACTCAGCCTAGCAATTGAGTCTTGGAACTCAACGCTCCCCAGGGAGTGGAGAAAGTGCATACATTGTGTGCGGGCATGCCAGGGTCAGATGACAGGGCAATATTAAGTACATGTCCAGTGTTTAGAAAAGCAAAGTATTAATTGCTTTAAGACAATTGCTATCGGGTAATGTTCACACGAATGTTATGATTATGAAAATTTTTGGTCACGAAGCTATCTTATTTAGATGTGAACAGAGTGTGTAAACTGTGTGTATAAAAATGGGGTACCTTTCACACAATCATGTTAGCATTATGTGATCATGATACAATCTTAGGCAGATGTGAACAGAGTTTGATAAACTGCAACAAGAATATGAGGTAATGTTCATGCGATCATGAAGTGGTATTAAGGGTTATGTCGGTCATTAAACAATCTTAGGCAGATGTGAACAGGGTTTGATAAACTGCAATAAGAATATGGGGTAATGTTCACACGATCATGAAGGGTTTATGTGATCTTAAAGCAATCTTAGGTAGATGAGAACAGAGTGTAGTAAACTCTGTGTAAAAAATGGGGTACTGTTCACACGATCATGTTAGGATGATTTGGTATTGACACTGTCTTAGGCAGATATGAACAGAGTGTGATATACTGTAGAAAGAACTAAGAAATTAGATAATGTTCTCGCAATCATGTTATAAATATGTGATTATGAACCTGTCTTGGGCAGATATGTGAACGAAAAGTGTGATTAACTGTATGCGTATGAAATGGGGTAATGTTCACATGATCATAAAACAATCTTATGCAGATGTGAACAGAGTGTGATAAACAGCATTAAAGAATATGGAATAATGTTCAGATGATTATACTAGGTTTATTTGACCATGAAACTGTCTTAGGCAGATGTGAACAAA
The DNA here is from genome assembly GCF_037042905.1 of Lytechinus pictus. NCBI lineage: Eukaryota > Metazoa > Echinodermata > Echinoidea > Temnopleuroida > Toxopneustidae > Lytechinus > Lytechinus pictus. The sequence continues at coordinate 5,258,057 of NC_087259.1, forward strand.
CAGAGTGATAAAATGTGTAAAGAAATGAGGTAATGTTCACATGATCACGAAGGGGTTATGTGATCATAAAGCAATCTTAGAAAGATGTTAACAGAGTGCGGCATGTGGGAACTGCATGTAGAAAGAAATGGATTTGTGTTCACACGATCATGTGATTATTATGTGGTCATGAAACTGTTGTAGGCAGATGTGAACAAAGTGAAATACACTGCAATAAGAATATGGGGTGATGTTTACATGAATATCATCATGAAACTGTGTCAAGTAGATGTGAATGAATAGTGTGATTAGTTGTATTGTGTAAAAAAAATGGGACACTATCATGAAGGGGATTTGTGATTATGAAACAATCCTATGCAGATATGAACAGAGTGTGATAAACTGTAGAAAGAACTAAAAAAAATATACAGCTGTCAACAGAGTGCGATGCACTGTATGTGAAAGAAAGTGGGGCAATGTTTACATGATCATGTATGAGGCAGATGTGAACAGATTATTATAAACTGTATTAAGAAATGGGGTAATGTTCACATGAATATGTGATCAACTGTGTCAAGCAGATATGTGAACGAATGGTGTGATTAACTGTGTGTTTAATAGATGGGGTAATCTTCACACAATGATGTACTGGTTAAGTCATCATGAAACTTTCATAGACACATGGTAACAGAGTGTGATAAACTGCAATAAGAATATGGTTAATGTTCACATGAATATGTTAGGATTATTTGATCATGAAACTGTCTTAGTCAGATGTGAGAGAACAGAGTGTGATGAACTGTAAGTGTAAAGAAAAATGGGGTAATGTTCACATGGTCATCTAGTAGTCCTGTGATGATGAAGCAATCTTAGGCAGATGTGAACAGAGTGGGATAAACAGCATTAAAGAATACGGGGTAATGTTCACATGATTATGTTTGATCACGAAACTGTATTAGGCAGATGTGAACAGAGTGTGATAAACTGCATGAAGAATATGAGGGTAATGTTCACATGAATTTGTATGGATTGTGTCTTAATTTCTGAAATGATATCAGGTGAATGATCTCATTGATACAACCTGCATCGGACGTGCAGTGTCTATAATTGAAAGAAATTTTTAATATACAGTTCATTGAACTGTTTAGAAGGAAATAGATTTTTATCTCACAGGGGGGGGGGGGTGTATTTAGCTGTGTGTCAAGCTTCTCATGACAATTTAAATTATTTATATGTATGGAAAGCCATGTGGGGTTCTTAGTTCTTGTGGGGGTGTCGTGTAGTGGTTATGACTCTCGTCTTTCAATCTGAGGGATGTGGGTTCCATTCCCAGCCATGAGTGTTTTCCTTCAGCAAGATATTTTATCACATTGTGCCGCGCTCAACCCAGCTAAATCCATGAAATATAAAATGTCAAAAAGATATCAAACATTGATAATTGAATGCTGGATTTAAAAAAATTATGTAATTAATCTAAGATGAAAGCACTATCATATATTATATCAAAATGAAACAGCTGTGGATAAAGAAAAGTGGTGAATTAAAAAACCTTGATTTACAGAAAAACACCAAAAGTGGATTTAGCTCCTTATATAATAAAACTTTACATATAAATTAATTGATATGAAATAAACTAATTAATTATAGTGATAAACGAACAAGTATCTCTACCACAAGTAGTGTCTTTTTACAGTGCTGATATGATAGCGCAGAATTGTCTACCCCTATCCCCATCCGCTAAGATAATGGATAACACCTCTAAGTAGCGAGTGGAAATAAATGTCGGTACTGCCATTTCTTTGAAAGAGAATAAAGTGATTAATGCACGTCTGATCGATGCAGCCAATCTTGGCCATTGAGAAAGAGAGGGATAGAACGAGGGCATGAAGGCCCTGTAGACGAGAGCCATTATTACATTCGTATGACCTTTACTGTGCGTGCATTGATGGGAAAAGGAATAATAGATATGAAGCCATTTTCTTTCTCTCTTATTAAGGAAATTCCTCCTATTTCTGTTCCCTCTGTTTTTTAATATTTGATTATATTTGATTGATATTTTGATTATCCTCATTTGTACTCTCTCATGAAGATGTCTATATTCCTGTCCCTTTTTTTCATTCACAAGGTTTCCAAGCCCATCTGGGAAATCAGGGAAAATTATTTTACTTTTTTTCAGTCAGGGAAAATTCAGGGAATTTGAGTTTTTAAAATACCTCAAATCAGGGGAAAATGCCTCAAATGAAGGAAAAAAATCTGGGAATTTTGATCAGCCCTAATGTCGAAAGCACAGTAGTCTGTCAGACTCTGTTATATTTTTTTGCATATCAAAACAACATCCATTGAATGACTGGCTATGGTGGTACTAATTAGTTTTACATTATTGCTTTTATACTGGAAATACACGTAATTCACTGCAACAACTTAGAAAACATGCAAAACTGGGACTGGGTTTGAATAATTATCAGGGAATTTTTAAACTTCATCAGGGAAAAATCAGGGAATTTGTTTTCTTAAAAAGCTGGGAACCCTGTTACAAATCCATTTTTTGTTGTTGAGTCTTGTTGAATTTGGGTTCTTGTCTACTTTCCTTCATATTTCATTGCCTATCTTCTCACTCTTTTTCTCAATCATTCTCGAAACTTGTGAGTAATTCCCTCCCTCACTCCTCTGTTTTTATTATTTTGTTCTCTCTCTCCCCCTCCCCTGTCTTCAACTCTTTGCCCCTCTTTCTCAGAAACATACATTAAAGGGGAATGAAAACTTTGGAACAAGTAGGCGTCTGTCGAAATAGACAAATAAAAAAATAAGAACAAAGAAAGTTTGAGAAAAATCAGACAAATAATTAGAAAGTTATGAGCATTTGAATATTGCAATCACTAATGCTATGGAGATCCTCCCATTGGCAATGCGAAAAAGGATGTGTGATGTCACATGTAAACAACTTTCCATTTGATGGACTATAAAATATCCCCAAAATGTCTCTTTTTGCTTTTTCTTATGGTGATACAAACTCTTTATCCATGATGTATTCTTTAAAAATCTGTATTACATGCCGTCCTATTAAAAGAATACACGATCTTCTGATAGATGTGATAAAAGAGGCAGTTTAAGTGAAATATATACTTAAGTAATGGGGAGAGTTGTTCGCAAGTGACATCACACATATTTGTTGCATTGCCAATGTGAGGATCTCCATAGCATTAGTGATCGGAATATTCAAATGCTCATAACTTTCTCATTATCTGTCTGATTTTTCTCAAATTTTCGTTGATCTGTTTCTTTGACTTTTCTTTGTTCACACAAGCTATCTTGTTCCAAAGGTTTCATTCTCCTTTAACATTTTCAATTTTCATTCGTTTCCACTGTTCTCTTTTTAGTTTCTCCAATGCCTGATCTATCTTGGAGATGCCATCCATGATGTGTTTGGTTAATTTCACCCCTCCCCACCACATACCCTCCTGTCTGTCTCCACTTCTGTCTCCCCTCTCTCCTTCTAAATCTGAATTTTGTTTCCTCAAACATTCTTCTTTTAACCCATTGCCTACTGGAACCGGATTATCCCTGTACAAAGCCTATAGGAATCACAAAATTCAGTAGTCAGGTTAATCTGTTCAACCCCCTTCTCTCTCTTTCTCTCTCCATCTCTACTTCTCCATCTCCCTCCTGTTCCCCACTCACTCTCTCGCCCTCTGAGTTGAGCCCATGGCCTTTTTTACATGTATTCATGCACAAAATAGCCCCCCCCCCTCTTCTGGTGCCCTTACTCATACTAAATTATCATTTTCTATATCATGCTTTCACTCCTACCCCACCAATCCTTTGATGATTTTCTCAGTGCCTCTCTCTTTATTTTTTTATTTTTTTTTCACCCAATCTTTCTCTTTTCCCCTTATTTCTTCATCTCTGTCTTTTTATTGATCTCTTCCTCTTTTTTTCTTTCTCGCTCACTCTCTCTCACTCTTTCTCTTTCCATCCCTCTTCAATTTGTCCCTATCCATCTTGTTTTTATCGTACAAGGTAAATAATGATAACCTTTATTAAACATTATAAGCAGTTGCTGATTTATAACTTCCACAAGGATTGATAACAATTTAATTAATATTTCTCAACAATACAGTCGATATCTTCACAATGTATTTTCAATCACCCATGTCGTATATATACATACTCTCATCGCAGGGAACGGATCTGTTGGCACATGTGCAGAAATTCAAACGCTTCTCTCCTGTAAATTGGCCTTACACCTTGTTCCCCCCTTCGCTCCCTTCTGGGCGAACAATGGAATAATCAGTATATGAAGTGTCGTCTTTCATTATGTCTGCTGTAAGCTGTGCCTTGGCTGCCGCCGCGGCTGCCGAAGATCCCACGTATAAGTATGTAAATTAAAAAGCTGTTGCATCGTCCCGTGCCGCATTATCGCCGGCACATGTGCACACACTCGAAGCTGGTTGTCAGCACGTGTGTGTCTAGTAACATGCTCGGCTGAGAGAGATTGAGAGTGAAAGTTAAAGGAGTGGAATTATAAGTCAGAGAGGGAAAGATGAGAGAGAGAGAGAGAGAGTTAGAAAGAGAGAGGGAGGGAGAAGAAGTAGGGGTGACAGATGGGGATAGGAAAATTAATGTGGAAATATCTTATTATTTCACCTTCCACATAAACATACATTCTGAATAAATGAGAACATAATGATAAAAATTACAAATTACAAAAAAAATACGATGTGAAATATGAAAGCCTTTAGCTTTTGAACGATGAAGAAGCATAGCTTGTTGTAAACATAATTCACTGTTTTTAATAGTAATAAGAGAGAGACAGACAGACATAATAAGAAAGAAATTGGAAAGAAAGATTGAAAGAGTAAGGGATTAACAGGTGGAGGTGAAGGGAATTTAATGTTTAGAAGAGAGAGAGAGAGAGAGAGAGAGAGGAAGAAGAAGGAGGAGGAGGAAAGAGGAGGAGGAAAGAGGAGGAGGAAAGAGGAGGAGGAAAGAGGAGGAGGAAGGAGGAGGAGGAAAGAGGAGGAGGAAGAAGAAGGAGGAGGAAAGAGGAGGAGGAAGGAGGAGGAGAAAAGAGGAGGAGGAAGGAGGAGGAGAAAAGAGGAGGAGGAAGAAGAAGGAGGAGGAGGAGAAAGAGAAGAAGGAGGTGAAGAAGAAGAAGAAGAAGGAGGGGGGTTGGAGAATCAGGGGAGTCAATTTTGAGATGCTAAAGAATGAGGAAGAAGATGGAGTGAAAAAGAGTGGATAAGGAGTTCTATTATGATTGAGGAAAATGAATAATAGCTAAGAATTATATTATTGTTTTGCATGGATTAATAAAGAGATCTGTGGAAAGATTATGAAGAAATTTCAATCGAAATAAAGAAATGAAAGGGTAATACATGCCTGCCAACTACTCCTTTTTAAAAGGAGTTACTCCTTTTTTGGGAAATTTTTAATATACGTTATATCATATAGGGAAAGAAAACTCATTTTTTGTCCAGATATCATGTACAGTCATCGATGGGAAATATGCTGTGACTCCTGTTTTTAAAATGAATCACTCCTATTTTGTATGTTTACAGGTTGGTAGGCTTGGTAATACGTGTAGTTTGCTAGCGCTTAGAAACATTGTATTGAGCGCTATATAAATGTTGGATATTATTATTAAAGAAACTTGAAAAGAAATACACCATGAGTATATCATTCAATAAAATGGTAAGGAAAATAGGAGTAGATGTGTGGGCCACAGTAGACGGCTCAGAAGAGAGGGAGAGAGAAAGAGAGAAACAGAATAAGAAGAAATGGCAGAGGAGAGTTTTAGAGAGAGAGAGTAAGAAGAATAGACATGAAAATGCAAAGGGCTGCCTCTATTATCATACAAGACTGCATCTTTTCAAGTCGGATTTGAAGTATGTGTCTTCACGAAATCTCCCTCTCTCACTATCTCCCTTCCTCCCTCCCACTCTCCCTAACCCGTTGGCTTTTGATCTACTCTCACCAGCCATCGTTCTACACGATATTCCTCTTAAGGATCCAGTGGAATTGCAGTGTAGTCGTGCTCACTCATTAGCCACCCAATTTCAGGCCATATTTGGACGGGATAATATCGCCGGCAGGAATCTTCTTTTCTGCCTTTTTCCTCCCATTTTTCACCCCTTACTCTCTGGATTATATATATAGTCGCTGCCTGGCATGTGTTTGCGTCTACCGCAGAAGGCAGGTGAGTGAGGACCATTGCTTGTGGCAAGCATGCTTTCTATTACTTCTCGATCATAGCATAGTGTACTTGTGCACGAGAAAGGCAGAGAAATACATTTTTTTACACCTGTTACTATAAACCTCTTGCTATTTTTGAACTCGTTAGCATCTCTCATCATTCACTGGAATTTAATGGTGGCCTTGAGGGGTGCATACAAAATGGAACTATTCTGCTGCGATTGCTAAAATTTGGGTTTATATGTTGTCGGCCACCTGTTGCATCACACACTGTCATGCGAGGGATAGAGGTATAGAACAGGAAAAGATATCCTCATGGAATGTTGCGTTGCAGACTCAGAATGGATTGTTTTCCTGCAAACCAGTGAAAATACCTAATATGCATGCAACTTGTAAATTTATAAAACGCTTGACATTTTCATTAGAGTTCCTTATTACATCCCTCATTGCACTGCAAGAAGGGGGCGCGTTTCTTGCGTGCCGGTAATCTATTCATTCATCGGTGAAAATGATTTATTCGTTAGCCTTTTTAAAGGTGCAGTAGTAGTTTTTCCCCCGCATAAGATATGATGCTTGATAGATGGTTAAAATTGCTTGTGCCTAATCGCCGGGAGCTTGAAATGTGTAAATTCTGTTAAACAAAAAAAAAAGATTTTAAAAGATCTTTCTAATCAAATTATCACATTAAATTCACAAGTTCATTTTTCAACAGATATCTGTTCCTGAAATATGTGTCACAGATACAATATTGATGAGAGGTGTATAACTAAGGGATATTATTTGAATATCAAAAGTATTTTCCTGCCTGTCTTGTGCTCGAATGCACTGTGATCTTGTATTTCATTATGCCTTTTAAGAAGTGTTGTCACATATATTTGTATATGTTGCATAAATGGTCTGTAATTGTTAAAAAAGAACAACCTATATGAACTTCAGTTAATGTGTTAAACTTTTGAATAGGTTTACTTTCATTTAATTGTTTCTTTACTGATTTCTATTGCAAAAATTCATTTTTACCATTGATGCACCACAATGGGACCCAGGGTCAGTTTCACAAAGATTAGCAATTGATCATAGGGCTGGTAATAACCAGTGATCGCATTCATCATAATGCACAAATAATCATACAAATCAACAGTAAGATCGATTGCTAATCTTTGTGTTACAGAGCCCTGGGCCCCGTCTTACAAAGAGTTGCGATTGATCCAATCAATCGTAACTCTATGGAAATCCATCAGTGTCATAATTTTTTCTACAGGAAATTTGCAAATTATCCTTTGTAAACAAAGGAGAACACACCAAAATGTCAAGAAATCAATGAATTTATGGATATACATTCATATCTAGAATTTTTTTTGAACAAACATGCATTTTATATGTTGACCTTGCTGGCTTTCCATAGTTGCGATTGATCGGATCAATCGTAACTCTTTGTACAACGGGGCCCTGGATATCCCTATATCATAATTTGATTGTGTTATTTCAGTAGTCAAGGTGTGAATTAAAAATATTGAGCACTTTCCTTGTAGAAAATAGCCTAAGATGCGTTCATGCTCATTTTCTTTATGGCAAGGATCAGTGATTTTAACCATTCAAAGTACAGGTTCATCCCTGCTTATTAAATTTGCTGTGAAAACGCTGTTTGATATTTTAAGCACATTGTTTAAGCCCATCATAACAATAATTGTTCAAACTTTTAAACAATGGTTGAGATTTTAAACAACTTTCTTTTAAATTGTAAACAACTTGTCTCAAATTACTTGTTTATAAATTTGAACAAAAGTAGCTAGAGTGACAGGCTTTAGCAACATGCTTGAAATTGTAAACATCGTTTTTACATTGTGTTAACACCAATTTAGAATACTAGTTCTTAACCTATGTGAATCCACTTGCACAAATCATGATGTGCCTTCTATGTTATATATAAACATAAATGGCCCTTATACATGCATGTGTCATATTTCGGCTCTCTCCAGCAAGGAAAAGTTGATTGTAAATGTGTATTTGAACGTCATTTACAATTTGAAAGACAAAGTCAAAATGCTCATTCTTCCCTCAAAGAGCATAGACGAATCTTATGACCTAGTAAACCTAGTGAAACTTTTCTCTCTTAATCAAACGCTCTTTACGGATTTGGTCATATATCAAATAAATGACTGGCTTATGAAAGTAGGTCGAGAATGTATACAATTAATAATTGTTATTAATTGCACTTTTAAAATCATTCTTCCAAGTACTTTTGATTTCTTGGTTCATTTATAATTTTTTTAAAGCAAGCAAGTATGATATTGTCATCTTTCATATTAAAGAGAAAGTAGAGACAGTGATTTTCCGTTTCAAAAAATGGTCTTTTCCATTTCTGAAAATCTGTAATTCCGTTTCAACTTGATCTAAAAATGGAAATTCTGTTTTTTTACTGAAAATGTACACATCAAAAACCTGAATTCCGTTTTGCAAAGGTGAATTCCATGAATTTTTACATGAAAAAAGTATAAGAACCAAACAGCATTCCCATTTTATTTACTGGTAAAATGGAAAATCACTGTCCCTAAGAAGGAGACATACAGAGTTTCCCCGAAAGACATTCACAATTTGCTTTAAATTTTCTTCCCTTTTACTCTTTAGGTAATTTATTTATCTATTTATTTATTACTGATAATATGATGGATGACTCACCATCACCGATGATGATGGTATTTTTTTTGTCATCTCTAAATGAATCTTTATACAGATTTAACAAAAAACTATCTGTTCTGGTTGTTTTTGTTTTGAATATAAACTTTCAGAATGCCATGTCGTAGCAAGGCATGAAATTTAGATTTATTGACACAAACCAACAAATTTCTAAGGATATTGCATTTGAAAGGTAATTGGGATTATTTATTTTTCATCATGTTTTTAGGGGGGAAGGTAGTCACATGATATATTTTGTCCACACAAAAAATTGAATAATATTCTGTTTCATATTTTTTTTTAATCAGGAAGTTGAAAAAAATCATTGTAAGTGACTAGTCCAAAGATATCACTATTTCTTTTGTGCTGCATTTTTACTATTCTCATTTTTTACCTATCTACACTAACGGTAATATCCATTTTCATTGAATGATAATATCATTATTGTGATTTAACATCTATATATTCAATCTATCAATTACAAATTGTCTAAATCTTTAGTAAGGTTTCAATGATGAAAATTATATTGGAGGAGATTCCAATTTTTCAGAAGTGTTATATGACTTAATAATTTTATTTGGTAATTCAATCCAGTTAGCTGTTATGCATCACTTTATTGAACAGAAAGCAATAAAGGAACAGTATATACAATACAGATACATTTTATACATTGATTTAGACATAAGAAAAGAGAGCCCAGGACACGGTCGCATTACTGACACAGACAGGGCATATCTAACATAAAGTATTAAATGGGATCATAAAGTACTAGAGGAGTTACTAAAGCGAAAATATATTACAATCAATTAAAGTAACTGGGAATAGAGACTTGGATACAAATTTCAGAATAATTACATAACCATCATCAATTACAATACAATTGCACAGATACATAAGAATTAATGATCATCAAAACAAATTACATACAAAAATACAACAAAAAATGCAAACAAAAATGACGGTTTGGTTACTGTGGAGAAAGCATAGCTTATAAAAAGGGTCACCAAGTTAAAATACACACTGAAAATATACAATAAATAATGATACATCAACAACGAAAATCTGATTTTTTTTTTTCATAAAAATATAATCTTTAAAAATTTATTCAATGCTCTCCTACAAAAGAGGCCATTTGAACACATATCCTACAATATACTGATTGCATATAAGTATAGCATGTGTAACACAATGTAAGTCAGAAATAATACCAGGAAAAACTAGAATTTGACCAAATAAAAAGACCTTGTTGAAATAATTGAAGCTAGTGATGATAACTTAATTTCACTCTGTATGTGATTCATATCACATTCAATACTAAAGATATGTGATGTGACATGTCTTATTTGCCCCTTTAACACAACACAAGTACATCATTTTTTAGTCGATGATTCCCTCATAAATGTACTATTTCAATAAATGAGGAAACAATAATTTTAATACACATGTAATTGATCTGCCCCTTTAATACACAGTAAGTGCTTCACCTTTGTAGATGAATTCCATCAATATTCTTGCACCATGATATTGATCTCAACTAAATACGAATTATAAAATTTGTTTTAGAAATACTTGCATAGTTAGCCCAATATTGATCTCTCAGTCATTTTAAGAAAACCTTGAACCAAATATTATATCAGTAATTGAATTCGCGAAAGAATGTCGGATAATTTGATTCATTCCGTAGGGTAATTACCCTATATTTTTTAGACCCCCTTTTTCTAGCTGCTGAAGAAGGAAATAGATGAATTCACTCTTCACTTAATTATCAAATTATGTAAAATAAGCTTTTCGAAATTCATTTTGTTTAAATCCTTTTTTACCATTTTTGGGGTTTATTTCTTTAAATTGATTAATTGATTAATTATATATTTATTTATTCATCCATTCATTTATGTATTTTATTCATTTTTTATTCATTCTAGTTTGTAGAAATATTTCAGACATTCAAATTTGTTAAAGACTGGTCAAGTTTTCAATTATTCTTCATTTTAGTATCAGAGACATATTTTGAATAATAAACAATTACAAAATATAGAAAGACTCATCTATAGTTATCTATAGTACAAAGATATATAGGAAAAATATATCTACAAAGCAAATCAGATAGTACTGCATAGATAACTGGGTGAAATACAGGTCATTATATAATTTCTGTAGCTCAATATATTTCATTTATTTGATATCTGACCAATTATTTAGATAAAACAACGCAACACAAAATTGACAAGTATTGTTCTTTTTAAGAGTTAATATAGCAGATGCAGATACTAAAGAGAATTTGACATTAGACACTTTAACATTTTGAAATATTCAAATACCCCATTAGAAAAAAGAAGTAGTGTAGCATACATGCATACATGTATGTAAAATTTGCACAATGTTAGACTCCCTTAAAATGATTCTTTCTCCTCCCTCCTTGATTGAAATATGTAATCTGTTTGTAATGTGCTTGGAGCCGAAATTAAGAAACAAGTTCCAGATAATTAACCATTGAAAATCGGCCAATTCTGATATTAATATTCATATGCTTATAGTGAATGTACCATTTGGTAGAAATGATCGATCAAGCGTGATCGTCACAAACGGTCGAGCAACAGACTCCCACTATCCGACAGATGCCCCGCCTCTTCTTAAAGGGGATCTCCATGCTGAACATAATATGATTTGAATAGATAAAGTAAAATAAGACAAACAGAACACTGAAAATGTCATCAAAATTGGATGAGGAATTGCAAAGTATTGACATTTTATTTTGGTGAAACTGTTCTATGCATGTCTTCATGAATATGCAATGGCCTTATGTGATTTCCCATCCCGATGTTTCTACAGGTCCGAAAGTATAGCTTTCAACATGGAAAATATGGAATTCTAATTTCACTTTCAGATTCAACTTTTTCTTTTCACTTTTGTTTTATTCACATCTTTATCTTCTTCCAATATGCAATCATTTTATTTCTTACTTCATGGCGATTTTCAATATAAAGCAGCCTCGCCAACGCTTTGGATAACGCTCCTGACCAAAACAACTTGACTACAAACAGAATTATCTATCAATGCAATATCCTCACCGTCCATTTGATAGAAGAATAATTGATAACATTATCAAATTAAACAATAAGAAAGGGGATAGATGGACACTTGAGCACTTAGCCCCGCGGTTGAATGTCAAGGTTGTTAGAAAAAGAAAGAGACAATTTATTCCTCTCGCGGTAAATACCCCATCTTTGATAGATATAGTGTAAACCTTTCTGAGACCTGATTGCTTGAGAGAAGTTTGACTAGGATGAGCTATGGTTGTTTTTGAGATAACCGCTATCCCTATACTCACCATTACATTCTTTCTCTTTTCTTAAGCTGTCTTCCTCAAGCACCCTGTCGGTCACTCCTTCATCTCCAGTTTACACTTCTAAACTAGCTGTCAGCGCTCCGGCAGCTTGTTTGGAATAGAGGGATCGCCCCCCCGTTCCCAAGGAGGATATTCACGTCTGATGCGCGATGCCGATAGAGAGATCAGGGGCCTGGACTCAAGAGCGACAAGCGTTTGCCCCTGCTCTAATCGCAGCCTCTCCGTCTATCATCCATCCGTTTTGTCCGGAATCCTTCCCCCCTCTTCTTCGCCGCCCCCTATCCATCCCCTCTCGCCCCTCTTGCTTACCCCCTAGACACGACACTCGACCTCCTCTCCGTCGTCGCTGTCGACAATCTCGTATACCTTCTCGGACCTGCCTGGCTCTTGTTCGGCTGTTGTCGAGCGCCTGTCGGGATGGTCGTCGTGACGACAACCTTTTCTGTTGTTGCAACCATCGTCATCTTTTCCATCGTTCTATCCATCTTGATCTTTTCGTTCATCCTCCTTTCCGGTCATCATGCGAGGGAGGCCCTCAACGTCAACTCTTTCAAGGTAGATGGATATTGAAGAGTTGGGAGAGACTAAAAGAGAGAGGGAACGGGATTGTGGGTGGGAGATGGGATGGAGAGAAAGAGAAAGGGAGACAGCAAGAGAGGGAGAGCAAAAGAAAGAAAGAGATTAAGAGAGAAAATGTAATGAAAATAAAAGAAAAAGAGAAAGAGAGAGCTGAAAATAGAAATAGAGATATGGAGAAACCCAAAATTGAATTTTTGGTCAAGGGGAGAAGGTGAGGCATAATGAGTATTGTGCAGTGGCATGAGAAAGAGTAAGATGCAGTAGTATAGTAATTAGATAAAGAGTATGTCGATTGACCACTTCTACAATGCAAGTAGTCTACCGTGGGCAGAGGTGGAAAATATAGTCTGTTCACCATTTACATTGAGAGTGGGACATTAAATTTTTGTTAATTGTTCTATCATCAGACTCATATAATTGAATTTAACTTTTTGGATAAATTACTTGTCTTATTCGCATACATTCGTAATTCCAAAGCTTCGTTATTCCGAAGGTTCGGTTATTCCGAAGGTTCGTATTTCCGAAGGTTCGTAATTCCGAAGGTTCTTAATTTCGATGGTTCGTTGATCCGAAAACGAAATAAGGTTCGTAATTCCAAAGGTTCGTTAGTCCGAAAACGAAATGAGGTTCGTAATTCCGAAGGTTCGTTAGTCCGAAAACGGAATGAGGTTCGTAATTCCGAAGGTTCAAACCTTATTTCGTTTTCGGATTATCGAACCTTCGGAAAAACGAACCTTCGGAATAACGCCACAAATGTTCGGATTAACGAACCCTTTTACGTTTTCGGATTAACGAACATCGAGGTATAGGCAATTTACGTGTTTCGGAATTATGAACCTTCGGAATAAAGAACCTTCGGAATTACGAAGTGTAACCGTCTTATTTACTGTCCTATTATTTTTGTTTTTCGTAACAAATACATCATGCTGAACAGATGCTTCGAATCATCTTTTTCTTCCTCCTCCTCCTCCTTCTTGTCTTCCTCAGCATTACTATCATGCATCTCAATCTCATTGTTATCACCGTGCCAGAGAAAAATGAAAAACTTTGTTTATGAGGCAATGGCGACACGACATTTGCTCCTGCGACAATTACTTGAGGCTTTATTTCGTCTAAGGTATAGGGTTAGGATTAGGGTTGCAATAGCTAGGGTTTTATGTTAGATTTAGGATAGGGTTTAGTGTTAAATCCAGGGTTAAAGCTGGTCATTCAATTAGTGTGTGGAATTCAGACGAGCAATTGTCGCTGGAGCAAATGTCGTGGAACCTAGGCTAAACCCGGGCTAAAGCAGGGAATAATAATATCCAAGTCCTTCAGATGTGCGGGAGGGGGCGTAAGGTGTGCTTGTTGACTTTTTCTGACTACCAGCTACCGCCATTTTTTTTTTTGGGGGGGGGGAGAGACAAAATGGACACCCATCAGAAAAATCATTGAGCTACGCTATCGCGATATATTGCGACTGGAAAAGTCGTCTGTAATGATGACGTCATTCAAGATGGCAACTTATGCCGTGATGCCCTTCCAATTTGTTTTATAATATAGATATGTGCCCCGTAGAGAGTGGCCTCGCCCTCATGATAATAAAATTCAAAGCTTGGAGATGTTACGATCTTCAATATTGTTTTAGAAGAAAAACAACTCTGAGAGATAAGTATTAGTAAAGTACACAGTAAAAACGCTGTTTGAATTATTTATACGATGCTGTTTAGTATATGAATCTTACGGTAGGTGTTTGATTTGTTTAAGCAAGTGTTTAAAAATTTAATCAAAGTTTAATTTTTGATACCCAATCCTCAATTAATTAAACATGGTTGTTTAAATGGTAAAACAACTACTGTAAGTTTCATATTGAAAACAAGGTTGCATAAAGATTTTAAACAGCATTTTTTTCTCTGTATGGTTGTCATTATTTCTCTTTGTAAATAACCCTGTTAGTAGATTAATGATTATATTTTGCAAGAGAAAATCATATCCAGCTCTAAAATACAACATTCACAAATTTGTGTCAACATGACGAGATGACAGTGAAAACTGTCAGAACAAATACCAATCTCTGCTAACCCCATGGCAGGGTTTGCCCGAATTCCATCAAATTACGTTTTCGCCTTCAGAGCTGTGTTTGCAATATTTACCCCCGAAAGGTTGCGATGCCGCCCCCGAGACTTGGAGGTAGGCAGGAAAGTACACGGACACCAATCTCTGTAAAGCCTCTGCTATACCTACTGGTCCCCCTCCGCATCATATTCATTAGATGTTTTCACACCTAACTGATGGCAGAAAAGGAGACATGACATTTGATCCTGCGACAATTGCTCCTGGATTAATTTTATCCAAGATGTATGGTTAGGGATTGGGTTACAATATGGTTTTATATTAGGTTTAGGGTTAGGATTAGGGTATAGTGTTAAACCCACGATTGAAGTGGGTAATTCGATTAGTGTGTGGAATTTAGAGCGGAGCAATTGTCGCCGGAGCAAATGTCATGGAACCGGCAGAAAATATCTTTGGTAAATTGGAAGCATCATGCTGTAGCGGTTCTGACTCTCGACTTGTAATCAGAAGTTTGTGTGTTTGAATCCCGCCGTGACCTCGCATCCTTCGGCAAGGCGTCAATCCACACTTTGCCACTCTCCACCCAGGTGTTAAATGGGTACCCAGTAGGATGCTATGTAATATGCCTAGCAATTGAGTGTGGGAATTCTTATTGTATTGCTCCCCAGGGAGTGGAAAAAGGGCAAGACATTGTGTGAGTGCATACAAGGATAAAATGACCTGGGTATAATACATAAAAATATAAGTGCTGAGAAACGCAAAGTATTGAGCGCTGTATAAATGTGAATATTTTTATTCATTGTATTTTGTGATCTGGGTAGAATACCAATTGAAAAAATAGAATTATCTATCGAAAGTACTTGTAATATCCCCAAAGAAAATGCCTACAAATTAGTTGGTACTTTCAAAAAAAGATATGTGAATATCAAAGGGATTTCTCCAAGGTTGCAGGAATCTTTGCAGTGTGAAAGCAAATTATGAGCACATTATAGGTCATTTTAAGTCAAAGGAATCTTTTCAGTGTGTAGGCAAACTCAAGATGTAAGGCAAAATAATGTACATTATGAATGTAAGAGTATTTTTGCAGGCTCATAACTATGAGGACTTTATCTGGTTCTAACAAGTGTGAATGTAGGCAATAATTCATTGGTATTTTTCCACTCTTCACCCAGGTGTAGTAAATGGGTACCCGGTAGGAAGGAATACCTTGAATGCTCAAGCTCCCAATCAGGGTAGCTGCCCTGAAGCTTGGGTAATAGTACATACATATGGTGCGCCTAGAAACATTGTATTAAGTGATACATATATTTTGCAAATTGTTATCACCATCATTTTGAACCCCAGAGAAAATCATGCAATTTAGAGGTATTTTTGTAATTTGGCGGGGTGTGAAACTACCTATTATCACAACTATCATACCTGTAAGGTGGAGATGGTATTCAGCCAAATCTTGTTCAAATGCCGAGTATTGCCGATTTGCAAGCTCAATATGGTTACAGATCTTAATCATCATTGTAATTTAGTTAATATAAGGTTGCCAATTTGAATGATGGCATAACATTCAGTGATTTTTTTTTTAATGTTGAAATTGGTCCGATATCTGTATAGTAGTTTTCATGCACTAAGTTATGAAAGCCAAGTGTTGCCAATTTGCAGGATTGATATATTAGGAGGCAATCTCAGTGTGCTTTCGTCAGTAATATTTTATTATGAAGTGAGGTGTTGCCAATTTGCAGGTTCAATACCCTTTGAGGCAGTCTTTAAGAAGCAAACTGTTTCATGAAAGATGTCTCAGATGTTTTACACATCATAGTCCTGTCTTACAAATTTTTGCGATTGATCCAATCGACCACAATTATGGAAATCCAGCATCGTCAACATGTAAATTGCATGTTTGTTCAAAACTTTTTCTATATATGATGGATATTCATACATCCATCACTTTCTTGAAAAATTCAGTTTGCTTCTCTTTGTTCACAAAGGACTTTGTGCAAATTTCCTGTAGAAAAAAATTGTGACATTGATAGATTTCCATGAGGTTGATATAATCAATCGTAACTCTTTGTGAGACAGGGCCCATATCTCAGTATGAATTGGTTGCTAGCTGTATCGTCCTTCCAAAGAATATTTGATTCGTTCTGATCATGATAGTTTGTGCCATATTAGTTGTATAATTTGAAAACTTAGGCTGATGTGAACGAGTTTCTGAAAGCAGTTGGTGAATTGTAACAAGAATTAGCATGGGAAATGTGCGCTTTTATTAGATCATCAGTGAAGCTTGTTGAGGGCCAAGTTGGGAAAACAGTGATAGAATTGAAGGAGAATATGCAGCAAAGCACAGAAATACTGTCTTACTCTCCAGAGTTTCCTGTAGAATTTGCTTGAACGAGAAAAGGAAAACAAAATCAGTTGTATGAATTTTATATTAGGAATGATTTAGTGTGTATCTAGGTGAAGACAGCCTTTTGCATCAGCCATGCAGTCTCTATTAAAGTCAAATTAGATAAAACTGACTAATGGTCAGTTGTGTGCAACTGTATTTTAGTCATTATTTGACTATTTTTCTGGTCATATTTTAATGGAACAAAGTAATTCCTGACCAAAACTATGAAATGTGTCTACACATACCAGCCTTCCAGCAGATATTAATATGAATTTGAATTTGGATTTGAAAAAAAGATCCAGCTGACTACTGATCTAGTCATTTTGACTTGTTGGGTATTATTATGTGGGTAAGAAGTTAAGTTTGAAGGAATGGGGGAAATGCATTTATTTCTGTATTCTTCTGTGGTTTTAATAATGTGTGATTGGCAATATTTCCCGTTCCTGTACCCCCTCCCCCCCCCAAAAAAAAAAAAAAATGGAAAATTAGTTCAATTTATAAATTGCACAAGCAAAACTTAAGCCAGGTAGTGCTTGACTTAGATTTAAGTAAGATAGCCAAAAAGAGCAGTTAAGTAGCAAAGATGTATTAGTATTTTACTTTAGCAGAATAATGAGAAAAGTGTTTAAATTGAACACTAGCCAAGTTCATGAATGTCAATGATCTATATAGCCAAGAAGAAAAGAAGCATCCGTCGTGGATTAGTGATGATAATGCATAGTGTTTTAGATCACCCACGATGTCTGTTTGTAAACAGACCTGCGCAAGGAATTAGGTCAGGATAGGAATTCGCCAAAATATATTAGCTACGGGAGCGCCCCGGCCGTCTCTCCCTCTTTATACCCCGTCTGCTAAATACAAATATTGATTTATCATGGCTGCTCTGTTCCTTTCTCGGTCAGTTCCGATCAGAGGTGCCATCAGAGTCTCGTTCGGGGGAATCCCGCAGAGGATACGCCCCCGTTCTCAATTAACTTCCATGTCTGTAATTATTGCATAGGATTTAGCTTTGAATGGGGGAGTAATTGCAACGAATTACGTTTGGTTAACACATTAAATTTCTAATCAAGTTTGGTTTGATACTGGTTATGTAACCCAATGCCTACTGGAACCAAGTGGTCCATGTACAAAGTCTATGGGATTAACATAATTAAGTGGTCAACAGGTTAAAAATCAAAGTATGTCTACTACAAATAAGAAGACCATTGTGGATATAGTTTGTTTTTTCATTCTCTTTAGAGTTCTTTTGTCTCATGTATGTTTCATGCGGACTGTTTCTTTGATACACTCTTAATTTAAAGGATTTAAAGTAAATCCCAATCAGCTGTGAACAATGACCAGCCGAATATTGGATTTATCATTAATATTAAGATTGACTTTTTAATCACAAAAGATATCAATTCAAATCTTTTAGCTTTATATCTAAATCCATGTAAGGTTTGCACATAAATCTCATATTCAACTGGCCCCCATTCGCAGCCGATAAGGATTTATATCAAATCCTTAGAATTAAGAGTGCACCCAATACACATTGAAAGATTGATGAGATTTTTTTTTCATAAAAAAGCAGATCATTTATTTTTAACAAATATTTTTGAAAAAGGATATTTTCTAGATCTATTCTAGATCTATGAAGAAGTCCCTGAATTTTGAGTTTGGGATGGATTGATCTGATGCAAATTGGCAACCGTTTCAGTAATTTCACTGTAAAAATGTTGTTTAAAAATCTTAAGCATGTTGTTTAAGCCTGTCACTCTAACAACTATTGTTTAAAATTTTTAACAAGTTGTTTTAGAAATCTTTAAACAGTTATTGGAAAACAATTGTTCAAAATTTTTAACAATTTATTAGTGACAGACTCAAACAGTATGCACATGATTTTAAACAGCATTTTTACAGTGTTGAGCTATTATTTCCCCTCATTTTCAACATTGAGTGTGTTATATCTCCACATTCTATCCCTTTTAGAATATCAGTATCATCTGCATCAGTTGTGTTTTTCGTTTGTCAAAAAGATGTGTGTTTTAGCGATGTCTCATATTTGTTCAAAAAAGCTCATCTTTTGTATGAAAATTTGTAAAGTAATCCTATTTGAATTTTTTTATGGCGATAAAAATACATTCTAATCTATCTTACATGGAAAATGTCTGGAAATATAATCATATATCCTTCACATACAATACAATTGCTGGTACCTTTAAAAAACGTATAATTAGATTATTAAACCATGTTTACAAATATTTCCGCAACATGCTTTTGTGATGTTATGTGTATTGGCGAATTTCAAAGGAATGGGCTTTGACTAACATATGATATATCAGGAATAGTGTTGCAGTATATCTTAACGATATTATCATAAGTTTTCAAATGAAATTTGAATATTCATTTCAATCAGTAACAAGTTTTTTATATTTCACATTTGCCAATGTCATTTATATTACCGGTAGATCATGAAATGCCACATTTGTTTAAATTTGTTATACTCAGTATATCACTTAAAGGACAAGTCCACCCCAACAAAAAGTTAATTTGAATAAAAAAAGAAAAATCTGACAAGCATAACTCTGAAAATTTCATCAAAATCAGATGTAAAATAAGAAAGTTATGACCTTTAAGTTTCGCTTAATTTCACGAAACAGTTATATGCACATCCTGGTTGGAAATGAGGAGACTGATGACATCATCCACTCACTATTTCTTTTGTATTTTATTATACGAAATATGGAATATTCTTATTTTCTCCTCATTGTCAAGTGAAGTGAAACAACGATTAATTCCCCCCACCCACTGAAAATGCAGAATTAACTTTGTTTATAAACTATATGGTTTAGTAAAGTTGGTCCTTATTGTAAAATCTGTAAAAAAATGAAATATTGTATAATTCAAACAATAACAAACAAAAGAAATAGTGAGTAAGGGACTTCATCGAATGTCTCATTTGCATGTTACTGAGTTGTGCATATCACTGTTTTGTGAAAATAAATGAAACTTTAAAATGTCATAACTTACTTATTTCACATCCGATTTTGATGAAATTTTTAGTGTTACGCTGGTTTGATTTTTCTCTATTTATTCAAATCAACACTTTTCTGGGCTGGACTTGACCTTTAAAATGGAAAAGCTTCATGAAGCAAAAACCGGCATTGAAAATATTACAACATAGTATTAAGTAGTATACAGTATTGAAGTAGTACATTACTAACTAGACACTTCTTCAGGCATTCAAATAAGAATATGAGATATTGACATGTGTGTTGATCATGTGCAACTAATAATAATTGATGGACCGATAGATAAAAAATGCTCACGAATATGCAGGGGAGAGGAATAATTGGACAAAAAATGAATGATTGATCTTTCTTAAAAAATATAGCCAGGTGACCGTCAAGTAATGGTGTTCAGAATGCTGAGAAGGAGGGAAAATTGGGGTGAAAACAACTCTCTCAAAAACCAATGAACACTTTAATATGGATTGATGGGATCCTGTTCTGAAATTTAAGTGAATATTGTCTCTTTCTCTAAGTATATGAGATTAGCCTAGTTTGATGAAAGGTCATGGTCTGAATATTTAGAGTTTGATATTATGGAATGAGACTAATTCAGTGGATTCATTATTGCCTGCATGAAATGGTTATGCCCTGAATATTGTCTCCTTTTGCTTCCTTACTCCTAGTTACTTCATCACTGTCATCATGTACAGAATTCTAATGGTGCTGGTGGTGGTATTGGTGGTGGAAGTGGTGATGATGATGCCAGTGATGATGGAGATGATAAAGAGGATGATGATGATGATGATGATAAAGAGGATGATGATGATGACCTGATAACTGATAATGATGGACATAGCTATAATGCTGATGGAGATGATGATGGCAATGATGATGATCATCATCATTATGATGAACATGGTTTCAATGATGGTGATGTTCATGGTGATGATGGTGATGATGGTGATGATGGTGATGATGGTGATGGTGATGATGATGATGATGATGATGATAATGATGATAATGGAGATGATGATGATGAGGAGGAGGAGGAGGAGAAGGACAGTCATTATGGTGCTTATGAAACTTGTGGTGGCAGTGATATTGATGATGCTAACTTCAGTGTTGGTGATGTGATGATGTTATCATAATACAATCATTATTACAGTGCTTTGAATTGTAGGTAGCTTACACATATTAGAGATGCATATATATTTTATGAAAAGTGAACAAAATGAAATTATGGGTAGTTTTAAGACAGGATATAATTGTGATCAAATTTTGTGATAAGAAATATAAAACTGAGATTTTATGTACCTTCCTGCTGTAATATTCACAGATAAGGATCACAGTGATATACCCAATGGAATTATATGAATTTTTTCTCTTTAACATTATTAACCCATTAAACCTTTTACACCAAATATCTCTTGCTAGGCCCTATAGAAATGTATATTACACTTGAATATAACCATCTACAATTGGTACTTCATCCTCAGTTCCTAGTGAGGAAGCGAGCAGATATCATTTCATCTGATTATCTTGATTTTAAATCAAGAAACAAAACCACGGCATTGCTATAATATGTCAGCAAACAAGTAAATTGATATCTCTGTAAAAGATGGAGGCATTATCCGTAAAAACCATACTGATGAATGTAAGGTTTACAAACAAGGATATCTTTGTTCTTCACGTAGCAAGCAGTACTTGCCCTTCTTTTAATCATAATTCTGTGTAGAGGCAAACTGAATGAGATTCATTTTTTTTCTATTGCTTCTTGTCCTTCCTTGAGAAACCTCGGTTGACATATTCCTTGACATTTTCTCCTCGCCACAGCTTCGGTCCTCCTCGGTGCAAGATAACGGTGAAAATCAGCCGTCAACGAGCGGTTTCCATGGAAACAACATAGCTTCCCCTCCCAATCCAAAGGTGAGTGTATTTAAGACATTTCCACTATAAAGATATTTGCCCAATCAAGCGTTATTGGCTACATAGCATTGATTATCATCTTCGGGAGTATTGCAAGAATTTAGTTGCAAGCAATTGCAAATTTCTGTTGGGATTTTGAAATTGGTTGATCAATTTTACATTCAGAAAATAAATTTATGCTTCTTTATGAAAGAAGCAAATGATATTAGCAATCGATTGCAAATGTGCCATTGATTGCTATACATATTACTGATAATGGGACCTGGGCCCCATCTTACAAAGAGTTACGATTGATCCAATCAATCGTAACTATGGACGGCCAGCAACGTCAACATGTAAAATGCTTGTTTGTTCACATTTTTTTCTAGATATTAATGTATATCCCTAAATTCATTGATTTCTTGACAACTTGGTGTGTTCTCCTTTGCTTACAAAGGACATTATACAAATTTCCTGTAGAAGAAATTATGACACTGATGGATTTCCATAGAGTTACGATCAATTGGATCAATCGTAACTCTTTGTAAGACGGGGCCCTGGGCTCTGTCTTACAAAGGGTTATGATTGATCCGATCAACCTCAACTATATGGAAATCCATCATCGTCATAATTTTTTCCACAGGAAATTTGCACGTTGTCCTTTGTAAACAAAGGTGAGCACACTGATTTGTCATAACAACAATGTATGTCATATCTAGAAAACATTTTGAAACAAACATGCATTTCAGATCATAAATATAAGAATAATAATAGCTAGTTTTTATATAGCGCTTTTCCAATATACGGCTCAAAGCACTTTCCAGCATATTATTAGATCGATGTTATACATATTATTAACATAGATGTTGACGTTACTGGCTCGCCAGAGTTGTGATTGATCGGATCAATCACGGCTCTTTGTAAGATGGGACCCTCTTAGATGATGTATCATATGAGCGACCTTACGAATGACTGGGAATCCTTTCTTTGGAGCTAAATCAACATAAGTGAAAATTTGGTGTATATCATTTACCACGAGAAAGGATCACCAGTTGATCTTAACTTCGCTCGTAACTTACAAACAGCTTTATGAAACAGTTACCAGAAAGAGATTTGCAAGAGCTTGCAAGGTATTTGTGTACTCATGTGTAGTGCATTTCTATGGACTCTGATTAATGATGATGTGTGTCTACTGTTGACATCAAGGCATCACTACACTCTGAAAAGTGTTGAGTATAAACTTACCCAATATTGGTTAAAAAGGAAATATATTTGTTGGGTAAAATATTTGGTAAAAGAGGAACATACGTTTGTTATTTAGAATGTTGGGTAAACAGGTAAACATAAATTTATTGGGTTGAATTATAAGAGTAAAGCAAGCTTCATGGGTAGATTTTTATACAACATTGTGTAAACCTTACAGAGCATGTGGTAATATTTACACAACACATGTGCATACTATACATGTAGTATTGCGTCTTTGCCAAATATGTATGGATGAACTCTTTGGGAGAGTGTATGGAATGGAATGGAGCAGTTATTTTAGTTCGCTGAAAATAAAGGACTTGATGAGTCTCCTATGACTTGTGTGGTGGCCGAGTGGGGAAATATTTTGAATCTCTTATGATCTATTAATAGATGGTCACACAGAGAATGTTGCTAAATTCACCTTCCTTCCTTCCTTACATTTTTTTTTAAATTGTATTCATATTTGTCATTGATAAATGTTTGGTTGTTTCCCAAAATTGACTATAATAATCTATGCTTAAGATGGAGGGATGGCAGTAAATTTTGTCATCATATGTTAATTTTAATGTATTGTTGTTTCCTTTTCAATGTTTGTATATACCATTTATTATTTTTCTTTAAAAAAATGATGTGAATAAAGTAAATGTGAATTTAGGATCGATAGAAGGTTTATGGGAAGGAATAATGAGAGAAAAGACAGAGCTTCATTTAAAGCAATGAGAGGAAAAGAAAGAGAGGAAGGAAGGAAGGAACGGAAGGAAGGGAGGGAGGGAGGGAGGGAGAAGGAAAGAAAGAAAGAAAGAAAAAGAAAGGAGGGGAGAGGTGACGGTGGTGACATAACAAGTATAAAGAGATGACTTGAGAGTGTCATATAATAATAATAATGATAATAATAATAATGTAATAATAGTACAGTTCTTAACACCTACAGGTCTCTATGCGTGAGGAAAGCAAGAAATGTGGTTAGAATTGTAAATTTAAAAATTAGACATCAAATAATTATACATAACATCAAAGAATATTAAACATGGATTGAACCTACATGTGACTAAGTTAAACATTCTGAAAGAGACGGGTTTTTAATTGTACTTTTAATTCCTCCAGCTGGGTAATATTATGTAATGTTGGTTGTAGAGAATGCCATTGTGCCGGTGCAGCTTTTTGGAAAACCTGATCCCCATATGATTTGGTCTTAGCAGTAATTTCAGAGAGAAGATTTTGTGAGCCAGAACAGAGATTACGCTTGGGTTTATGAATTTGGACAAGTTCTTGAAGATAAGCAGGGGCAATACCATGAATACATTACTTCATATGAAGTAGGAAGTCCTATATCCAACAACCTCAGACAACTAAGAAAATTTGTTTGAAAAAAATATTTAAATATTTACTTTTTATTTACATGCATATGTTGATATACCTATAACGCCTATTGTATTTCCAGTTACGTTCTTGTGTTAAAGGTCATTGCAGATCTAAATGCCCAGCCGAACGGCATTAAGTGTTGTGCTGGGATTTGAACCCCAAACTTTGTGTCTCATTGGACACCTTGACCACAGCACCTAGGTATGCCTCACAAATTCAGTGAAAATGACCCATTTCTTAGACTGGTACTATATCACTACTACTAGGACACATTCACAAATTTGCCATCATCCATAGGTGCAAACATGGTGGTAATTCACAAAATTATAATAATAATTGGATCTGTATAACGCACATATCCACCTTCTTAGGTGCTCAAGGCGCTCCTATATTACCCCGGCTAAGCTAGCCTACCGATTCCAGTGCTCACAGCTTTTTGAGGAATTACTTCCTGCCGGTACCCATTTACCTCACCTGGGTTGAGTGCAGCACAATGTGGGTAGATTTCTTGCTGAAGGAAAGCACGCCATTGCTGGGAATCGAACCCACGTCCCTCAGATTGAAAGACAAGAGTCTTTACCACTAGACCACGTCACCCCCACATATATTATCATATCACAAAATATGTATGTTGCAGTCCTTATCCTCCAAAAGATATTAATTTTCTGAAATGGATAGTGACACACTCCTTCTCAGATCCATATTAACCTTATGTTTACTAATTTCACCAAATGCTTTGTGTAAGGGCTAACTGGTTAGAGGAGTTTATGTGTTAAGCATTGTGATGTCATTTGAAAAACCTGAACTGTTGTTACATCACTAAGCTGTTGGAGAGTTAGTATCTACAGTATTTAAGATTATTTTGTCAAGGACGAGTTAATGGATTTCTGTCATCTTGAACCCAATAAGGAGGCCGAGATCACGTTTCTCCAAAACGTACAGCTAAAATACCTCTTTTCTTTTGCGTGGACCTCATCTAAAAGTCAAATGAATGCATTGGATATGCAGTCTCTTTCTTAAAGGAGAATGAAACTCTTGGAGCAAGTTAGCTTTTGTGAAAGCAGAAAAATCAAAGAATAAGATCAACAAAATTTTGAGTAAAATAGGACTAGCAATAAAAGAGTTATGAGCATTTGAATGTCGAGATCACTAATGCTATGGAGATACTCCCATTGGCAATGCGACCAAGATCTGTGATGTCACACACGTACAACTCTCCCATTTGGACACTGAAAATATACCCCAAAACATCTATTTTTGCTCATTGTAATCATATGACAAACGATTCATCAATGATATAATGTTGTGAAACCTCTGTACTTGTCATATCATAAAGAGAACACCTCACCTTGTGATAGATTCTATAAAAGTGAGAATATAAGTGAAATAAGTACTAAAGTAATGAGGGAGTTGTACGTGTGTGATATCACAGATCTTGGTCGCATTGCCGATGGGAGGATCTACATGGCATTAATGATTGCAATATTCAAATGCTCATAACTTTCTTATTATTCATTCAATCTTCCTCAAACTTTCAACAATATGTTTCTTTGATTTTTCTCTTTGATATGGATTCAGCTGGTTTCAAGGGTTTCATTCTCCTTTAAGTTACAGAGGGTTGCCTGCAAATGGGGTGATTTTATTGGCGCTATCGCTTAAGAGTGGGATAAACGTTGATATGAGGGATATGCCTGTGTGTCTCAGTTTGTTCTGGTTGTTTTACATCTTAATCTGATTACATTATAAAAGTAAAGTTGTGTTCAGACTTAATCCGCAGTTTGCCTGCAAATGGGGTGATTTAATTGGCGCTATCGCTCAAGAGTGGGATAGACATTTATATGAGGGATATCGTATGTCAGTGACTCGGTTCCTTCTGGTTGTTTTACATTTTAATCTAATTACATCTTTTTAAGAGTAAAGTTGTGTTCATACGAGATGCCACAAAGCTTATGATTGACATGTAAATTTTATGTTTAGAAGGTCAATAGAAGATGGTGACCAAGCATGACCTTGACTGTCAAGCCAAGCTGAAAGGGCTTGCACCAAAAAGTTCGGTAGCATTGTGTTGCATTAACAGGAATCTAACCCTTCGTCCAAAGCCCCTCGGTTTTGCCAAAAGGGTGCATTTGCAGTGCCGGGTCGGATCGGGCTGACCAGATATGATACAATTTTTTTTTTAAATATGCCATTCTGATTAGTTTCACTAAGTTTTGAATTTATATTCAACCTTCAAAGCACCATTTCAAAGAGGCTTATCATCTGGATCGGGCTATTACCACTTGGTTTACATCCGGTTGGTCTAATAGACTAATTTGGTCTAACATCATTCGGTTTATTATCAGTTGGTCTTGTCATCATTTTATCCAATTACTATGGTGTAAATGTTGTTTGCTTTTCTTATATTTTTGGTTATAGTCGATCTGTCTTATAGACATTTGGTCTATGACTATGTGGTCTCTGGCCATTTTGATCCGAGCTAAAGGATTGTAAATATGATTGGATAGTCACAATGAAAGGCAGGGTGGTTGGACAGCTATCATCAAATAAAAAAAAGGTATTTTGAATAATATCCCTTGGCAAGACCTAATTCACATTTGCTACTCAGGGATGTAAATGGGTACTTGACATATGCTTGTGCATTGTTTAAAGGTAAAAGATAGTAGTTGCAGCAAACAATTATTTCATGAGAAAGTCTTTTAAATCAAGGTTAATTGTCAAGATATGTTACCATACATCTAGATCTGGTACATTAATGTGAACCTATCTTAGTAAAATCATGAAATCTTAGCTCAAAATCGATAATCCTGATGTTCACTAACACAGAAAAGCATATGTGGGACAGTGTATTAATATTGCTTCGAAAAATACCAGACATTTGATGGAATTCTGTGCTTTTTTTTGCTCATTTCTCAGCAAATACGCATTTTCTTCCAGAGCTATTTGGTACATATTTTTTTTATATGTATACAAACGCTTTGGTGGTAATTTCATTGGATTCTGTTCAAACTCATCTTGAGATCGTTACCACGACTGGTATATATCTTTAAAGGCTTGCTGGGCTAAGGCCAGGATGATAATATCCAAAATCTTTTGAAAGCACAGATTGATGTTAAATGATAACATGATAATGCACGATGACATATAAAAAAAAGACCAGAATGTTGATATTACTGTTACATAGCCTTGGAACGCAGGAATATGTTGGGTGATCCATTTCCTCATTTATGAAAGTGATAAGTGTATTTATTGTTCAATATAGAAGATAAATGAATATATTAGAAAGTAAAGGTGCCTCAAAGATAAATCTATGAAGTTGCAAAAATAAATTTACTGTCCAAACTGAACATTACCTAAAAAGCAAGTATATTTTGGGTTATCCATTTTCTTAAAAATTTTGAAAACCAAAAAAGGTTATTGCACAATATGGAGGATTGTTGAATATTTTGAAAAGAAAATAGCAATTCTATGAAATTTCAGAAATCGACTTCATAATTAAACCTGTGAAGTGTAAGACGATTCCCTTTTCTCATTATGTTGCTTGATTTTCAGATAAAAGAAGGCTTGCCAAGGTTATTAAAGGTCAAGTCCACCCCAGGAAAATGCTGACTTGAATAAATAGAGAAAAATCAAATTAGCATAGTGCTGAAAATTTCATTAAAATCGGATGTAAAATAAGAAAGTTATGACATTTTAAAGTTTCGCTTATTTTTCACAAAACAGTGATATGCACAACTAGGTGACTCAGTCGATGATGTCCATCACTCACTATTTCTTTTGTTTTTTATTGTTTGAATTATACAATATTGCATTTTTTATAGATTTGACAATAAGGACCAACTTGACTGAACCATATAGTATTAAACAATGCTAATTCCACATGTTTAGGGAGGAATTAATCGTTGCATCACTTGACAATGAGGAGAAAAGTAGAATATTTCATATTTCATATAATAAAATACTAAAGAAATAGTGAGTGGATGACGTCACCAGTCTCCTCATTTGCATATTGACCAGTATGTGCATATAACTGTTTTGTGAAATTAAGTGAAACTTTCAAAACGTCATAACTTTGTTATTTTACATCCGATTTTGATGAAATTTTCAGTGTTATGCTTGTTGGATTTTTCTCTTTTTATTCAAATCAACTTTTTGTTGGGTGGACTTGTCCTTTAAGAATGAAGAATATTGACAGACTATAAATCAAAGGAAATCTTTCAAAGTCACTCCTTAGGATTGCCATTAATTAGTATCTAATAGCTATAGGGATTCAGCTTCTTGTAATGCTGTAAGCTACTCACGTAGTCTGTTCACTCTGTCGTTAGAGGGGAGGAAACAGTCTCCCCGAATCTAATATTTTTGACGATTGACCGTTCACACCTGTCTGCTCCACTTGGAATCTGCGCAAGTTGTACGTACGGGCAATGGCATGCCATCCCCTCACCCCATTGCATGCATGCGCACTCTCAATGAAAACAGCTGTGCCCCATCAATTTGCAACCAGTGTTGCTCTCTCCTCCAAAATTGCTCTCTTAACCGCATAACTGAGTGGGAATAGGGGAAAAATTATTCAGTGACTGTTTAATGGTGAGATTGGAGGAGGATTCTCCGGTGACAAGGCATTTGGTTCTGCAACAGTTGCTCTGGGCTTAATTTTGTCTAAGATTTAGGGATAGGGTTGCATTAGGGTGTTATGTTAAGTCTAGGGTTAGATTTAGGATAGGGTATAGTGTTAAACCCAGGGTTGAAGTTAGTCATTCGATTAGTGTAGTGTGGAATTTACAGCAGAGCAATTGTCGCCGGAGCAAATGTCATGGAACCGATTCTCCTCACGTCAGAGAATGAATGCAGGATATACTGCTTGACTTGTATCTAATAGACTGTAATTGCACCGGGAAGCTGAAATGGAGCTAGGGCATGGATCTGAATTGGGGATAATTACCAACGACTTTGAGATCTGTTTCATCCAATGAGATCCCCTTGCAGGCTAATATCCCATGTAAAGATACCAAGTCTATTTGACAAACAATTATAGTTGGTATTAGCCCATAGACTTTTTTTCCCTCAAATTATGCTTCAACAATTTTTAGTATGTTTGAGTGGATTCGTGTAGATTCATGGGAAATACCACACATTGCAAAATCATATGTTTACAATATTTCACCTTTAACCGAGTTTGAAATAAAATGTTGCTTTCCATATTCCAGTTTTTCATAAAGTCTATTGTAACTTTTTGTTTATAACTTGTATAATATTACAATCAGCTCCCTGAGCACTCTGTTTTAAGGCTAAATATTGTCCAGTATCTTAATCTATAAAACATGTTTAATTTAGTTCCCTATTTTCTAATTTTCATATAAATTCTTATAATAGTCTGGTGCCTGATCAGGGTAGGAAATCATTTTATTTTTTATGGGCTATCTGTTTTCCACATTGGGGCGATCATAGAATTCTTTGGGCTATTTTTTAAATCAATTTAAGGGCTACTTTTCAGGGGCAACAGGCAATTGCGCAGTACAAGCAAATAACATTAATCCACATAGTCAGATTATTAACTTTCTAAATATTCTTGAATATTGTTTGTAACAGAATTCTTTGGGCTATTTTTTAAATCAATTTAAGGGCTACTTTTCAGGGGCAACAGGCAATTGTGCAGTACAAGCAAATAACATTAATCCACATAGTCAGATTATTAACTTTCTAAATATTCTTGAATATTGTTTGTAACAGATCGTAGGGCGACTCTAGAAAGAATGGTCGCCCCAAAGCAAGCATTTTGGGGGCATTTAGGGGCAATTTGGGCTCTCATAAGGGCCAAATCGCCTGTCACCCTCAAGTATTTCTTACGCTCTGCCCGATTCATGATGTAATGATGGTAACTACCATGGTAACAGGGGCCAATAGCCTTTCAATATCAAAGTTTCCATGATAATTGCAACATTGGCAAAGTTAGAATAATTTTAAGTCTGAGTTATAAGGGACCTTATACATTTGTGTTTTTATCGCCATGGCATCCATTTTCCTATCTATTAGACATTCATTAGTATCCATGAATTCCATTTTAATTGTTCTTATGCGCTGGGAAACGGGTAAGGTAGACGTCTCAACATGCTTGTAAGGACCTCAAGGGTGGACGAAACGCGAGGTTGCCAATTGACCGTGGCTTCTCTTGACCTTCCCCCAATATTAGGGGGAGCATGAAACCAAAGTACGCTGTGCTACATCCGATATCAAATTGGCAACTCCGTGAGTGGGCCCTCCAACTCGCTCACATCCGTCAGATGTAAATTAGATGTGCTCTTAGCCGGTTGCGTGTATGCCATACGATGTCCACCTTTCTTGGTCAGTCTCTCTCCCTCTCTCTTACTTCTTTTCTTTCTCTTAATTTCCCTGATTTCTTAGCACAGTCCTCCCTCTGTCTCTCTCTTGCTTTTCTTTTTTACAATTACACAAATCCATTGTTACCTATAAACCCATGAAACTCTTTTCCTCCCTTCCTTCTTTCCTTCCCCCCCCCCCTCTTTCTCTATCATTTCCCTCTGTCTCTGTACATTTCATTTATCTCACTGTCTGCCTGTCTGTAAATATCTATCTATTTCTTTATCTGTTCTAGTCCTACCCCCCCCCCTCTCTCTCTCTCTCTACACTCTGAATTTGAAGGATTTGAAATAAATCCAGATTGGATATGATAAGTGACCAGCAGAATATTGGATGTATTTTAAATCTTAAAGGACAAGTCCACCCTAACAAAAAGTTGATTTAAATAAAAAGAGAAAAATCCAACAAACATATCACTGAAATTTTCATCAAAATCGGATGTAAAATAAGAAAGTTATGACATTTTCAAGTTTTGCTTAATTTCACAAAACAGTTATGTGCACATCCCGGTCCGTATGCAATTGAGGGAACTGATGACATCACTCACTCACTATTTCTTTACTATTTTATTCTATTTTCTTCGCATTGTCTTGTGAAATGAAGTTTTATTTCTCCCTGAACTTGTGGAATTACCATTGTTTAACATTTTATGGTTCAGTCAAGTTGGTCATTATTGTCAAATCTGTAAAAATAGAAATATTTTTTATAATTCAAACAATAAAAAAACAAAAGAAATAGTGAGTGAGGGACATCATCAATTCTCTTATTTGCATGTAACTAAATTGTGCATAACTATTTTGTGAAAAATAAGCGAAACTTTAAATGCCATAACTTTCTTATTTTACATCAGATTTTGATGAATTTTCAGCATTATGCTTGTCTGATTTTTCTCTATTTTTCTGAGGTGGACTTGCCCTTTAAGGATTTACTTTTTAATCTCAAAAGATTTAAAGGCCTGGACCCTCTGGCCGATGGACACAAAACGTATTCATAAAGGACACAGCGGACAAGCAAAATTTCGCGGGTGGCTCCCTATGTTTTCATCCGCTCCAGAAATGGACAAAATTGGTGAAAAATTTGCGAAAAGAATGGACGTGGATAGTATGTAGGGCAGATATTTAAGGGTTGTTCATCGGAAACATCGCGGATGAAAATGGATGGAAGTGGTTACCGGGGTTTTTTAATCCTTTATTCACGAAATGCATATGCTTACATCCTTTCTATTTCCGTGCTCCTGTCGACGTATAGACGTTCCATTTACCTTATCTTTCCTCCCTCTTTCCGTTGTTCAGCTTCAATGGATCTGAGTTGCGAGGATGCCCAGAGGATAAAGAGAGGATACAGTGGATGTTTAACGGATAATAACAGACATGAAACGTTTGTTGCTCGTATATGTTGCGGATTTACATCGTACCGGCGGAAAGTTTATCCGTTCTATAAGTTTTGAGCGGATGAAGTTGCAGTGGACGGATGTTCAATGGATAGTGCGTATGTAACACGTATGCAATGAGTACACAACGGATGCGTAGCGTTTTCCAACGGATGGCAAGATTTTTTTACGTTTTACATCCTTGGAAATTAGAGTGGATCCATTTATCTCCCTCTCTCCTCCTCTCTTCCTCACTCTCTCTTTCTCAGTCATCCATCTCATTACTTTCTGCCCACCTTCGCAAACATTACACCCCGATTCAGGCCCTCGACCTCTATCACTTCCTCTTTTATCTAGACCAAGCGTCCTTTTGAAGGGCGTGCTTGAATGCTGAAACTAGTATAGGTTTCCTCAAAATGTCTGCGTCTGGGTTTATTCATCAATAATGTTGTCATTGCAAATGCATTATGCTTCAATCATTGGAACATTTTGAATTGAATTGAATTTATTGACAAATCTCACTGCCAAGTACATTTAATGTACATGAAACAGTAGGGCCTACATCTAACATGGAAAAAAATTGGTAATTTCAGGTAATATAATTTAGCAAAATGCTAATCTCATTTTGCCCCAAATAATGGCATTATAGTTAATGAAATTTGAAAATTTAAACTTAATCACAATATTTTTACATCGAAATCTGTATTAATCATACTTGATACTGATTTAGATAATTGCAGTTATTTACACCATTTACAGAAAAAAAATATCTTCATTATTTACCAAATCTTTATAATTAAATTATTTTTTCAGGCAGTATGCACAAATATATGATTATTTATATTCTGCTGGTGGCATTCTATTTACCATCAGCTAAATATTTTTTTCTTCTGAGGGTATTCTCTAACACATAGCAAATTATTTCATACTGTATAAAATAGTATAGACTTCATTAAACTCTTATAGTGGCTCTGTGTTACATGTAGTTGTGAACAATCAGGTGGTGCACAAACTACAGGGTTTGATACTCTCATAATTTTTAGATTTCTGATGGATTAAACATCAAACTGATGGATTTAAACATCAAAATTAAGTTTATGATATCTGTGATCAATATGTCACCTTACTCTCATTGCTATCATTGCTAAGCTTTGTGTTACGGGCCCCTGATAACCTTGAATTGGTTGATTCATCTGGGGACATTTACGAACATGATTCCAACAAACTGAATAATCACGTTTGACAGTTGATCACAGCCAACGCGAAATCTTGGAAACTTGTTGTTTCCGTCAACTGTATATTCCGATCAACCTTGACATACAGTACACGAAGGTTACGTCTTTAACCCGAAGGCTTTCTTGATAAACAAAGAAGCTTCCTCACAATCACATACTAAATTGAAGGGGAAGTTTGCGTTCATTATCCAGATCAAATCCGGCATTGGGGGTAAATTGACGAATGGGGTGTCTGATTTGCCTCGGTGACAGTTTCACATCTAAAGAAGATGAGTTGATCAGTGCTCCCTTTCTTCAAATTTGCCATCAATAACATGGTGTAAAGATATAAGGGTGTACACAAGTCAATGTTGTGAGAGGACCAAACATCTGGCATTGGGGGGTAAATTGTCGAATGGGGTGTCTGATTTGCCTCGGTGACAGTTTCACATCTAAAGAAGATGAGTTGATCAGCGCTCCCTTTCTTCAAATTTGTCATCAATAACATGGTGTAAAGATATAAGGGTGTTAAATCTACACTGGTCAATGTTGTGAGAGTACCACATATCCAGCATTGGGGGGGTAAATTGTGGAATGGGGTGTCTGATTTGCCTTGTTGACAGTTTCACATCTAAAGAAGATGAGTTGATCAGCGCTCCCTTTCTTCAAATTTGTTATCAATAACATGGTGTAAAGATATAAGGGTGTTAAATCTGCACCAGAAAATGTGAGAGGACCACGAATCCGGCATTGGGGGTAAATTGACGAATGGGGCGTCCGATTTGCCTAGGTGACAGTTTCACATCTAAGGAAGATGAGTTGATCAGTGCACCCTTTCTTCAAATTTGTGATCAGTAACATGAGGGTGTTAAATCTACACCAGTCAATGTTGTGAGAGGACCACATATCCGGCATTGGGGGGTAAATTGTCGAACGGGGCGTCTGATTTGCCTCGGTGACAGTTTCACATCTAAAGAAGATGAGTTGATCAGTGCTCCCTTTCTTCAAATTTGTGATCAGTAACATGGTGTAAAGATATAAGGGTGTTAAATCTACACTGGTCAATGTTGTGAGAGGACACAAATCCGGCATTGGGGGTAAATTGTCGAACGGGGCGTCTGATTTGCCTCGGTGACAGTTTTACATCTAAAGAAGATGAGTTGATCAGCGCACCCTTTCTTCAAATTTGTCATCAGTAACATGGTGTTAAGATATAAGGGTGTTAAATATACACTGGTCAGTGTTGCGAGAGGACCACAAATCCGGCATTTGCGGGTAAATTGTTGAATGGGGTATCTGATTTTCCTCGGTGACAGTTTCACATCTAAAGAAGATGAGTTGATCAGCGCACCCTTTCTTCAAATTTGTTATCAATAACATGGTGTAAAGATATAAGGGTGTTAAATCTACACCAGTCAATGTTGTGAGAGGACCACAAATCCGGCATTGGGGGTAAATTGTCGAATGGGGTGTCTGATTTGCCTTGGTGACAGTTTCACATCTAAAGAAGATGAGTTGATCAGTGCTCCGTTTCTTCAAATTTGTTATCAGTAACATGGTGTAAAGATATAAGGGTGTTAAATCTAGACCAGTCAATGTTGTGAGTACACCACACCAGTATTGGATTTATGGTGTTCACCCCATCAATAGAACACTGTCTAACATAAGGGTGTTAAATCTACAGCATTCAGTGTTGTGTAACGACTGCACCAAACCAAGCATTTATTACCAATGTTGAATGTATGGTGTTGATCAACCCCCATCAGTAACATACTGTCAAATATAAGGGTGTTAAATCAAACCAATTATTGTTGTGAGAAGACTGCACCAAGCACTTTACACCAGTGTTGACTTTGGTGTTAAAGGGGTACTCCAGGCTGAAAATAATATGATTTGAACAGATAAAGAAAAATCAGACCAACAAAACACTGAAAATTTTATCAAAATCAGACAAGAAATAACAAGCAATGGCATTTTAAAGATTTGCATTATTCCGGTGAAACAGTTCGGGCATGTCTTCATTAATATTCAATGTTGTTCTTTTGTATTTTATTATATGATATTAGGTTTATTCATTTTTTTTGTAACAAGAACTAAAAAAATTGGATTGTCAACTGATTAAGTGCATTAGATATTCATTGTAGCAACTTATTTCTTCATTTATGGAGACATATCATTCACACATGTATGAAAAAATGAAATAATTATTATTTCATGTAATAGCATAAGAAAAAGGAAAGCGGGGATGTGACATCATCAGCCCATCTAATGAATATTCATGACGATGTGCATATAACTGTTTTCACAAAATATTGCTAAACGTTATTAAAATTCAATAACTTTGTTATTTGTTATCCGATTTTGATCAAGTTTTCAGCATACTTCTCAATTTTTTTTAATATAAATATTTTCAGCCCGGAGTACCCCTTTAATTAATCCCCATCAAAAACACACTGCCAAATATAAAGGTGTTAAATCAGCTCTCAACCATAGGAGTGGCTCTTTACCAGTTCCAGCTTGTTATTACCCAAGAGATGTATGTGGGTTCAAAACTATCCAGAACTCTTCATTATTCATGTTATTGCAGTTGCTTGAGCTGATTTTATTCAAATTTTCCCCACCCAGCTGTTTATCTGATTTTGTTCATTTTAAGAACAGCTTTCCTTGAGTACATGTACACTAAAAACGCTGTTTTGAATTTGTATGCAATGCCGTTTACTCTATGAACTTACCAGTAGTTTCATAACACCTAATATAACAAGTGTTAAAAATATTAAATGACAGAGTTGATTATTGATATATAATCTTCAATATTTTAGTCATGGTTGTCGAAAATAGTGTTCATATCGTAAACAGCATTTTTACAGTGTACTGGCTTTGCTATCTATGTCTTTCTTGCCTCGCGCTGCAGGCTTTGTAAAATCCAATTGATAATTGGAAATATCAAAGGCTTCTTCATTATTGATGTAAGTCGGTATTTGCAAGATCACGTTCTTCAATTATTCAGCGACTTACATTAGCCTCATTCAGTTTGCCCTTTAGTTGCTAGTGGTGTAAGGCGGATTTGTCAAGGAGTGCGGGTGTGTTCACTGTGTTTAGTCACCACTTTAATTTTGCCATAGAATCATGATTTGAAACACGTTTTGACAATCACAGTTACGTTTTTCAATAGTAAATGTAAACGTTTTTCATAACACTAACATGAAATGCAGAAAAAAGGGGCGTTTTGAAATCACTTTAGAAAAAGGTCGATTAGATGTATCAGTGATATGAATCATGATTCTTTTGACATCATTGTGTCGGCCTATTTGATGATGGAAAAAGGTACGAACAATCATTTATTCATAATATCTTTAACAGGATAACATGTTCAGATACATTGTTTTTTATCATGGTGATGTTCACTTATAGACAACGTATAGAATGCATATATTAATATATACAAATTCAACAATTCAAATTCATTTTAGCTGAATAATCATTAATATAAGAATCATTGAATGCAATGTATTGAAAAATTTCTCTGAATTTTTGTAGCAAATTCACCAAATATGAATTATTAAGTATGAAATATGATAATTAAACTGCAGTAACAAAATTTACCAATTAGTATACTTCTTGCAATAAGTTAGCAGTATTAGATCTCAAAATATATAGGAAAATAAGCATTTATATAATTTTGTTGAAATGTGTACTTTTAACAGCATATTGAGAGGAGTGCTTTACTGCCATTCATAGCTCTAAAGACCTTCTTGCAGGAAGTAACGAATATCAGAATTCAAAATGTGGAGCAGATTAAGCACATTTTCTTTTGTTGGAGTTTTGCTGTCATTTATATCACTAAGAATCTTCTTGCTACAAGTCAACTCAGAATATGGAGGGTGAATTGGAAGAAGGTCATAACTGCCATTGATATCACTAAGTATTTTTTCCCTTACAAGTCAAATTATGGTTCCACGGCATTTGCTCTGGCGACAATTGCTCTGCTGTAAATTCCACTCACT
Source organism: Lytechinus pictus (assembly GCF_037042905.1). Taxonomy (NCBI): domain Eukaryota; kingdom Metazoa; phylum Echinodermata; class Echinoidea; order Temnopleuroida; family Toxopneustidae; genus Lytechinus; species Lytechinus pictus. The sequence goes on from NC_087259.1 coordinate 5,295,728, forward strand.
AATGGAATGACCAACTTTAACCCTAGATTAACACTATATCTTATACTAAACCAAGGGTGTATAGGCTTGGGGAGTGCACTGAGTGCACGTGCACCCTCCTGCTGAAGAAGAGGTGTTCCGACACTGGCAAGCAAAACAACATTTGTACCCCTTCTTCTGCTTTCAACAGCTGATTCTCCAAACTTTAGTTCCACCTCCCCGAGACGTAACCCCCCCCCCTCCCGTACTACTTTAGTTCCACCTCCCCAGGATGTGCAGCCCCCCCCCCATGTTCAAACCAGCCCACGCCCTTTTAAACCTAAACCTAACATAAAACCCTATATCTTAGATGCAATATAGCCTGGAGCGATTGTCGCCGGAGGGAATTTCATTGTCATCCAGTAATATAGCAGAACTTAGATTATGGAGTTAAATAAGCACTAATGAGAAAATCGAGGAGAAATCAGTCGTGAGTGATTTTCATCCTTCAGCTCGTTTTCAAAGTACTTTATTGTCTTCCTATTCCACTGGGTAGGTGCCAAATCTTTCAATTATTATCCTTTCTTGCGCTTGCATTCATAATTGGAAAAAAAAAGGATTAGGAACGAGAGCATAGACGTAGACTGGATTGGTGACAGGACGGCCCAGGTTGTGTTGAGCCATAATTTATAAGGCGGGATGAGTATTTTGGAGCGACATGATAAAGGAATAGACTTGCAGCAAAATCAAGATCATTTGCCATCGCTTCATGGTAGAGAATAATAATAATGATATGTTACATTTATATATATAAAGAGCTTTATACAAATGTTTCTAAGCGCTGCATACCATTACCCCGGCTTAAGCATGGCTATTTTGATCAGACACTCAAGCATTCAAGGAACTCCTTCCTACCGGGTGCCCATTTTACTACACATGGGTGGAGAGGGGCAAATGTAGATAAACGCCTTGCCAAAGGACGCGGATGCTACGGTTGGATTTGAACCCCGGACCTTGTGGCTCAAAGTCAGGAGACTTATCCACTGAGCCACTACCCCTCTAAATGTGGTACAGTAACATTAATTGAACTATCTGAAATCATGAAATTTAAGCTGGAAATTGACCACTCTGGAGAACACCAACACAGATAAGCATAGATGGGGCAGTGTATTATAATTGGTTTGTAAAAGACTTTCGGGTGGAATACCATGCTTGTTTTGTCAATTTTTCAGCACTTGAAGTCTTGAACATTATCCACCATAATCATTAGGCACATATTTTTCTCATTCATATATTCAAAAGAGTTTGGTGGTTATTTCATTGGATGCTGTAAGAACTCGCATTTTTGTTTAAAGTAAATGTGATAGATGTTAATGCAGGGATGCCAGTTTTCAGGCAAAAGCCTGAATTCAGGCTCTGGCAATTTATTTTCAGGCCATAGTTTTAGCATTTTTGTGTACAAAATATTGTATTCTAGGTGATTTTCAGGCCCTCTGATCAATTCCAACTGGCATCCCTGTTAATGTTATGTACACCTTTTTTATTTGATAATGATCAGTGTTTGAATGATTAAGGTAGATAGATTGAATTGGTTAATTTTGAAAATACATCAAACAAGCAGCTCACAGGCTAAAAATTTTTAATTAACAAACAAAATACAAAATAACATTCATAAAAATGCGAATACATATGATATCATGAACCAAGTAAATGGCAATTCCATGTTACATTGTGATATTGGTAAAAAAAATCACCAGAAAAACAACTTATGAAGGAACTTGACAGCAAAGTACTGGTAAAAGAGTAAATTGAGTGAAAAAAATTGGACGTGTGAATGGTTCTTCAGACAAAAAGCTGGTATGAGATTAAGTAACAGTGAAGAAAAATTACTTTGATTGGTGAGAAAAACATGTCAATTGATTTCTAAAATAAGGAATCAAATGGTGTTAAGTCTCGATTGAATGAAAATGAGGATTGACCCACTGCATTTTTAACTAAACACATTTTGAGAAAAAAAATGTCTATTCTGGATTTACTTTTTTTTAAGCATAAGCACAACTTGCATCGTTTAAAATTGGGTTGTGCTAGTTCGGTGATAGAGATGAGAAGCGAAAATGTGAGACGGCATGTAAGGCTAGTTAGCAAATGTACGATGAAAGGAACGTGTGGAGGAATGTTCATCATTTATCTATCATTGCGTGCAGCAGTGGCTTCATAATGAATCTTCTCCCAAGCGTCTGTAATTCATTGCTGAGGGCGATGGCAGGGGCGGGAGAGGGGAGATGGATGGAGCAAGGGGTGGTGAATGGGAGGAGAGGAAAGAGGATGGGAGGAGTGGGTGGAATAGGAGGGGGTGAAGAAGAGGAAGGAATAAAAGGAGAAGAGGGAGATAATCAATGTGCGGAGGAGGAGGATGAAGAAGAAGAAAGAGAAGAAGAAGAGAAAGATGGATCAAGGCGTAGAGGAGGTTTTGGGGAAAGAGGAGAAAGGGGAAGTTGGGAAAGGAGAAGGAGATGAAGAAGAGGAAGATGGATCAAGGCATACAGGAGGAAGGGGAAGTGGGAAAAGGAGAAGGAAAAGAAGGGGATGAAGAAGAGGAGGAGGGAGAAGGGAGCGAAGTAGGGGAAGGAGAAGGAAAAGAGGGGGATGCCGAAGAGAGAGGAAGAGGAGGAGAAGAGGAAGCAAGATCAAGGGGTAGAGGAGGAGGACATGAAAGAGGAAGGGGGAGTTGGGGAGGGATAAGGAAAAGAAGGGGGTGAAGAAGAGGAAGGAAGAGAAAGAGAAGAGGAAGATGGACCAAGCGGTAGAGGAGGAAGATGGACCAAGCGGTAGAGGAGGAGGAGGGGGAAAGGGGAGTAGGGTAAGGAGAAAGGAAAGAAGGGTAAGAAGAGGAAGCAGGGACGGAGGGGGGAGTGGAAGGACAATTATTCAGGAAGGAAGATAGATCAAGGGGTGGAGGAGGAGGAGGAGAAAGAGAAAGGAGAATAGGGGTAGAAGAATGAAAAGAAGGGGGTGAAGAAGAGGAAAAGAGGAAGATGGATCAAGGTGTAGAGGAGGAGTGGGGGGAAGATGAGGAAGAGAAAGGGAAGTAAGGGAAGGAGAAGGAAAAGAATGGGATGGAGAAGAGAAGGAGAGGAAAATGGATGGGGAGAAGAAGAAAAAGAAGGATAAAAAGGAGGAGGGTTAATTGGAAAGGGGAGAGAAATTGATGGAGGGGGAGGGGTGTTTTGAATGAGATGACAATGAACTTGTTGCCATTGAGAAGATTAAGTGGAGGTATGGATATTGGATTATTAGGCAAGAGGGAAATTACGAGGGAGGGGTCTGGTTATTCTTATAACCTCAAACAATGGAACCCCTTTTTTATATTTTCAAGAACCATCATGTTTCTTGACAAAAAGTGTAAATATGTCAATGGAATAAATGAACATAATTCATTTCACCCCTGTATTGTAATCAAACTTAGTGCATCATTTGTGATTATTTTACATTTACTCTGTATGTTGGTCTATGTATCGCTATCAAAAAGGAAGTTTAACACTATTTATAATTTCTATCACAGAATATGTAGAATTGTGTCATTTTAGTTTTTCAACAGTGATGTGTGGAACTTTGTTTCTTATCACAAATATTGATCAGATTATATTAGGAAGTGCAAAATACTTTGCATACGTCATTTTATGTTAGTTTTGATAGATTTTAGTGAAAGGATGGCAATGGACTTAATTTGGCATTAACAATGGGATAATTAAATGTTAACAAATGTTACCACCATGGTAACAGGGAAGAGGAATCTTTGTGAATTGAATTTAATTTTTTGGAACATCATTGGCATTTGCCATTATTCTGTTCAAAACAAAAATACAACATTTATACAAAAACATACAAATTAGATTTACAATTTGACGAACATTAGAGGAAGAACAAAATAACACAAGGTATAACAGATAAATAAAGACAAAAATACATACATAACAATAGGGGAAGGCGGGGTAAGTTGTGACACTTTTTGCATTTTGCATGTTAGAATTGATATGAATAATAATATTGTAGTATTAAGTACCTTGCCTTTAAATTTGATTCTTGGGAAATATTTTTCACCTTTATATAACTTTCTACCCCCCACACTGAAAGTCATTGGCACCTTTGAAAAAAAACGATGTCAAATGGCTCAACTTGCCCCATCTGTGGGGTAAGTTGTGCTACCTTCTGGGGTAAGTTGAGCCACAAAAACTATGTACAAAATGTATGCGGGAAGAACCGGCATGTCAACGTTTTATTTAAAGACTTTTCACTTGCTTATTCTCTATAAATGCTAACATCCTCTAAAAGTAAAAGAACTGTCATGTGAATCTGCTCTGTTCTGCCTCCATATCAATGGCTTTTAAGGGTTTTTTTTATATTTGTTATTATACATTACCATAAGAATTACCATGGCACAACTTGCCCCATGTTGGCGGGTACACATTACCCTTAATGCGATATTTTCACATCCACACATTTCTTATGCATCCATCATGTAAAAGACTATGACAAGAATGTGAATCCATACATGGACTAACAATATTGTTCTTATTTCTTTGTTATATTTAAAGACGTGTGTGGGTAAAAAGCACTTTTCTATATCACACCATTTTTTACTTTTTTGGCTGAAATTTATATTTTTCCCTCTATAAAAGTACTTTTTGTTTCAAAGTTGAAAACAATGTGGTGGGGTTAAGGGTTATGTAATGGGTCATCAATGCATGACACCACCACAATGTCCGACTCATTCATTATTGGCCTGGGGGTGGTGGCTCAACTTGCCCCTATGCTCAACTTACCCCGCCTTCCCCTATATATACTGTGCGTCCCAGGAAAAAAGGAGACCGGGACTCCCATGTCTTTTTTAATTCAAAGACAAATGAATTATGATATTTCATTTACATAATCATAATTCAATTATTCCTCTTTATTTTGATACCTGATATGAGACAAACACTTCACGCATTAATGAGCAAGACAAGTTTGAAATTTTAATGTCAAAACCAGATTGTGCAGAAAAATTGGACAAGATTGGTTCCTGATATGACCACTGTGCATATTTGATGACTGGCTCATTAGCATTTATTTTGTATTCTTTGTTAAGATTCTCTCACTGATCCCTGAAATGAGAGTGGAATCAGATTCACACGTAAGTTTATTGTTTCTGATATGCCTCAATATTTATTGTTTGTAATCTGCCATGCATGAACGATTTGATAAGCTGTTGGTTTCAAATGACAGATGAGATTCCACTCTTTCCATGAGTATCAAAATTATAGTAAAAACCTATTCAATAATTGTGAAATCTATCTCTGATAAAGGGTTTCCTTTTTTGTAGAACACACTGTATAGACATGTACAAATGCATATGATACTGACATTTGTGTACAGATTGAGGATAAATTCATTATCTAGTACTTGAAACAAATGAAAAAAAAATATGAATCTGAGCTTACATTCACATCATTTCGTCGGCGGTCAGCCGAACTGTCGTACCACACATACGACGGTGCAAACCCATTTCAGAGAAAATCGACATCAAAGTTTACTAAAATTTTCACACTTAGTTCCCCAGCCTTACAACATATTCATTGCTAGAAAAATACATGGTTGGAAACACCAAGACAATTGCTTGACAATGGTATCCTTATTTTTACACAAAACCTACTATCAGAGAAAATATCGCAAAAGAGCTACATGCATGTAATTTCGGTTTGAGCGGTTTAGATATCCCCGTACAAAAATGCCATAGGGAATACAACAACCCTGACCGCGATATCAATGCACGCGGTCAGTCAAAACGTCGTATCGCTTTTCACGTGCAAAGTCAATGCAGTGCAGATGGCCGATATGACAGTTTGGCTGACCGCGTTAATTGAAATCGCGGTCAGTCAAAACGTATCGCTCTGCTACTGTACACGTTTCCAATGGGATTTGGGCATTTTATTAAAAATTTGTATGGCATCGCTGTGAAAATCCCCTCATATCTAAGAAACTACAATAAATTGCTGCCTAGAAATTTAGTTATGAATAGAATAGGACTTGTACTTTCATTTTCTGCAAAAATCTCAAAATCAATTTTTTTTTAAATTTTTTTTGGGGGGACCAAATTTGACTGATACGACGGTTCGGATGAACGCCGACAATTTAAGAAGAAGATTGAATAGAAAAGTATAGGCCTATATGTAAAATAGAAAATGAAAATTATTTGATCATTACAGCAAAGTAGTGAGATCTGATAACATCCTTGACATGTCCTCTATTGTTACTGGAGAATGATATTGAAGAGGATATAATAGAATGGCTGGTTTCCATGGTATTCGATAACTAGAAATTATAATCTAGTGGAGATGGAAGGGGATACAGTCAAGAACCTTTTCAAGATTGCATCATAGCATAAAGAAAAAATTGTTAATATTGCTGATGATGTTACTGAAAGGTAACTATTGTGCTGAAAAAAATGAACTCGTTTGGATTTCTGTTAAATATACTAAAATCTATTGAATTATCACCCAAGGACTCACATGACATTATATGTACAACATCCAGGCCTCGTCTTACAAAGAGTTGCGCTTGATCCGATCAATCTCAACTATGGACGGCCAGCAACGTCAACATCTATTATGCATGTTTGTTCCAAAAAAACTCTAGATATGAATGTGTATTCATAAATTCATTGATTTCTTGACAATTTGGTGTGTTCTTCTTTGTTTACAAAGGACATTTTGCAAATTTCCTGTAGAAAAACTTATGACACTGATGGATTTCCATAGAGTAACGATTGATTGGATCAATTGTAACTCTTTGTAAGACAGGGTCCAGATCTTCTGACTGCATCGTTCCCTATATACTTAAGCCTTTTAAAACACCATGATCAATGTAGATGAGTCTGAAAATTTGTGACTACAATATATTAAATTACTTTTCCAATTTTTTTCTTTTCTCCTTTTAAAGAACATTTTTACCCCATTAACGGGTCTTGTTAAAACATGTTATTCTTGTTGATTTTTTTGTTTGTTTCATTCTTGTTTAAAGATTTTCGTTGTACTCATTCTACACTGCCGGCTTAATGGAGTGAAAGAGAACTGATTTTTATATGCGAGCAATGAACCAGACATTTACCAAAAGCACAACCACGTGGGTTTTATGGCAAATGAGGCTGCTTTATGGCAGACGATTAAGGGGGTTGCGTTTCATCGGGAGGAATTTATATGACATGAGGAAGCGGTTTATAGCTGAAGCAATTGGAGATGGTTTCCATGGTGATGAGAAAAAAGGAAAGATATAAGTAGCTTAGTTATTGAAATTAATGAGAAGGGAGTACATTTTATGGTTTTCTTTCAATCATGGGAAATTGTAATTTCCTTTAAAACTTTATGTAGACAAAAAATTAATAAAATAAAGCTCTCTCTCTCTCTCTCTCTGTGTGTCTATATCAGTCATTGTCTCTCATGTTCTGTCTCTCTCTCTATCTCTCAGTTGCAATTCCTAGCCAAATCTGCCCTCTATTTACTCTCCTTCCCTTTCTTGTCCCCTCTTCTCTCTCTCTCTCCCTCTGGTCAATCCCCATCACTTCCTCCCTTTCTCTCCCTCTTTCTTTCTTTCTCTCACACTCTTCATGTTCTGTCAAGTTCCCCATTTCTCCTGTGCTGTTCTATCTATTTAATTATCTGTCTGTCTTTGATTTCATATTCTTATTTTTTTCTTATTCCCTTCAGAGCTTATTGGAGCTCAATGTGCTCTGTCTATCTTTCTATTGCCCCCTCTTTCATATCCTCCCTCCCTCTTTGTCTCAGTCTTTCTGAATTGGTTTGTGTGGGAGGTTGCCGCCCCTTTTTTCTCTCCCTCTTTCTTTCCTTTCCCTCTGTCTCTCCTCTCCTCCCCCCCCCCCCCCCCCCCGTCTCTACTATTCCCCATTCACGTTTTATCAAATCTTCTCCATATTCTCTGGTGGATATCCTATGAACATAAATTCTCAATGAAATCAGAACCGCTAGAATACTACTACTCCATGGCTCCCACCATATCGTGAAGCAGGGGCGGAGCCAGGATTTTCCAAAGTGAGGGGGGGGGGATTTTGTTCAGGAAATTTTTTGAAAACCGAGAAAAAAAAGGACTTCACTACCAGATCGATGTCATTTTGTTAGATGAATAATTTGACAACCAAAAGAAAATGGTCCTCACTTGATTAAGCTTGACATATTCCTCTAAAAAATGTTTTTGTACCTCTCAAAATGGGGGGGGGGGGCACAACTGGCCTGTGCCCCCCCTCCCTCCCCTGGATCCGCCACTGTGTTGAAGATGCTTTCTGGGAGACGGGAAGAAGAAGAATATGGATGCGGAGGTTTGAGTTAACTTATGTGAATGTGGAAATTGATGCATGTTTTCATTTAGTGTGCAATCCATCATGGGCATTGCATGCATTACATGTAGCTTCTGATTCCATTTTTCATGTGGTTCTGATCTTTCGATTGGCCGTCCAAACGTTCAGAACTAATTCAGAGACTGTTAAGGGGGGATAATTATTTGAAACGGCGGGAGATGGGTAAATGATGACGATGAAATTGACTCCTGATGTGGGTTAAACCGGTTGAGGCCATTTGGCGACTGGAACTGGACTGCCATTATACAAAACCTATGGTAATTATAGAATTCAGAAGTCAACAGGTTAGGGCCATTGTTCAGTTGTGTTTAAGATGGGAATGATTATCATGAGCTGTCAAATATATACCTTGCCAGGATGGGCTATTTTATCATTTTGTTTGCCTGCAGTACTTAAATATAGTGATCTCTGTACAAAGTGTATGGGGATTCAGATGTCAATACGTTAACTGCATTCATGTTAATGGAATATTTAAGATATTTGCGAGCATTAATCGGTACAGAGTAGAGATTTTGATAACAAAGTGGGTTGAATTGTAAAAAAATATGGAATTGTGGGAAGTCATTCGTTATCTGATAAGGGGAGCGAATTGATCAACATTACATTTGATCTCTCATTGACTGTATGTTATACTAGTCAATAGCTATTAAATCTTGATATATACCTTTTGAGATAATTATTAATTTACAAAGAATGAATTATCCTATAATTATTTTTTTTACAGAGAAAAAAAATGTTTTGAATGGAAAAGTACTTGTTCTGCTATTTGGTGACATAATTGTTGCAATAGCAATGTCTTGATCAGTGAATTAGTGTGTTTTCATTCAGGCCTATAGTACAAGACCACACTGCTCAGAACATTGCATCATGGGTTAGGATCCTGGCCAGATTTGCTATATACAAGGCTTCTGGATTGTATTTCCTTTAAAGAGAAGTCAACCATGGGAATATTGAAAAAGAAAAGGATTTATACAAAAAGGGGGAAGGGATGGTGATTTTCTGTTTAATAAAATGATCTTTTCCATTTCTGAAAACCTCAAACCTCGTTTAAAACTTGATCTAAAATGGAAATTCTGTTTTATCATGGAAAATGTACACAGCAAATACATCAATTTTGTTTGCAACGGTGAATTTAATAAATTTTCACATGAAAAGTTAAGAATCAAAGCAGGTTTTCAATTTTAAATTACTGACAAATGGAAAAATCCCTGTTCCTAAAGCAGCAAAGAGTTAGTAAATTAGTGGAATTTAGAATAATCTAGAGTAGTTATAATCTAGTGGCCATTCGAACTCTGGATATATTTTGAATCCTAAATATTTATTTCTTATTCTTCAATTTGAATTCAATCTAAGGATTGAATCTAAATCCAGTATCCTTTTTGTCTCTAGCCACAACCAAACCAGTCTAAGTTCCATCCACACAAAGAAAATGATATAAGTAGTTGAGTCGTTGCATGAAAATTTCCTTGAAAGATATGTCCATTATCAAAGGATTTGGAAGCAATTCATGCTCGCATCTCAAAGTTCATTTCCATTTCTTGAATTCAAGATGAGCCGGAGCAAAGGGTGCATACTCCTCTTAAATGTCATGAGTTTTCAGCAACCGTACTCGCTTCAGCTAACACTTCTACTGCACACTCTCCGCATCATCACGTTGAAAAGCTAGGACGCTATGACCTTCTGCGATGACAATCGCCATGTCTTCCGGCGGCGTTGAAGAAGGTGGTCCTTGGCGGGTGGGGGAGGGGGGGGGGGTTGCGGGGTGATCAGATCAGGGGATTTGCAGGAATTGTGCCGGAGGCTTTCCTTCATTGTCTCCGACTCGAGAAGGCTTGTTTGGATTTGGGATGGTGGGAGCCCGCTAATCGAGTCGGGGATATCCCGACATGATATAGATGAATTGATTGTATTAGACAATTCTTATATCCTCCTGTGTACGTCCTGAAAATCATGTGACTGTTTTTCAATACTGCACGTAGACGCTTGACCTCTTTAGGTACGTGGCTGGTTACCCTTTTGACCCTGAGTTCTCTTTTTTGTTAGATCACTTACTTCTCGTTAAATGCCCTTTAAAATGAAAATGATATTTTAATGAACTAACTAGATTACTTACAGAAATTTCTCCCACAAATCCTCTCTTCTTATCTCTCCCTCGTTCTTAGTATCTCTATCTCCCGCATCGCTTTGATAACAGGAAAGATTTTGTGATTATGCCATACATGTGTAGATCATCTTTAGAGCAATATATCAACATTTCCTTTGTAACCCATTGATCACAATTTAATTTCCGTGCAATATGCGTTGCCCATCGGCCCAAGCCCAAGTCAACGGATTAATACAGCTCTGAGCATTCCAAAGATCGATGTATCAAAATTTGCTGGTTTTTTTTTTTTTAGCTTCAAAGAAGCATAGAGATGACTTAATAAAGGGATTTCTCCAAGAAGTCATTTATAATTTATATAAGTTATGATTGCTTTCATTGTTAGGCCCTACCTGCCAAGTGCCTATCTTACTTTTGCTTTTTAAGTGATTATTAAATTCTATACTCCATTTGTGAGCCTTTAAAGGCTGATTCATCGATCTTTCAAATATTTTCTTTGTTGATTTGATAAAGATAGTCCTCTGTTTATATAGAGCTAGGGGTGTTTATTTGAATCTGAGACACCCTGGTGATTACCCTACTAATTATTCAGAAAATATTCCAATTTCAGGTAATATTTTTATAGTATATGTCATATCTATAAAATGAGAGATTATGTCATGTATTAGCCCAATATCAGGGTAAAAATATATCTGTAGAGCGAACAGAGAGTGCTATATAGGAGCAGATTGTTATTATTACTATTATTAGCAGCAGCAGCAGTCGTAGTAGTAGTAGTAGTAGTAGTAGTAGTAGTAGTAGTAGTAGTAGTAGTAGTAGTAGTAGTAGTAGTAGTAGTAGTAGCAGCAGTAATAGTAGTAGTAGTAGTAGGAGTAGTAATAGTAGTAGTAGTATTTTATATTATGTAACATGTAGATGTTATGTAATAATTAGATACTGTGTAATATCTTGACACATTTTGGTATTATGATCCATGATAATTTGGTATTTCTTATTTAATTTTTTTTAATCATCATATTCTTCATAAAGCCGTGAACCATGTCAAAACCATTTACCCCTTTAGTTATGATATAAAAGCAATTTTCTTGAAGGAATTGCAGCGAAAGCCATCTATGATTCATCTACCAATTACCTCGCATGGCTCGCGAGTGACAAGATTTTGTCGCAAACGCTCTTGCGATGTTACGGGCCATGGAGCAGTGAGCGTTATTACAGATGTCAGACCAAAAGTCAACCATGCACGACTAACTTCCATGATCTTTCCTCACCCTGGTTTGGTACGAAGAACCTTTCCGATGGCAGTGTTAATGGTGGTGCATTCGCTGGGGAGTCATTAACATTGGAGCACTAATGCCTCCGCTTGATACTGTCGCCGCTCAATAACAACCACGTGAGCATATGGGACTAAGGGGGGTGATAGGGGTGAAAGGGAATGTGTTTTGAGATTGAAATGGATGTTTTCCTAACTTTAAGGCATCTTTGCGGTGTTATAGATCTAGATTTTTTTTTGTTAGAAAGGGGATAAGAAAAATTGTGAAAATAACTGAGGTACAGTTTAAGGGGTCCAGTGAAAGGGAAGAAAGAAAGTTAAGGATAATAATCGTGTTAAAAAATTCATATTTACCCAGGGTAGCCACTTCAGTTCTGAAAACTGTTCTCCCAGCGGGCCCTGCTATTATTATTATCCGGGTAAGCTAGGCTACCTATTCAGGTGCGCACAGCTTTTTGAGGAATTACTTCCTGCCGGTACCCATTTACCTCACCTGGGTCAAGCGCAGCACACAGGATTTGAACCCACGACCCTCTGTTTCAAAGTCTGGAGACTAATCCACTGGGAATTCACCTTGTAATAGTGAGAAAGCATGGAAGATATAGGAGAGAGAAAGACAGACAGATATACCAACAAACAGATGTGGAAAGAAGTTTAGAGAGAGAGAGGGGGAGGGGTGTGAGAAAGGAGGGAGAGAGAGAGAGAGAGAGAGAGATGGAGAGAGGGTAAGACAGATATAGAAAAAAAAACAGAAGATGGAGTGAAGCAGAGAAAGGGAAGAAAAGGAAATAACTGAAGTGAAAGTGGATTTCATTTCTGTGTACTCAGCTGGCAAACAACTAGAGCTGCATTTGTCCAAAAGAAAATAAGTATATCCGGGAAAATGGGGACGGCTGCTCGTCTTAAGCCCTTTTGTCAAAGTCCATTGCAATGTCAGGTATGGATGTACTGTGAATGCGTAAAAGCCGCATGTACGATCGGAACGTACTGAATTCTTGCTTACAGCTTCTAAGGTGGCATCGGATAGCTTTTAACCGAATCTGAAAGGCATTCATCCATTGAGCCAACACCGGTGTGTTGGCTCAGTTCGTAGAGCGTCAGTCTCACAACCGGGAGGTCGGGGGTTCAAACCCCGGCCACGTCAGACCAAAAGACGTTGAAAGATGGGAGTTGCTGCTACCTAGTTTGGCGTTCAACATAAAGGAATAGAACCTCATCGATCTGGCGCTGCACAGTGGCTGCCGGGCCCACGATCAATTGGGCAAAACAAAATTTTGGAATATTTTGTTTCTTATGTCTATGTCAAACAATAGAATATTAATGTTCATTACTGAATTCTGTAATTCACAAAGACTTTGAAAAGGGACCACCCGGTTCAGTAGTAAACGGGTTAAGCTATAATCAGTCCTTTGAGCAATTATGAATTTGAATTGAATAATCTGCACTCCCACTATTCTCAGCTATTCTTTCAAGATGTTTGACCAATTTTCTTGATAATTTCACTCTCTATCCCTTTGAGAAATGCTGTTTCTTTATTTTCATTACTATTTCCATAAGAAAGGTTAACATTTCTTGTACGATTGCACTAATACTCATCCAGTTGGTTGTGCAAGGTTAATTTATCATGTTTGGGTGTGGTTGTCTACTGATTCTGACAATAATGAGTCTTTTTCCCAGTTTGCATGATTTCAAATGAGATCTTTTTTGTACTTTAAGACATAAGTTAGCATTGATTTGACTTTTATAAATCTGAGCAGCAACGTCCTTGTCATCTCCGTGTGTAATATGTTATAAAACAAATTGAAAATCTCTCCCGCGAATCATTATTTAGTACTTCACAAAGGTGAAATTAAGTGACCCAAAACATCTTAATTTTCCCATGCAGTAACATTTGTAATATATTAATCTCCTCTGGAGATTTTGGTATATCATGTTTTTTTTGTTTAGTTACAGTTATCTTGAAAGCGTCTCAATTATTTTTTTTTTCATTCCGTGGCGTTTCATTCACACAAGTCATTGGTATTTTAATATCTACCTAAGATGATAGCATAAGGCCAGTGTAATGCAGTATTGACAAATTTCATGGGTTCTTTGGAAAAGAAGAGCATATTTTGTTTTGTTTGCATATCGAGTAATTACAAGAAGAAAAAATAATTAGGATGTGCAGTACATACATTCACTGTCGCTATGTCAGACAAGCTCTACTAATATCTGTCTGAGATGATAGCATTAGGTCAATGTAGGTAATGCAGTATTCAAACTTTTATGGGTTCTTTGGATAAGCATAGTTTGATTGCATATTGAGTTATTTCAAGAAAAAATGATTGGGATGCGAGGTACATACATTCACTGTCGCTATGTCAGACAATCTCTGCTATTATTATCTATAAGAAAATAAACTATGAATTAAATGCCAGTAGAGACAGATATTTAATAGTTATAAATTGGAACATTCTATTCAACGTCCTTTTTAGCTACAGGCATGTTATAGAACAACAAGGGTATTTGAAGTATATGAGCCTACGCCATTTCACAGCCAGTGCCGGCCGCACAGAAACACTGTTAGCCTAGCAGAGAATTGACAGTAACCCCAGTTCCATCTTTTGGATTGTGAAGTCAAAACATTTATTTGAATGTGTAAGTAAATGCATTGTTGTGACATTGGTCATCGCTGCCACATTACTGGCTGTAACAGGGCCTCTTTTGGCGCTAACAACGTTTATGCGCGGTCAGTACAGAAGTACATTGGCATTTGTTTGTTCAGTTAGTGTATTATATAACGAAGGTTGAATTAACCTTTTGTTTCATATACTTTCATGTATAAACCCAAGAATATATTAAAGAAAATATCCTTCGACAATGGGAAGAAAAATTAGGATGACCCTTCAGCAACAAATGGTTTCTTGATGTATTTTTTTCTGTTCTCTTAATGGGAAGTGGACTTAGATGAATCTCTTGAGATTTTGTTATAGTCTTTACTTCTTTTTATCTCTTTGTTGTTACTTAATGCAGCATTTTTAGTCACATTTAAATTATTTCTATTTAATACATTGAAAAGCTTCAGTCACTCCTGATAACTTGAAATATATTTGTAAATTAAGATTATCCTACATTTTTTTACATTTAGTAATTAATAGTATGTTTGTAATTTTGATAAAAATTCATCAAAATCAGTGCCTATTTTCTTTATTGGATGAAGTGAGTCTTTTATTTGTAAATACTGAATCCTATGCAGTTGGGGATGTTCTCGATTAAGTCAATTTTTTTATGTTAGCTTTAATGGCTTCTTGTACTATCAAACAATTAAGTTGATTTGCCCCTTTTGCTTTCATCAATCAATATTGCATTGAGAAAGGTAAAATTTTCCAGTCATTTCATGCTCCAACGAATGTCCATCTTTAGCAATGAGGCTTAGCAAAGGTGTCGACGGTGTGGCAGAACCCTCGATCGGTACCTGGTAAACTAGGACGTTCTCTCAACCTTCTTCCTTCTCAACCCCGCCCTTCCATCGCTATGCCAACACAAGTAATGGAGCTCCGCAGTCCAAACTCTATTAAGTGGAATCTGATCATTCTTATACAACATACCCTCCTGAAATTTTTCCTGCCAGAGGAGACGACAGATCAAGGATTTTTTGTTTGCCCCCATTGTCGCAACTTAATTATTTCGCCGCGTCTCCTTCCAGGTCTTGTGAGGACAGCGCGCCAACACCGGGTTCGCATTCCAATTTGCATTACCTGGAAAGGGGGGGGGGTGTCTTAATAGATTCCTTTCAAGAGCCGAATAGTTTGTGTAATGGATTTTGATTCAAAGTTGCATTTGGGATTCAGAATGTGCAGACGTTCTCAGCGCAACCAAAATGTGCAATGTCACAATCGTATAATTCCCTAATACACATTTTATTAAAATTGTCACCTTTTTCAAGTCTATCCATAAATCAGGTGTCGTTTCCAGGGGAGGATATTTTAATGGTGGTTTTATAAAATATATTGTATACAAAGTGTTA
The DNA here is from genome assembly GCF_037042905.1 of Lytechinus pictus. Classification (NCBI taxonomy): domain Eukaryota; kingdom Metazoa; phylum Echinodermata; class Echinoidea; order Temnopleuroida; family Toxopneustidae; genus Lytechinus; species Lytechinus pictus. The sequence continues at coordinate 5,311,470 of NC_087259.1, forward strand.
TTTCTATCATTAGAATGAAAAAAAAAACCCAGAGGTTTTGGGGTATATTTTCAGTCTACAAAGTGGAGAGTTGTACTATACATCACAAATCTTGATCATTTTGCAACCTCTAACATTTGAATTAACTTCTTTCTGTTTCTGCAGCCATCCTCAAACTTTTATTGATCCAATTCTTTTGTTTGTCTGTTTTTATGCAAGCTGACTTATTCCGAAGGTTTCATTCTCTTCCTTGAAGTCATGAAGCTGGTGAATTGAAATTCTGTACTGATCCACTGAAATCATTTGCATGTAGTATATAACCATTCAATCCCCATTATCCATTGTCAAAGTAATCAATCTTTTTCCCAGTCTCTCTATGAATACAAATGTGATCTTCTGTAGTCGGTATTTCAATATCTACTTGAGATATAACAGAACTAAGCCAATTTAGGTAGTATGATACTGTAAAACACTTGGTTGTCTTTGTGTTGAGATGAGATATTTCTTCATACTGGCAGTTTTTAATATTGATTTTGATTTAAATTAAAGTAGCATTTTGAGTTTTGGGAGATTAGGAAACTCTGTGCCCCACCCCTTGCATGGTTCATGTAGAGGTGCTGCGGCTCAGTGCATAAGTCTCAGGACTTTGAACCACAAGGTCTGGGTTTCAAATCGCACTGAAGCACTAGCGTCCTTTGGCGAGGCGTTTATCTACATTTGCCACTCTCCACCCAGATGTAGTAAATGGGTACCCAGTAGGAAGGAATTATTTGAATACTCAAGCTTCCGATCAGGGTAGCTGTGCTAAAGCCAGGGTAATAGTATGCAGCGCTTAGAAACATTAGTATTAAGCACTGTATAAATGTTGCATATTATTATTATCACTATTCACTTGTTTTATCCTAGCTTCAGAAAGTAACAACTGCCTACTAATCGGCAGGTTTCTTTTTTCTTTTGTGAATATTGTTAGTAATTTGCTTCCACACTGGCATAAAGACCTGGTATATACTTTCGGTTTTTAATTGTTCTGCAAGGGCCTTGTTCAATTCAATGTCATTTATTTCCACAATGAATAATAATTAATAATAATAAACACATAATAATGATAATAATAAGCACATTTAAATGGCACAAAATTCAATTAAAAAACAATGAATGATACAATGAATAGATATACTTACAATAATAATTGTAAATAAATTGTAGAACATTAGCAAAATATTGAAATTCAAATGGTTAAAGAAAACTTCATCGCAGCCAAAGGCTGAATTGCGAAATTCTATACAAGGTAAAATACAAACATATACAATATCAATAATCATAACAAAATGACATGTGAAAGTAATAAAATCAATGTTATATGTTGAAATTAAAAAAAAAGGAGTAGAGTAGAATAATAATACATGGGATAACAGTAATCTTGGATATTTGTATTAACCACAATATGATTCTATGGAGATAAAGTCAGTATATAATTCATGTGCTTAAATATTAAAAAGTAAAGGGACAACAAAGGCCCAGGCATATCAAGGGTGTGTACTTAACATATATTAACTACATTTATCTGATACGCATGATCATGGCTAAATAAACAAATAAGCAAAAAGTCTTTAAAAGGTCAAAAATACAATAAGCGAGTATTATGACTAAATCATATTTTTCTATACATATGTTTAAAACTAGACAAGGTAGGACAACTGTTGATATCAGGATCAGAAACAATTCATAGCTTTGGAAAAATGAAATTAATTGTGGAATGGAAAAACACTTATGATTCATTTTTCAATCACTATTCCATAAAGGGGTGGAGGTGCGATAGCTCAGTCGGTAGAGCAGGTTTTTGTATTCCGGTGACCCGGGTTCAATTCCCAATAGGTGCGCTAGTTCCCTTTGATAAGGCATTAATCCTCATTACCAGGTCCCTCGGAGAGGATCTTAAGCCGTCGGGCCTCTGGTTACTTGCTTACAAGCATTCATGCTTTCTTGTAATCAGGTTAAAAAAAATCACCACCACCATGTAACATTCCCCTTTAACTCAATCCACATTTTTCTCCATGACCCACCATAGCCCATGTTGTCAGCAACTTGATTGATATGTTGTGAATTTCACAGTTTACATGTTAGCATACCTCATGCATGTCTTCTGGCTATTACCTCTGCCCTAAGAAAACACCACTACATGGCCTCATGCATTTGACTCACTGTCTTGCATTATTGATGGATTTGTCATGGTCAGGGTCCCCGTTTAAAGATAATGAAAAGTTGAAGGAAAGTTTGAAACGATCACTGTCAGCTAAATTCCAAGGATTAAATATAGATCCAGATCGGCTGTGAATAGTGACCAGCCTAATATTAGATTTACATATAAATCTAAAAGAATTGAATTTAAATCTTTTGAGATTTAAAAGTTAATCCTTAAGATTTAAAATAAATTCAAAATTTGGCTGGTCATGATACACAGCCAATCTGGATTTATTTTAAATCCTTGGAATTTAGAGTGTATCCAATTCTCCTTTAGGATGAATATTGTAAAAAAGTGAAACACTACAAAGGATTTCTTCTTCAAATCCCCCCATCACTTTGATGAAAATAAAAATTATAAAAATTTAATGAAATTGTGCGTCATTTTACTACGGAAACTGCAAAAATGCCCTTTTTAATATCCCTGTTGTTTCACTCCTTCGTTTGTAGTTCCATCAGAAAATATGTGTCCCCTCTACCCCCCCCCCAAAAAAAAAAATTACTCCCTCAACCAGAATTGTTTCCAGCAAGCCTGCATGTATTTTATAAGTCTTTTCACTCTTTCAAGGAATTGATACTGTCCTTAAAACAAATCTTCATCTTAAGTAATAAAATATAATTGCAATTTGATTTGATTAAATGTTGAATTTTGACTGATTTGCTTGTTAAATGTTACTTTTTCTTAACTCACTTTTTTTTGCATGGAGTTGGTTTCTACGACTCTACTTACAAAGAATTATCATTCAGTTCACTTCAATTTCAATTAATCCTTTTATAATGAACCACATTAAATATGAATTCACAAAGCAATGGAAAATTACAACCTTCGACTTAAATACAAATACTTCATGGAAATATTGGCTTTTAAATGGTTGTAGATTAGAAAAGGAGCAAATAAATCTTGTTCTAATTTATTCTAAATCTCTCTTCTGTCCCTCACTTCCCCCCCCCCCCACTCTTCTCTCCCTCTCTCATTTTTTTTTCTTATGTGATAACTTTCATTTCATCACTTTAATATGCTTCTGTAAAATGTATTTCCCCTCTCACTCTCTGTATTTCTTTCTCTTTCTTGAACATTGGTGGCAGCAGACACATTCTGTTCTTAGCCACATTGCTGTATGAAAGATGTTTCATGAATATTAACTCTGGAAGTACTATCAGTCCTCTTGACCTAGTTAGACTTCCCAATATCCAAATGTCAAGTTTATAAATGACAGAAAATTGCTCAGTGCAAGGCATTTTAAAGGTGTTAAATGTACGTAGGGTAGTACATGTTAGGTTATTAAAGGCGATTTCTTAAATGGGAAGTTCATCCCGATGATAAATCGGTTTTAATCAAAGCAGATAAACTGAAGAAAGTATTTCTGGAGGTTTATAACAGAGGTATCAATTTTGAACTACTTGTATTTTATTTTGTAATATCACTGATGAGGAGCTCATCATGTTCAATTCAAAACTGGATGATGGAATTCATATTACATGAAATCATATGCTCTGTGAAATCCCTATTACAGTAATCTTACATACTAATTATGAATTAATTTTTTTTAGGGGGGCGTAAGTTGAAATGTGATATTGTGTGATATAAGTAGTTTTACACCAAGTGTTTTCTTCTTTGCCTTCTATCTCTTTATTTCTTTCTTTCTTTTCTTTCTCTTTCTTTTGTTCTATTTTTTCTTTCTCTCTTCTTCTTTTTTTTTCTTTTTTTTCTTCTTCTTCTTCTTCATCTTTTCTTCCTCCTCTTCCTCTTCTTCTTCTTTCTCTTTCTTTTGTTCTATTTTTTTCTTTCTTCTTTTCTTCTCCTTTTTACTTTTATTTCTTCGTCTTCTCACCTTCCTCTTCTCATCCTTCTCCTCCCCCTCCTCCTGCTTCTTTTTTTTTTGCCTTTCTTCCTTTACATCCAATCTTATATAAATTTTCCCATCCCCATCTGCTCTTTTAAACTTATTATATTTCTCAGCTGATTGATAAAGATTTCATTTCCTTGATACTTCAGTATATTACTGTTCCATTTTACCTCACTTAAGTTCACCGTGATGTAATCACATGATCAGAATTCATCATCTTTAAATCCACATATCGTCACACGAGGGGGCTGTATACAAAGAGCTGTCACCTGACCTAGATTGTCTCACATATGGCCGACTATTTTTGCATCAGATTCAAATAGGAAACCATTAATCCTTCGGAGACTGAATGTTTTCCATAGTCTCCGGCCTGCATACACATGTGCTCAGTGTCCAGCGGGTTAAGGATGTCTGTTTAATGTTAGAGACAGCTCGAGCTCGTAGGAAGGAATATTTGCTTTTGTAACCAGGGCCCAGTAAGACGGAACTTATCAGTTGATTTTGGCGCTGATTTTTAAGATTGATTGCATTGATTATTGTGTATGATCAATTATGAAAAGAGCTGCGTGGTCATTCACCAAGTTTATATAACCTTCAATACATGTTTTAGAAAGGTGTTAGTGTGGGATACATTGTACAGCCAAAATGGTGAAAGGAAATCTGTATACAGACACCCTCTCTCTTGCATCTTATTTGTGCTTTTTCTAGAAATTTGCTGTAATGAGAATTGATATAGAATTTATTTTGACAAACATGTGTTTTATCTTTTAAAAAAATCTTAAGATCGAATCCCTTTCACTTGTTGGGTGAAAAATTATCAAATCTAATGTACTTGCCGCTCACAAGTTGTTTTAAGCATGAAATAGAGTTATATATTATATAGCCGGAGGGGGGTTAATTAATCAAGTTTCTATTCAGCCGGAACTTCGGGATTTGGAATTTAGAATCAATATTTTGGTTGCCCCCTTGAGGGGAAAGTGAAGGGGTAGAGGCGGAATAGGTGGAAGGAGTGTGTGTGTGGGTGGGTGTTTGTGAGGGAGAGAAAGAGAGAGAGGGGGGTGGGGTCAAAATTGTGGGGATGGAGGAAGAGACCAAGACCGCATTCTCATCTACATCCTTAAACCGGTTTCCCTTAAACCATTTTAGGAAACCACTTTCAAAGATTGCTTCTAGCGTCCTTGTCTCTGGAATAATAATTATTAATTATAATTTCCAGAACCCTGTTCATGTGAGGTGATCTTGTGGCTATGGTAACGCTTTCAGGGGAGTCGCGTGTTTCGCACAAAATTTGCAACTGCAGCGTAGGCATTTTACACGCAATGCGTACTGAGTAGCGTGACCAATGTTCTTGTACCTCCACGCGAAGATCTCTTCCCAAAGGACAGGTGTGTACTCACCTACGCTCAAACAAGTTTGTCAAGGGAAAGTGATCTTGGAAACTACATCTCATGTGATCTATCAAATGAGTTTGGAAGAACACTTAAAGGGATTTATATCTAAATAAATCGAGTGAAATCCACAGAGCAAAATGCTGAAAATTTCATCAAAATCGGATAACAAATAACAAAGTTATTGAATTTCAAAGTTTATCAATATTTTGTGAATACAGTTATATGCGCATTGTCATGAATATACATTAGGTGGGCTGATGATGATGTCACTTCCCCACTTTCCTTTTTCTTATGTTATTACATGAAATCATAAATGTATCAATTCCAAGACCACCATGAGCGCCCTCATTACTTGTCAAACTGGTTTCGACTCAACTAGTTTATACATGAGAATAGGATCTTAAGAGAGAAAGGGTCAGAGAAGGAATAAGGAATGTAGAAGGGAGAGAGAGAAAGAGATGGGGGTTAGGGGCAAGGGATAGAGACGGAGGAAGGGGGAGGAGTCAGAGATGGCGTGAGAATTAGGGAGGAATGGAAAAGGAAGTGATGTATTTTGTCTGTTTCAGCCATATTCTATTTTGACAATCGTCTTGGGAGGTAGCAATTGTAAAATGGAAGAATGAAAATCGTTTTAACTCTGTATGTATAGCAAATGACTGTTAGGTGCAGGTCACAGTAAATTAGGTCATTATGTGGATGATAAAGTATCTAACTGGAAACAAGAAATCTTCTAAATGTTGATTTCCGTAGCCTCAGTCAGGATCATATATTTGAAGCTTTATTTTTTTTCTAAAATTAGCAGGTTTCATGTACTTATTCTTTTCATAGCTGGGTTTAAAAAAAACAAACTTTTTGAACAATTAGTTACAGTCCCAATGAAAAGTGATTGATGTATCATATCTTTCAGAAAGTTGCCACTTTGGAAAATCAGTGATATGATGTTTCAGATTTAGTGATTAATAATTTATATTTTTATGTGGCATACTTAAGCCAGGTTACCAGCGTCAGTCATTCATATCAGTTGAAATTTCTAAGCCTCAGGATTATTATTATGATTTGAAATAAAATCTCCCAACCTATGTAGACTAATTGGAATCTAGAGGGGACCTGGATAATCTCCAAATCTTAATTTGATCAATTTCGGTCATGAACCAGACTCACATCCTGATGATAAGTTGGTTCTAATAAAAGCAAAATTATAGGAAAACATTGGTGAATATGTGATTAAAGACCATCATTTAAAAAGAAATAACAGAGTTATGATATTTAAAGTGTTTATTTTGTGACGTCATATGCGAGTAGCTTCCCCATATGTAATGTAATATAATTAAATTGAACATGATGAATAAACATATTTTTTCTCCAACATAGAGGGAGTTATAATAATAATGATAACTTTTATAAGGCACTTTATACGGGTGTTTCAAAGCGCACAGGTGGGCTGACTGATATAAACAATGAATCCATTCATTAAAAAAAAAATTATGCTAGTGTTGAAAAAAGACGAGTTGTAAGTGAGGATTTGAAAATTTCAACCGATGGAGCAATTAGAATATGGGTTGAGAGCTTGTTCCACAGGGCAGGGGCAATAACAGAAAATGCATGATCACCGTATCTGGTCTTTGTACGAGGGCTGTGGTTTAAAGGGAATGAAACCTTTGGAACAAGTAGGCTTCTGTCGAAACAGAATAATCAAAGAATAAGAACAAAGAAACTTTGAGAAAAACCAGACAAATAATAAGAAAGTTACGAGCATTTGAATATTTCAATCACTAATCCTATGGAGATCCTCCTATTGGCAATGCGACAAGGATGTGTGATGTCACATGTAAAACAACTTTCCCTTTGATGGACTATAAAATCCCCCAAAATGTCTCTTTTTGCTTTTTCTTATGGTGATATAAATTCTTTATCCATGATGTATTCTTTAAAAATCTGTATTACATGCCGTCCTATAAAACGAATACATGGTCTACTGATAGATGTGATAAAAGAGGCAGTTTAAGTGAAATATACTAGTATACTAAACTAATGAGGAGAGTTGTTCACAAGTGACATCACACATATTTGTTGCATTGCCAATATGAGGATCTCCATAGCATTAGTGATTGCAATATTCAAATGCTCATAACTTTCTCATTATTTGTCTGTTTTTTCTCAAACTTTCGTTGATCTGTTTCTTTGATTTTTCTGTTTTCACACAAGCTATCTCGTTCCAAAGGTTTCATTCTCCTTTAAACTAGATGAAATGATGTGTTTGATGACATATCTTCTACAAATAAAATTACTTTCAAATTTTTGAGATAATAACATTTTATGGCATTCGTCTGTTATGTCACAAAATGATTTTTTTTTAAATTCATAATTCTCATATTCTTTGACGGATTTTCATCAAACCTTCACCAAATAAAAAGGTATTTCACTTTTTTTGTTTGTTTTTATTTAAACAAACTTAATGTGAGGGTGAACGTCCCCTTTAAGGCAGTCTGATGATCATTGGAAATGTTGCCAATTTGGTATCTTCTGACTTTCTCTTACAAGACACAATTTCTAAGTATCTCGAGTTCTCCACCCAGTCAATTTGTTCAAGAGGTCCTTTTCCTGAAGAAAACAATCCCACATGTTTCATCTTTGCTTTTTCTACGGATGTTTATCTGCCGGGCTGGAGGGGCAGTGACAAAGGAGTACAAAGGATTTTAGATATCCTCCTTTTTGAGAGGCTGGATCGAATTTAGATTGAATTTAATTGGCATTTTAAACAAGTGTCTTAAGTATGTGATCAACTTAGATGATTGGTTCAGTATTATAGATTTACAACAAGAAAATACATATGGGTCCTATTTCATAAAAAGATGCTATAATAACATGTAATGCTGGTTTGTCAACTGCCATGGCAACAGAGAAAAATTCTGCTTTTTGATTGGCTCTTCTGGTTTACAAATTGATTTTCTGTTGTTGGCAATTTAAAGGGAAAGTTCACACAAAATGTTAATTGTAAAAATAGCAGAATAAAAACATTGGGGAAGGTTTGAGGAAAATCCATCAAAGAATACAAAAATTATTCGTATTTTAATTATTTGATTTGTGATGTCATATGGCTATGCAAACATTTTTGCTACATATCATATGGTGAAAAATCAATGAAATGTAATTTTCTCAGAAAATTGAAATAGTTTTTATTGTACTTTCAATATATCAATACTCAAATGATTTCACACTCGCCCCTAAAAAGAAAATAAAAGTAAGTCATTATGAACCAAAAAAAAAATGAAATTTATGTTCTTTATATTACATTACATCCAGGGGCAGCTGCTAGTTTAAATTCTAATAACTTTCTTGATCTATAATGGATTTTCCTCAAACGTTCAGAAATATTTTTTATAAATTATTTAACTGCTATTTTTACAACAAAGTTTTCGTCCGGGTGAACTTCCTGTTTGATATCTGCAGAAGACTTGCCTTTGTAATTTTTTTGGGTCAAATTACTGAAAATTAATGCAATAACTATATATGCATGGATTCTGGCAGAGCTTTATTCAGGGTTAGGTTCGTTGGCTTATTATTATTTTTTTTTTTGGGGGGGGGGCATATTTCAGTGCTGGGCCCAGATTTCATGAAACTGTTGTTGATTACAAATATCAGAATTCTATCAGTCAACCATACACAAAATACAAGCCTTTGCTTTTTAGTGGGCCTCTCCATTTTCATCAAATATAAATCTGTCTTTTCTTTAGTGCCATGCTTCTAATTTTTTTTAACTGATTGTTTATTCATATACTGCTTTATATTAATTTCAAGTTTAACAATGGTACAATCTTGTTTATTGCATTGACTTAACTGCATTTTCCTGATTTGCATTTTGTTTAATTTGAAATAAATGCTATGAGAAAAAAATTGCTATTTCTCGGCAATAAAGGAGGGACTCTCCTTGACTTCATATGTGTATGTATATTTCCCTTGTATATTAATGACCAAGGTGAATTTATTCATTTTTTTTTGGGGGGGGGGCATCTCATGTTTTTCTTCTAGATGATCAAAAACATTCAGCATCGTAGTATTGCCTTGATCTTGTTACTGACTAGCTGTTAATAGCTGGTTTTCGCCCAGCGTCGTACGACGTAGAACGTAAGGGTCGTGTGCAAAAATTGCCAACTTCCATGGAAACAGAGGCCCAAGCGATCTTGAGCTCAAATCACGGACGGTTCTTCCGCAAATTAGCGGGCGTCCGCATTAGAACGTAGGATTTGTCAACAGCCGTCAACAGCCAATCAGATCGCTTGTAGAGTGAGCAAGCTGAGCCGATGTAAACATTCGCCCATCGCGTGCATATGCACATGTTGTACTCTACTCTGACTACACTGCACTGATAGCTGAAAGCTTCAAAACGATCCGGCCGCGATCAGCGATTTGCGAAACTGCTTACAAGCGAGAGTTGAGCGCGACGGACGCACGAACCAAGAGATCGTTCTACGTCGTTGATAGCGTCGTACGACGCTGGGCGAAAACACACTAATGAGAATTTGTAACAAATTTCTTTTGATATCTCACCAAAACTAGACATGGGCTTTAAAGGTCAAGTCCACCCCAGAAAAATGTTAATTTGAATAAGAAGAGAAAAATCATACAAGCATCATGCTGATAATTTCATCAATATCGGATGTAAAACAAGAAAGTTTTGACATTTTAAATTTTCGCTTATTTTTCACAAAACAGTGATATGCACAACTCAGTGACATGCAAATGAGACAGTCGATGATGTCCGTCACTCACTATTTCTTTTGTTTTTTATTGTTTGAATTGTACGATATTTCATTTTTTTACAGATTTGACAATGAAGACCAACTTGATTGAACCATATAGTATTAAACAATGCTAATTGCACATGTTCAGGGAGGAATTTATTGTTCTTTCACACGACAACAGGGAGAAAATTTGAATATTCCATATTTCACATAATAAAATACAAAAGAAATAGTGAGTGAGTGATGTCATCAGTCTCCTCATTTGCATACCGACCAGGATGTGCATATAACTGTTTTGTGAAATAAAGCCAAGCTTCAAATGGTCATAACTTTTTCTTATTTTACATCCGATTTTGAAGAAATTCACAGTGTTATTCTTGTTGGATTTTTCTCTTTTTATTTGAATCAACTTTTTGTTGGGGTGGACTTGTCCTTTAAGTGAATGTTGGTCATCATGGGGAGGGGAGGGGGGATGGGGGGGGGGTGGGGGAAACCTCAATGGATAACATTTCCCAGTTTCCTATGTTTGACAATCAAACAAGGCCAGGCTGTTTGCGATCTTCAAGACATTTTCAAGTATCGGGCACACTTATAGCAGAATGTTTCTCGTCTCCGTCAAGCGAGGGAGACAGGATATTCTTCATCATAGATTGTGAAGCGGATCTCATAGGAAGGAAGTGATGCAAATGATGCGAATGCTTCCATGGGGAGATTCATCTCGTGCTTCAATCAAATGCTTCAGTCACATTAATGAAACAGAGTCCAAGCCAACCCATGATATGCCATTCAAAATAATGTAATAGCTTTGATCGGTCTGGAGTCATTATTGTTGTGTGACTGGGGCATATAAACACTGTAGAAATGCTGTTCAATTTGGTTAAGCATGTTGTTCAATCTTTTAAACTCTCACAAGAATTTGTTTAAACTTTTAAACATTTGATTAAACTTTTTTATAACTTTCTTAAACAGCTTGTTTAAAATTTTGACTAACTTATTTGAAACTTTAACCAACTTGTTTAAAATTTTAAACAATAGTTGTTTAAAGTTTTAAATGGTGACAGGCTTAAACAATGAGCTTAAAAAACTTTTTTTTTATCTAGTCCATTTTTTGATTTTTTTTTTAATTATTAAGGCCAGGATCCTGAACATGTATATCAAATAAAAATACAAATGCAAAAAGGCTCTGCAATTTCATTTTCATCAAAGCTTATTCTTCCATATTCCAAGTCCACCCACTCCGTAGTTTAACCCCGGAAGTAAAGGATGCATTTATGAACCAAACGTCTCACAGAATGATGATTTAGATCTCTGACACCGTTCTCACTACCTTCCTAAAACTAGCTTACTGTAAACTAGTTTAGTGACGTGTAGTGGGAACGGTCTAAGCGATCTTGGAAACGATCTTCCAAACCAGTTCAGAAAACCACCTCGCGATGTAGTTTTCAAGATCGCTTCGCCTTGTTAGACTTTAGCGTAAGTGAGGACACAACCGTTCTTCGGGAAGCGATCTTCGCACATTTTGAGCACGCTACTCCACACGACAGGTGTAGAATGCCTATGCTGCGGTTTCACATTTTGCGCGAAACGTGTCACCCCACTGAGAGCATTTCCATAGCAACATGATCAATTTACGCAAAGTGATTTTGAAAACCACTTTCGTGTGATCAAGTGGGAACGCTAGGAAAGCGATCTTCCAAACTGGTTTCCGGAATCAGTCTCCATTAAACTAGTTTTAGAAAGCGTAATGAGAACTGTGTCTCTGTTGCCCTCAATAGCATTCAAAGGCGTATGCCGTCACATCGGGTTATCGCGTTCGGTCGCGCAATCGCGTTACCCATCCATTCAAGAAAAGGGCCCCCTAAATACAAAAAAACGTCGGATAGATTAAACCCGACCTTTTGAGAATTTAGGGGGCTCTTTGCTCAAATGGTCAGGTAAACTGGACCCAACCGGACACGATTACCCGATGTGATAGCACAAACCAAATTCAAACGTCTGTCTATGAATATTCAGATTTTTTTTCGAGGGCACATCTTATTGAGCATCTATCGTTTAAAATGTTAGAATATGTTATTTTTTTACAACTGATTAAAAATCGCTAAAATTACTTGAATGCAACCTCAGATTATATTAAATGTCTTTGAAAAAGATCATTCAAGGATTAACATACAAGTGTTGGTTGAACAGAGCGGAAAGACAAGCTGTGGCTGGGGGGGCGGGGGGCTGCTTGGTGACTCAGGATCATTCAAAAGTTAGACATATAGATTTTCATCCAGTCTAAGGGTATTCTGAGACTTGGTATCTCTTTCTCCTTGTGACTCGGCCCCATTCACACGATATCTTTTTTTTGTTAAGTTGCATACCATCCAAAGGCACTCATGATTTCTCGCCCAGCGACAGTTCTTAAATATCTAAACAAGCTACAGCAATGCAAAAATCTACAAATTAACCTAAACAAAAATAAAATTACACTATACATTACAATAGTAATAATAATAAAATTCCGCTTGTATAGAGTGCTTAATATATATCGGAACAATGTCTCCAAGCACTTTACAGGTGCATGTTACTGGGCCATGGCATGCCCGCACTTTCTCTACTCCCTGGGGAGGAAGTATTCCAACAAGAGTTCCAAGACTGAATTGCTCAGCATACTATGTAGGCTTTTGCTTTCTACTGGGTACCCATTTAACACCTGGGTGTAGAGTGGCAAAGTATGGATAAGAGCCTTGCCAAATATTCGTTAACATAAATTATATGCATTGCATCACCCATCAAAATTCATCGCTGCGATGAATTTTATCTTCCAACGAAGCGAGGACTTCTACATTTTTGTTTTCATTGTGAATGGAGCTGATGATTCTTCATGCGATCTTCACATGATCTTGTTATTCTCTTCCTTTCTGAACATTCTTTCAAGATTTTAAATTTGTGTGGGTGGGTGATTTAGAGATAATTTTCTAATGTTCTTGCAGCCCCCTCTTTTCCTCTTCAAGTATACACTAGAGATCATATGAATTAGAAAGGAGAAAGTTAGAATAGAGAAAATATTTTTGTTTCTATTAAATTGTCTCCATAGAGAATAGAAAAACACTTGATATTAAGAAACATAATGAAAAAATCAAATGAAACTGGATCATACAGCATGAAACAAAACATAATTCATTAACAAATATTCAAAATTAAATGAAAGGATGAGTATGAACTTTGAAAGAGAAATAAGATGATTAAGACCCTCTGATTTTGGAAAAATAGAAGTTTGAAAGTTGTTGAAGAGGAATGATATAATTTGTGAAAGCAGGAAAGAGGGAAAAGTGTTTTGTTTCTAACAAGTCCATGAGGGGGGGGGGTCTACCCTCGAACTTCTAACATGATAGCCATTCTGAGAACCATGTCCAGGATTGATACCAGGTTGCGGGGTGCAAACAAGTCTCCCCCTCTTCCTCTAAAAAAAACTGTTATAAGTATTGGATTCTTTGCAGGAGGTGGGGGGGCATCCTGCCCCCTTGACTGAAATCCAAGAGGTACAGCAGTGCTTAACATAATTTATCATACAATATGTCGGAAATACCCTTCTTAATAGATATATCAATGTAAGTCTCAATGACTCTTATAACGAATAGACCACAGTTATAAAAACATCCCGACAATGTTTTCTTTCACACTTGAATCAACTTGTCTAAAGTTACTTATTTTTATATTGATATTTAACACTAGAGTACACTTCATGCTTGTGATAAGTAATTGTAACATTACATTCCACCAATTTTAGTGTGGTGTATGTCCTTCATATCTCTTGCTCTGAAGGGTTTTTTTTTCAGTTTCTTTCCAAGATTAATTTCAAAAGGAATTGCAAAATGTTATTCTTTTGAAGTTTGTGAAAAATGTTATTACAATTAGTATGTATTGAGTGCAGCCAAAAGCAAGATGTTTGCCGGCTTACAAGAATTTCTCCCGAGGATGACTTCTGAAGGAACTTGGTGATTGATTGTGTAGACTTTGTAGATATTGTGGATTCTCTGAGCGTGTAATGCTTTCGTTTGCTTACTCCGAAGAATTTATAACAAGTTTCTTTCTACGAGATGAATTCCAAAAGAAACGGCCTTATATTTGGAGATTTGATTGACTTTGAGGAGAATCATTCTGTGGGATCCTATATCTCAAATAATGATTGGATTGAAGAGGTATGTAGTGTTTGTACCAATGTCATTTTTGCATGATTATTCTTCCAAGGCTCGACACTAGCAGTGGCCGGGGGCAACCAAAAATGAGAATTGGGCCACCAAAATTCTTTAAAAGCCAACAATTGTAAATTCTTTAAAAGCCAATAATTGGTGGCCCGGATGGGCTACCAAAGTTTTCATAAATTATAATGTTTTCTATTGTTTCAGGCCACTAAAAATGCTTTGCGGGCCACCAAAATTATGAAATTTATGATTTTGATGGACCAATCGGGCCACCAAGAAAAAATAATAGTTTCAGTTTTTCAGTTTTATTTTTTCTCATTTCCAACAAAACAGTGGACAAAATCCATCATAAATACGGTTATAACAATTGAAATGTAATAAAGAAACATGTAACACAATATGTATATATATATATTCATCTAAATTATACATTTGAAACTTAATATGGATCATGAAATATTTGTGGCTGAAAATAACATGCTGGATTTCATTTCAAATTTTGTACTGTGTACAATATAACCGGTGTGTTGGCTCAGTTGGTAGAGCGTCCGTCTCAAACCAGCCTGAAAGGGCGAGTGAAGCGAGCCATTTCTGCCGCCACAGTAGACCTAGTCTGCTATGCAGACTCGTTGAATCAGCTGTGGTACACACACTGCAGATGTGGGTTCTACATTTGTAGACTAGCAGTAGTCCTAACCATAACTCTTAACGTAGACCTGACTTGACGAATAATTGCAAAGCATAATCATAACCTTGCACCTTGCAACGTTTGAATTCCTAACTTCAAATCTTAGATCCATCATGGTATACAATGATACTCGGCAAATATGTTACCAAGTTTATAAAATAACTCTTTAACCTAAATCCAAAATTTGACCGAAGTTGTTATCTTATCTGGGGATCTCTGCTTCTTTCATCAAACAAGGTAGATTTGGATTAATAATCAACACATGTTGGGAAAGTGGGGGAGGGGGTAATTGAAAAGTGAATTAAAGTGGTAGTCCAGAGGCACATTGTCAATGAGTTGGTTTCAAGAAAATCAGAAAGTTTACAGAAATATGGTGAAAAACGTTTGAAAATCCATCAAAGAATAAGACCTGCAAAGACCTGCAAATGACTTTTGATCTGTTACATCATATGCCAGCAGCTCCCTATGTTCCACGCAATATGAATACATGTACCATAAAATCTATTTTATAAATGGAACATATAAGAAATAAAAATAATACCCATACACGAGGAGGTATGAATTGATGTGTCTGATATGAAATGTATCTGATATGAAATGTATCTACCCCCACTTACATGAAATTCCTTTCATTTTTATTTAGAAAAAGACATTTTTGGAACATACATGTAAGTCACACAACATAATGAAGGAGCTGCTCGTCTGCGACATCACAAAATCAGTTAAAACATTCATAACTCGGTTATTCTTAGACCAAATTTCATCAAACCAATAATTTTTCTCAAATTTTTCTGCTTTCATCAAACCAATAATTTTTCTGTTTTCATTAAATCCAACTTATTAGGTGGTTTCAGACCGCCTCGAAGTTCGCCAGTTCCAGGTATTCTCTGATCGGGAAATTTACCCCGATCAGAAAATACCAGGTATTTTGGCGGTGTGAAAGCAAACTACGCGTAATATCCCCAAAAGAAAATACCCGATAAATAGTAGGTACTTGGCGAAATTACGAGAACTTTCGTGGGGATTTTTCCAAGGTCGTGGGTATTTTGGCGGTCTGAAAGCAAATTACGGGAACTTTTAGCCCAGCGTGTCGTTGGGTGCGGCGCCGTGCATGGGTTGCTGCTGGGCTAGTGATTTTGAATTTCGCGCCTTGCTGCTTATCAGACCATACTGCGCATGCTCGTAACTTCAGGAACTTATCCCGAAGGGTATGTTTCAGGGCGGTGTGAATGCAGGAATAATTAATGGGTATTTTTCAGCCTAAAAAGGTTCTCGTAATTTAACGGGGATTCTTGTGATCGAGGCGGTTTGAAACCACCTATTGTCAGGGTTAACTTCCCCTTTTATACCAGTAGACTTAATGGGGAAAGAGAAAAGGGGGGCATATTCTATTGACAGAGCACACAGTCCTGGAAAAGAAATAGGACCTTGGATTGATATAACTCTAAAAGCAAGTACTACGGTGATAAGGATTACACTTTTAGAACATTAGCATTTTCATCAAATAAATATCTTTCCTATATTTCTTTTAACAAATGCAGTTGACTTTGAAAAAAATAAAAAAGCAACAAAAAACAAAAGCAAGAACACCCTAAAGAGAGAGAGAGAGAGAGATGAAGATGGAGATTAGAAAGAGAACAGATAGAGAGAATTAGAGAAAGGAAGGAAAAGAAAGGGGGTTGAGAGAGAGAGAGAGAGAGGGGGGGCAAGAGTAGTCTGAAGGCACAGACCCTTGGGTTTTCACAATTCACATAGTGCATAATGCAGAGTCTGAAGTAGTGAGACTAGATTCACTTTGAAAAGTTCTCTTAAAACCTAGTTATTCACACAAGCTTTCAGGTAATTGTTATCCCCCCTTCTTTTTAGTAGGTTTTCTATCTTTCTTTTCTTTTTCTATTCTTTCCTTTATTGCGCCATGAGCATCTTTTTATGATGGATACCGGTGCATTACAAATGTTCATATTATTAATATTATTATTATTACTGTGGCTGGCTCTACAGACAGAGCCTTCGCGTCTAGTCTTTACCCTAGACCTGTTATTGCTTAAAGTTTCGAATATGAGTCTGTGCTTGCAGACTAGGGCATGAGAGGGGGAGGGGTGGTCTGCCTGCTACAAAGATCTTCATTATACATGCATTACATTCTGATACTTTGTGCTTCTGATTTCATTTGTGTGTAAAACCAAGCATTGTTAAAATGATTACTCATCTGGGAAGTCGAGGTTTTGCACGTGAATGGATGTGATTTGAAATCGGTCTGCTGCCCACTTTTGTTTGTAAATTGAATAACTCTCTTTTCCCCTCCCCCTCTCCTCCTTACCCCTCACTTCGCTAGTTATTATTAAACCATCATTAACTGTTTGTCCAGAGTGAGTAGGGACCTCCCATTTTACACATTACTCATTCTCACTAACTCTCTCTCCCTCTCTCCCGTTCATGCACTCCCTAACTAATATCCTTAACACGTGTATGCCTTCTCTCGACAGGTTAACAACAGCCCAGCAACAGGAAACTCCGAGTTGGACAGTCTCCTCCAATTCTCGCCACCATGCAGGATGGTCGAGAGTGTCAACAACAACCATTCCATCGAGGAGAAGGTGGATCATTTCAGAACTTTTTCCGTTGCCACTGATATTGGAGGCAAACCCGACACATCGACGTCGACTCCGACACCGAACCTCAAGATGTTGCCTCTTTTCCCGGATGGGTTTGTGGATGGGGAGCATTACGATGAAGTTAGCGTAGGACTTCAAGAGACAATGTTCGAAGGCAGCATTGAGCATAAGAACAATTCCAACCACGCGCAGCAGGACTTTTTCTGTCAGTTCAACACCCCACCGGCACTTCTTGGTGGGGAGGACAATGACGACCATGGAGAGCAGCGGCTGAGCTCGACCCACTCGTCACCGACACTCTCCCACCACGAGTGCATCCAAATCGACTCCAAGACGTACAGCGCCCCCAATTCACCTCATGGGAAACCACCGTTATCGCGACACCCGAAGAAAAAACTCGTTCGGAGACAGTCTTCCCCACCGACCAGTTCCGCAAACGCCGAGGAGACCGAGGACGACGCCGAGGACATCCAAAATGTATCGCCGGATTCGCCGAGCACCAGGACTAAATTTAGGAGGAGCTTTTTCAAGCGTTTTTCGGCGGGAAACAAAGAGGAATTACAAGGGAAATCAAGAGCGTTGTCGGTGAGAGAGAGAAAAGTCCAAAAGAAGGCACAACCCGAGAGCAAGAAGGTAGGTCAAAATTATTTCTACAGTGCAATCTGGGGAGTGTTTCACGAAACAAATAGTTAATGATTTTTCACTGACAAATTTGCTCTTAGCCAATCAGATGCAAGGATTATGGAAGCTTTAACAAAAGTCATTGAAAACCACTGTTTGTTTTATGAAATCTGGTCTGTACTTGGTTAAAAAATGGTATCCATGTTAATTCCTCCAAGGACAATCACTCTCTTAGCAAATCTTCTCATTGAGCTGATTATGAAACATAATGTCTGACCTAACCTCAACCATAATCCTAATCTCTGCATTAATCAGAACAAAATTACCATTTGCAAACCAATATCTTTAGGGAAATTAAGACAGATTTAGGAATCATAGACAGAGAATGTTGGATCAACTGAAAGACGTGCTGCTACTGCTGCTATATTCAGAATGATTTAACATTTCAAGACTGATCTTCTATTCAAAATGATATATTTTGTGAAATAAATTATCCCCCATCAAGTTTCCAAGTAGGCCATTGTAATTAGTTTCATTAACTGGAATTGGTATTTTTACAAAACATTCTTCTTTAGTGAAAATTATCAAATATCAATTAAGAATTACTCTATTTTGAGTGGTTAATGAATCTGAACAGCACCAACCACCACATTCCACAAAACCTATGGTGATAATGATTATGATGTTGATGGTGAGGATGATTATGATGTTGATGATTGTGATGATGATGATGATGGTGGTGATGATGATCATGATGATCATGATGATGATTATGTTTATGGTGATGAATATGATGATTGTGATGATTATGATGATGATGATCATGATGATGATCATGATGATGATCATGATGATAATAATTGATGATTGCGATGATGATAGTGATGGGGGTGATAATGATGATGATAATAATGATGACAATGATGATGATGATGATGATGATGGTGATGATGGTGATGATGGTGATGGTAAAAACGATAATGATGATAAGGATGGTAGTGCGACAACCATGATGATGATGACGATGACATCAATAAATATGTGCGTGTTCTTTTGGTGTGTTAAATAAACAACAGTATTAAAACAAATCTTTGAAAATCATTTTTTCACCATTGAATGCCATATTTCCACAGTCTGGTGAGGAGTGTCTCTTTGATTAATAAAATTGTATCCTATAAATATTTCACTTATCAATTGCTTACTTTAGTTTTATAATCGATGTTTCTGAACTGTACACTGAGCTTTACAGTAATACCTGAAGGGATGGGTAGAACAGAGAAGTATTGTTGATATGGACTAAACGAGGTTGCGGGGAATATGGAAATGTACTTAATTTCCTTATTTACCTCTGGTATAAAGTTATATTCAGCACTTTGGATCATAATGCAGGTTCTTTGTATGACATGAAATAATGGCAACGTAGTCTGGTGGGATTCATTTTTTTTTTTACTGTAGGTGGTTTGTAGAGTAGTGGTGATCAACCTAACGATCACACATTTAATGAAGATATAGGGAAGGATTGTAGGCCGACTCTGGTTTTAAAGTAAGTTTTGGGGTTAGGTTTTTAGGTTAGTTTGAATGGTTATTTTATGGTTAGGTAGGCTTTCAAAGGAGTAATAGTGGCTATTTGAAGGCTTGTTTTCATTTTGGGTAGTAGCCACATTTGCAATTTATGAATGAAATAACATTTTCTTTGAGTATTTTATTTTTACATTTTTGAGGAGGACACATTGACAAACTACATGTATATACACAATTAACTTTCAAAATGATCTAATCTGGACAGCTTGAATTCATTTTGCAGGTGAGGAAAAAACAAGGGTCTAAATGACAACTTTGTAGTCATGGGATAAGAATATGGGATTACAAAAATAGTATACTAAAATGGGAAGAAAGATAGAGAGATGGGCAGTGGCAGATCTAGTGGGTGGGGGTTAGGTGTTAACACCCCTCTCCTCCTTAGGCTCAGAAGAAAAAAAGAAGGGAAGTCAAACTCCAACACCGCCCCCCCTTCCCTGCTGATAGGGGGGTGGGTAAGTACGCAATACGTCGCACCTCATCCTCATTGGGTCAACCCCACCCCCTCTTAGCAATTATGAGAAGGGGAGGGGGTAGATATTGTGGAGACAAGACAGACAGTTGTCCTTGTAAGTTGCATGCATGATAAAACAGGATGACATTCTCGAGACATGAAATTTCAGAGAAATAAAAAATTCCAGGACAAAAACACACCCTCTTGAAAGGAAGACCTCATTTCTCTTCAGTGACTTCAAATTGAAAACAAAATTACCCGATCAATTAGAATTAGACTTTGAGTAGTCTAGGGGTGCGTTCAAACACTTTTCTTAATCCTACAGTCATGTTGGCAAAACTGTCTCTTTTTGTACATTATTTGCCATAGACTTGCAGTTAATCTTGATTATGCAAGTGATTAGACCTCATATGTTATAGTGCCCAGAACTAAGATCTTTTTTGCATTCATTCCATTAACCATAATTCCACAAAATCCCTTTAAAAAACTCATTTTTTCGCAATTAATAACTTTCATGAGTTTTGAAAGACGTTTATGTCTGACAAAAATTGCTTGAACGCACCAGAGGTTTAAACTAAACGTCTTCGAATACAGTGATTCTCGTGGTGAAATGGTTGCTTGAACACGACCCCAAAAAATCCTCGACAAACGCCAGTTCAGATTAGATCATTTTCTCGAGAGATTCATTCAGGTCCTCCTGTGCGGAAGGGAGAATTAATGGTCAATAAGTTTTTGTTGGAAAATGAGACGAACCGGACAATTCATGACAGACATTATCACGCAATATTGCGCACCAGTTTCCACCCACCCACCCGCCCCACCACTTGGGGGAAAAAATACAGGCTGGTTAGATCAACTTTAGGTGGTTTCAGACCGCCTCGAAGTTCGCCAGTTCCAGGTATTCTCTGATCGGGAAATTTACCCCGATCAGAAAATACCAGGTATTTTGGCGGTGTGAAAGCAAACTACGCGTAATATCCCCGAAAGAAAATACCCGATAAATAGTAGGTACTTCGCGAAATTACGAGAACTTTCGCGGGGATTTTTCCAAGGTCGTGGGTATTTTGGCGGTCTGAAAGCAAATTACGGGAACTTTTAGCCCAGCGTGTCGTTGGGTGCGGCGCCGTGCATGGGTTGCTGCTGGGCTAGTGATTTTGAATTTCGCGCCTTGCTGCTTATCAGACCATACTGCGCATGCTCGTAACTTCAGGAACTTATCCCGAAGGGTATGTTTCAGGGCGGTGTGAATGCAGGAATAATTAATGGGTATTTTTCAGCCTAAAAAAGTTCTCGTAATTTAACGGGGATTCTTGTGATCGAGGCGGTTTGAAACCACCTAATATTAACCCGTTAACCCCTCTGACTACCAAGCTGTCTTATTCCGAGTATAAACACAGGCTTGGCACAGCAGTTATCATGTATGAGTAGTCAACTGGTCGATATCCTTACTGCTCAAAGGCCTATTTCATAAAGACGGCAAATTTGTTATTTGAACAAGTTTTATCAAAGATATAAAAAGACCCTATTCCTCCGTTGGCATATTCATACCCACTCACTACCAATAACCTGCAAAGAGCGTGTCACATCCCCATATTCCTTTTCTTATATTTTTATATAAATCATTGTTTTAATAGTTCTATTTTTTTTATACAGACATGTGTGATTGCTGTTTTGTTTTGAACTTTGACTCAGCTGCTGTAAAAACCTGATGATTCGAGCAAATACCCTTAATTTGATGAGAACCTTATTACAGAAATGAAAATATATAAGTAACCATTGACAGAATAATTCAGTATTTGAGATTAGGTAATGAAATTGGCCATTTTAGAGCCTGGACATCAACTAATGATCACAAACAAGAATCTAATTCAGGATATTGACTTATTTGTACTTTTGGGGTTAGTATTTTGTACTGGTAGTAGTCGCGGTTTTTTGGTTGTCAAGGTTTGTCATTAATTTTCAGAGTAAGTTGGGGTTAATGAATTAGTTCCTTAATGATTGCCAACTGTGTGTGAGCAAGGAGTTGGATCCCTGGTTTGAGTGAATAAGATGAATTACTACTTGTTTAATACCACTTGGTCTAATTTCTTTGATCTGATTCCATTTGGTCTAATATCTCACTTGGTCAAATAACATTTGGTCTAATCTTAGTTTAATCTAACCTGACCTAATCTCACTTATTCTTATCCCATTTTGCTTATTAATCAAAAATTTAAAAAAAGTGAGAAAAACAAATAAATGAAAAAGTATACACATTTTTAGGAAGCACGTTTTGCTCTTTTGCTAAACATAATTTGCACTTAATTGCATGGTAGCTCAAACTAAAGAGTGCACACATTACACATTTAAGCGCATCTAATAGGTTACAATCTTTAACCTGGTTTGTTCTTTAACTTGTCATATCACCTTCACAATAAGTGAATATCAGCTTTGTACCTATTTAAATGGGGATCATAATGAAAATAAAAAAATAAGTAGTACACAATAAAATAGGTTTCTCTCTTCTATTAATAGAAACAATTCTATTTTCAATTTCTATTGGTAGAAACAATGGTAAACAAGGAAGTTTGTTCTCATAATTATGAAAACAAAAAATTATACTGCACGAGTGACTCTGGGTAACCCTGCAGAAAATGGTATTAAAGATAAATGCCAGTTGTGGTAACGATTTCAAAATGAGTTCGTACAGAATCCAATGAAATGACCACCAAAGTGTCTGTTTGTATAGATAAAAAATATGTGCCAAAGGATTCTGGAAGAAATTGTGTAATTGCTGAGAAATTAGCAAATAAGCACGGGATTCGGGTCAAGCGTCGGGCCGACATTCAAAGAAATAATAATACACTGTCCCACGTGCGCTTATCTGTGTTGGTGATCTTCAGTGTGAACATTCAGCGTAGATTTCAAGATTTCACAAAGTTCGGTTTATGTAACTGTACCAGATCTAGATCCTCGATGATATAGTGACAACTAAGCTTGGTTTTACAGACTTTCTCGTGAAATCAGTGTTTACTGCAACTACTTTCATTTATCTTTAAATTGAAATAAATAACAGCCTCCATACTGCAAGGAAGGAAAATTTGGGGGGCTGAAAGTTGAACTCACAATGGTTGAATATTTTTAAGGATGCGGAATGGCTAGTTGAGTTGCAGATGGAGTGTAAATTGTGTTCGCATCTGGATTTTTTGCCACAATATGGGACAAATTTGGTCATGAATAGGGGTTAAGTATTTTAACAGTATTTCTAGTATCAATGAGTTCTATTCTTATTTGAACAACCAAACAGCCTATTCTCTCACTACTCCCCTCCCACCCTCTCTCTCTCTCTCTCACTCTCTCTTTATCTCTCTCCTCTCTCATGCTCTCTTTCCCCTTTGTCTTTCTAGTTAATCTCTTTGGTTTTTGTTAATATTTACAGACTTCCAATCTCCCCATCTTTATTCATTCTTTTCCCACTGTTTTTCTGTGTTTTTTATTTATTTTTTTAATTCATTTATTTTTATTTTTTTAT
Organism: Lytechinus pictus; assembly: GCF_037042905.1. NCBI lineage: Eukaryota > Metazoa > Echinodermata > Echinoidea > Temnopleuroida > Toxopneustidae > Lytechinus > Lytechinus pictus. The sequence continues at coordinate 5,335,324 of NC_087259.1, forward strand.
TTATTATTATTATTATTATTATTATTTTTTTTTTTTTTTTTTTTTTTTGGGGGGGGGGCTGGTGCCAATTTTCACTTCTTTTTTTGGGTAAGTTATTTACACATTTCAGACTTGAACCCTTCTCTGTGTCCATGCAATTCTCTGCCCTTCTTGCCCCCCTCCCTCTCACTGTCTCTCCCTTCCCCTCTCTTACAATATCTCACTGCTCCTTACTCTTAATCTAGCTTCATCGATTTCTGCTATGTATTTCATCATTTGTCCACAAGCATCACCCCCCCCCCCCAAAAAAAAAAAGTGACCTTTATTCTTTAAGCCTATTTTTGTGTGTCTTTAACCTGTTCACTCCTAAATTCCTATGCAAAATTGGCTAAGTACGGGGGACCACCTCTAAACAATAGGTCAAGCACCTTTCCATGTATGTTTTGGTCATCCAACAAGCACCCTGCATTTTTTCAATGCCATATTAAATATCATCTTCAAAGAAAAATAATTGTATTCTTTGCTGACCTACAGCTATATAAAACTGATATGTATTAGAAATGTGATGCTGTTCTTATCGTTATTCTGTCACTTTAAGCACGTCCCAATCAGCCCAAAGTTATCAAACTATCCCGCTCTTTCTTATCCGGCAAATGTCCCCAATCAGAAAAAAAAAATTATTTTAGATGAAGACAAAATTGATGAACTATTTTTTTTTCTATCAAGCATTCTGCTTATAAAATGATAACAATCCTTACATGCAAAGTGCGAATGCTGTCATAATGATATGGTAGCGGATCATTTTTGCTTGGAAATGTTTTTTTTTTTTTCAGTATCCTTAATCTATGATTCATTGCAAAATAAAGGAGAATCAATGTTGTATATTTGTTATTTATTCAGATGCAGAAGAAAACAGTTAAATCATATCAAGTCAGTAAATGCTGCTGATTCGCAAGTGAAAATGCTGTGAAGATTTGTCTCTGATTAATCTATAAATTCGTAAATAATAATAATAATAATAATAAACAGTTCTTGTATAGCGCATATCACAATTATGAATAATGTCTCTATGCGCTTCCAAAGGACTTGGATATTATTACCCCAGCTGTAGCTTGGCTGCCGTAATTACGAAGATTACAGCGCACACGCATTTCAAGGAATAAATTCCTGCCAGGTACCCATTCACCTCACCTGGGTTGAGTGCAGCACAATGTGGATAAATTTCTTGCCGAAGGAAATTACGCCATGGCTGGGATTCGAACCCACGACCCTCTGTTTCAAAGTCCGGAGACTAATCCACTGGGCCACAACGCTCCACGCGTGCTATTCAAACAAGGCATGGAACATTGCGTTACCCAAAGTCACATAAATTTTTTTTTTTTGGGGGGGGGGGTACGTGAACCTTAAGATCAGTATTGATAATTATATGACAGTATTTGCCAACACGTCTATCACAGACAGCATTCTATTTCTCTCATCAAGAGACTGTAGACTTATCCACAATATCAAGGTCACTTATATGTGGCATTCATATCAAATTGTATAAATTGTTTATAAATCAACACATCCATGGCAGTCAACAATCTATTTTGAAATATTTTTTTGCATACATGTGCTGGTATTTCTTTTGCACATCCTATCGAAGGCAAACTCTTCGGTAGTTCAGTTGTACTTGCGTGTCCTTTCCCCGCTTCGCAAGTGATACGCAGCCCTCGTGTACGTAATTAAACTTTATGAATCAAGCCATTAACATAAAAGCCAATTGCCTATCAATGTGCAGAAGAAAAAAAACCTTTTATCCATGAAGCTTGGATGTCACCATATTAGAAGGTTTAATATAAGTAACCCTGGAATGGGGAGGTGAGCATTATATCATTTTTACTGTGCTCTTGCTCAAGGAATTATTTCTATACGTGCCTATCTTCCCCCGGGTGGAGAGTGTCATTTGTATTGTCTTTAATGGATTTCAATTGCTGCAGCGGAATTTGACATCTGACCTAAAGATTCGCAGTGAGGGGACACATTCCGTCATTCCGGGGACTATGGTACCTTTTCGTAGATCACAGACATCAAGTGATATGGTAATGATTATCTTACAGTAGTAATTTACTTATAAGAAAGGTTGAGGGTTGAATTATGAGTAAAATAATTTCTTTTATATTTGTTCTTACACATGTAACTTATGTCTAATCAGTCATGACCATCTTTGGGGTCATACTTCTATTCTGCTCTCTAAATGCAAAAGAGCTAATCCAGTCCCTAATCGCACTCCTCTCTGAGTGATAGTAGGGACCAGTCGCTTTTGAGTGAAATGTTTTAGACACTTTCACTCCAAAAAGAAATCCAAATCGAAATTGGAAGTATATCTCTTTAATTAAGAAAATTGCTGTGTACACAGAATTAAGTAAAAAGAGCTCTGAACAAGCACAGATGAGTATATTCATATAAAAGCTACGCTATACAAATTTATGTTTATTTATTTATTCAAAATCCACTCCAGAAAGATGCAAATCTCACTCGAAAATGAGGGAGTTCTTTTCACTCCGGGACGAGTATGATTATGGACCAGATTAACTCTTAAATTGCATTTAGAGAGTGAGAAAGGTGAAGAAAAGAAAATAATGTGAGCTATCCAGTTGGCAATGGCTTTTCATGGTAAATACTTGTCGTTAAAAGAAAAAAAGATGGCCCAAAAGCTAGATATTATGGTTCTAGAGGAAAGAGTGGGTTCTCCTGAAGAGATTGATACCATGCATTCATTATCTAATCTGACTAAATGTATTAAAAATAAAATAAAATGTCTCATGAGACACAATTATTAATTGTAAAAATGTGTTCCATTAACCTTTCATGTGCTCTCCCTGTGGTGATGAAACTTCCTCTTGTTTGACGACTATCGATGGGCTGAAATATATATTGTAAGGTTTTAAGTTTGTTTTGCCATGTTTAATTTTGGTCAAAGTGATGAATTATATATAAGCCTAAAAGGAAATTAAAGAAAATTGATATCAAACAAAAATAAATGCCCCATTTCAAGGATTGCTCTTCGTCTGCTATGCAGACTCTGAATGGCTCCTGAGATGGAATCTCAGCGCGCAAAGCCATTTCAGATCACAGTAGACCTAGTCTGCTATGCAGACTCGTTGAATCAGCTGTGGTACACACACTGCAGATGTGGGTCTACATTTGTAGACTAGATTGCTCTTGGGGTGCTCTGATATTCATATCATGATTAGTACAACTAAAATGAAGTACACGTCACTCTTTTTCAGAACTGCCACAAGTTGCCCGATTCCAAACTGAAACAAATACAAGGATGTAGGTGCGCCCAATAACTTTCTTCGCAAATCAAAGTCTCAACCTGAATTGCACTCTAAATTCCAAAGATTTGAAATAAATCCAGATCGGTTGTTAATAACCAGCAGAATGATAGATTTGGATTTAAACCCTGTGGATTTGAATTTAAACCCTGTGGATTTGAATATAAAGTTTCAAATTCAAATCTTCTGAGTTTTGAAAGTTAATCTTGAGATAAATCAAATAAATCAATATTTGGCTGGTAACTATATATAGCCAATCTGGATTTACTTTAAATCCTTGAAATTAAGAGTACTTCCTCACAATGACACTTCATCTCTTAATTAGCAAAATACATTTGAATTGATTATATTTACCATTCATTTTAATTATGATTATATTATTTTGATAAAGACCAATCCTACTAGTTATGATAGTCATCATGATTATGATTCATGAAAAAAATAGTAATTATTAATTTTGTAAAGATATAACTATTGCGTATTGAAAAAAATTCTCAAATCAGCCAGACTTGAAAAGAAATCAATTAGACTCGTGTATCCAATTCAACAAAATGATGTTTAACCAAAAAAGACAATTTGTGTGAAAAATTTCAAGAAAAAGATAACGAAGGAATGAACAAATAACACAGTGGATAATCTTTATGATTCCCACTGATATTGCTGTGCAGACAAACCTAATTCTACATTTCCTATGATGCATGTTGTAAATTAGATGACTTAGGTAGTTGACACTCACTTATTCTTGACCATTAATTAAATGGAGACAAGTAGAGGAAAGGGGTGCCCCTATTTAACGAGCAATCGATTATCTGTTACATGTTATACCCTTTTTACACACGCTAAAATTTCCTTAACCCCGTACTATAGGTGGGGCTAAATTGCCATTTAGCCCCACCTATAGTACGGGGTTAAGCTTAGCCCACTTTCTTTTTACACAGCATTTTTGCAAAGTGGGCTAACCCCACCTTTAGTACGGGATTATTTGGCCCTGCAAAAAAGCAGGGTTATCCCAGCAATTGCGGTGCTAAGAGCGATAGTACGGGGTTAAGATCGCTAGTGTAAAACGAAAGTGGGCTAAGCTTAACCCCGTACTATAGGTGGGGCTAAATGGCAATTTAGCCCCACCTATAGTACGGGGTTAAGGAAATTTTAGCGTGTGTAAAAAGGTACGAGTGAAGTACTTGTACTACGAATGATCGACAAAAACCACTAGTCCGGGGTTAGCGAGTTTCGTGTGTGAAAAGCAAGCATTCCTTATCCGGGGTTAGCAATCACAATTTGGCATGTGTGAAAAGGAAAAAAAATAGTACGGGGTTAAGGATAGTACGGGGTTAGCGATAGTCCGGGGTTAAGAAAATCCTGTGTAAAAAGGGTATTAGTTATCAGTTGATAACCCCTTTTAGTGCAATTTTAGGGAGTCTTTTTTTTGGTTGACTTTAACATTTAATTGTTGATTTAGTCTTCTAGGCTTAGCAAAGGAAGCTTGCTTTTTAGAGTAAATTTGAGATGTGAGACAAAAGGTGGTTTCAAACCGCCTCGATCACAAGAATCCCCATTAAATTACGAGAACTTTTTTAGGCTGAAAAATACCCATTAATTATTCCTGCATTCACACCGCCCTGAAACATACCCTTCGGGATAAGTTCCTGAAGTTACGAGCATGCGCAGTATGGTCTGATAAGCAGCAAGGCGCGAAATTCAAAATCACTAGCCCAGCAGCAACCCATGCACGGCGCCGCACCCAACGACACGCTGGGCTAAAAGTTCCCGTAATTTGCTTTCAGACCGCCAAAATACCCACGACCTTGGAAAAATCCCCGCGAAAGTTCTCGTAATTTCGCCAAGTACCTACTATTTATCGGGTATTTTCTTTCGGGGATATTACGCGTAGTTTGCTTTCACACCGCCAAAATACCTGGTATTTTCTGATCGGGGTAAATTTCCCGATCAGAGAATACCTGGAACTGGCGAACTTTGAGGCGGTCTGAAACCACCTAAAGTGATTTCTTCATCTAAATTTTGATGTCTTGTTCCACTTCTTTCTTTCTCTTAGAATGTTTTACAAGTTTTAGTTTTTATTGCTTTGATTCTAACTTTTACTTTTATTCTATCTATTCTTATTTCAAGAGTATTTTTCTTTTTGGGTAACCTGGAAAGTTGGCAGGGCCTTGGCTGTATAGTCTGCTGTGCAAACCCTTCGCTTTGAGTTCAGGGGTGTGAATGCGCAGGCTACAATGAATTGTACGTACAGAAGATCCCTTGAAACAGCAAGTTTTTATATGTGCTAGTCTTGTGTGAAGACCCACTTGTTGATCAAAGTTTCAATCAGGGTCTGTGCCTGCATACTACCTCAGTTGGGCCGGGGTGGGGGGGGGGGTATTGAAAAGGGTAGACATTACAGGGCTGAGGATCCTAAAATGGTTGGATGGGGGCATTTTCATAAAACTGTTTGTTAATGTTAAGCATGACTTTTTGCACAACTGGTGACCCTTTCTTGTGCTAAATGATATTTTTTTGTATAGCTGACCTAGCACCAAAGAACATGGTTCAGTTTTTTGTAAAACCGTGCGTGACCTCAAGGCCTGGTCCCGCTGGCCGACGGACACAAAAAGTACTCATAACGGATACAGCGGACAAGCAAAATTTCGGGATGGCTCCATCCGTTTTCATCCGCTCCAGACAATGGACAAAATGGGCGAACAATGAAATCACAGTGGACGGATGCTCGATGGATATAGAGCGTATGAAACACGTATGCAAAGAGTACACAACGGATGTATAACGTTTTCCAACGAATGGCAAGATTATTTTCCGTTTTACATCCCCTCTGCATCCGTAAGTGCAGTGGGACCAAGCCTTTACAAACGGCTTTCTGCTTTATGAAACATCACCCAGGGCTGTCGGGAGCTTGAAGAGTAAAAGCCTGACATATTTGAACCCATCCAAAGAAAACCCCATAATTAAATTGTAGTGTAGTGTAGAGGTAAAAAAGTTGAATGTGATAGTGAAAATTATACATAATTTTCCTCTGCCTTGCTTTTACTTGATACACATAGGACAGGTGGGATAGTATAAATAGTGACCAGGAAAAAGATTACATTCAGACATGAAACACATCTGGGCATTTCCTTCTAAGGAAATGAAGAGTCAAAATTGTAATTAGCTTCCAACTTGAGTGATTGCTTCCATTTTGCAATTCTTTTGTGGCCTCCTATAGCTTACACTTGATAATTTTTATTGTACAAAAATAGGTCCAGCCTTATACTGTATGATCTTATAGATATATGGATTTCCATAAACCAGGTTTTGAACAGACTGTTTCAAGTTGTCATTTAACAGCTCCTTCGTCCAGATGTTAAGCCTTTCCACACACCGACACAGACAATTGACTCATTATTCCATTTGGCGACGATTACACACCCAATGGAAAAAACAATGGTCATGGGGGATTGAATGGCACAAACAGAAAATGAAAATGTATGCGTGAAGTTAAAACTGCAAGTAATGACCTCAAAATTGAAAGCTTCCTGGGAAAGTGGCAAGCCCTGGTAGCAATGAAAGGTTTTGGTTTGTATATTATTTGAGGACCAGATTTTCTTATTGTCTTGCTAATCTAACTGTAATTGTAGTCATTTGAATTTGATGTAGGCCTATATTGCCATTGCATAATTACTCGTCTAGCCAGACAGCTTTTTGTGTTCGCCTACTGGTCATAATAATGTAGGATTTGTATAGTGCACGTATCCACCTTGCAAGGTGCTCCTATATGTGACTCGTCATACCGAAATGAGAGACAACTCGGAATTTTTCAAATCCAAGTTTTGTAGTGATTATTGTACTCCGTTTCTTTACCTTTAATTTGATATATCACTCGACCCTTAAGAGTAAATAATAGTGGAGATATTAGCCTTAGAATGCAAGAAGAATTGGGCTTTTGAAAATAAAAATCACGATAAAAACGCCTTCGAAGTTTGACTTCCGTTTTGAATCCGCTCCATGAAAAAATATATTTTGCCACCGCCGAGCTAACTGAAATGTCCTAGCAACCGCTTGCAAAAGAAGGCGAAACGATTGACCAATGAGGAGGTTGCATTTGGAACAATAGCGAACTTGCAGGTCACGCGCGACTGCAAGACGAAACAAAGTTAATGTTCTGGTTCGATATGTCAATCCACTGATCTTCTATACAGATCAGTGCAATAGCTCCATAGTTATACTGGGGTTTTATAATTATAGTCCGGTCTGTTAGCGTCAAAAACACCCTACTTGTGGACACGGTGGACAAAAGCATGATTTTTTCTCCAGACCTTTGTTTATGTATAAGAATTAAAAATTGGGTATGCTCCAAAAAATCTGGCTGCAGGAACAGAGAAAAAATGGGTGAAAGAGTCAGAATTTATGAGTTTAGATTGGTCTGATATATAGACTAGCGCTAGTGCAAAACTCAATAGCAGTGCATTATTTTGCATTGGTTTAGTTCTTGAATTCAGACCCTTTTTAAACATATGTTCTGTTTGTCCTCACATCTCAATGCACCAAATATCTGAATGCAGATGCTAAACAAGCCGAAGGGTGGCGGTGGAGGGGGTTGGATGTTGGTATGTATGTACATATTTTGGTCTTGGGGTAAAGATGTGCAAAACACATTTTTTGAATGTGTTGGAAATGGTGTTGCCATGGTAACAGTGTATTATGGCAAAAATAAGGTAAAAATCTTACAGTTAGAACTACTTCCTCTGTTTTTAACCGATTCTCAAGAAATTTGGCACACACATTGGTCTTGAGGTGAAGATGTCTAAGACACATTTTTGTGTGTCTTTCAGAAATATCGTTGCCATGGTAACAACATATTATATGGTGAAAATTGGGAAAAAAATTACAATTCAAACTGCTTCATCAGTTTTCGATCAATTCACATGAAATTCGGCACACACATTGGTATTTAAGTAAAGATGTACAAGGCACTTTTTGTGTGTTTCAGAAATTGTGTTGCCATGGTAACAACATATTATATGGCAAGATTTAGGTAAAAACCTTGCAATTTGAACTACTTCATCAGTTTTGAAACAATTCTCATGAAATACGGCTCACACATTGCCCTTGGGGTAAAGATGTGCAAGAACCTTTTTTTTTTGCATTTGTCAGAGAGTGCATTGCCAGGGTAACCACATATGATAGCTAGAAATGCAGGAAAACTCATCGTGGATCAATCTACTTCTCAGTTTTCAGCCTGTACTCATAAATTTGACACACATATTCATTTTGGGTAAAGATTCATATTCAGTGTTAAAGGGGAATCCAGCCTTGGTGTAACATGTTGTGTGGAAAAGGAGAAAAATAAGAATGGTGAAAGTTTGAAAGAAATCGGACAAGCAAAATTTATGGCTGCTTTAAAATTAAGATCCCTAAGACTACTAGTATGTAGATTTCAAATTGGCAACTGGGTAAGTAAATTATGACAAGGGGCGAGGCCGCAAGAACAACTTTCCCATAGGGCTTGTACTTAATTATCAGGATTTTTGGTTTTCTCCTAAATCCCTATTCCATTGGGGCCGTAATATAAACCCGGTAGTATATTGTTTTATGTCCTCATGAAAGAAAGATATAATTTGAAGTAAAACTTTTGAAAAAGACATTTTAGCCAATTAATTATTCCAGTACATGGAAGAGTGGTCCCGGGAGTGGTCCTTGCCTTACATCACTATGACATCACATATGCGGCCAATTTGAAGTCTTCATGGGTAGAGTGATTACCAATGTTTACAACTTTTATATATTCACAAATTTCTTATGGTTTGTCCGATATAGTTCAAACTTTGACCTACAAACTTGTCTGATTTTTCCTTTTCCTCTAAAAACAAGTGTTTATTTGGGTTGGATTCTCCTTTAACGACATAGCGCAGGGTATTAATCACTTTCAATAATATTTATAGGGTTTTTTTTGGGGGGGGCGGAGGAGGTCCTTAAAAACTGACAACATAAAAATATAGAAGGTTAAAGGCCATGACCATTAGGAACTTAAACACTCTTTTAAAAAAGCACCCCTTCCATTTTTTTTTTGGGGGGGGGGCTTTAGAAAATTGCCACATAAAGAGTAAAAGGAAATTATTACTAGGAACTTAACCCCCCCCCCCAAAAAAAAAAAAGGGGGAGAAAAATCCTTAACACTTCAGTGATTAATTTAAAGCCTAAAACATTCTGCTTTGATAAAAGATCGTTTTCGGTGCCCAATAAATCAATGTTTTATTCATCTTCTTCTGCTCAGTCTTTGTTCATTTTAGTTCCTACTCTGACATTCTTACATCACTTTTTGTACTTTTGATCTTTACCATACGTTCTTGTTTTGTTTCCTCTCTCCCCCTCTTTGTCTCCCTCTCTAAGTACATTTTTCTTAGCTATTTTAATTCATTATCATCTAGCAACAATTATTCCATTTTGAATACTTACACCTACACCGAAATATAATAACATGACATTCATTTTTTTTCATAATCTTTTAAACTCCATTTTGGCTACACTCTGTCCTGAATAATACTATTAGCAATATTTAATGTCTAGTTTAAAGAATTGAAGAAATGACTGTCATATTATATTTTGGTAAAGGTGCATCACATTCATATTAACAAGGTTGCAGCATTCAGAATGGAATAACTGTTGCTTGACAAAAATGGATTTAGTTATTTTCCAAAAATCCTCTGTGAAAATTTTAGTTTTATCACTGAGTTTTCCCATTCTTGCAGTTACCACCATCTGAAAGGGATATGACTAGAATATAAGTATATGTAGAGAAATGAAAGTCATCATTTGCTCAATGAACAGTGAATAAGTTTGTCTTTACTCCAATGGAAAATTATTTGCATTTTTTTTATGACAGTCAGAGTTTGCATCCAACAATTTTGCTACTGAAATATAATATTCATTTTTTGACAATGGGAGATGTAGGATAAAGCAGGGGCTGTCACAGAAATATACTGAAAAAATTAAATGAAAGAAAATAGAAGGCTAAAATCTATTGTGCACATATGGATATTTTTGATATGGTATGTTATTGAGTCATGGATTTGCAAGTGAATTTTTAAACCGAGTGCAGAGATTTTTGTATGTATTTGTATTTCTATAATTAGTTGCATGATAAAAGGTACACTTTAAAATATGTCAGAAAAAATATACTTGAAGAGAGAGTAAAACAAAAAGGAGAGAGGAAACAGAAGGAGATGGTATGGTGAAGCTCAAAATCAAGAGTGATGTGATATAGTTAAAAAGAAAGAGTAAGAACGGAATATGAATAAAAGACTGAGTATGAGAATATAAATAAACAATGATTAATTGGGTACCGCAAACAAGTTTGTATCAAATCAGAATGCATTAAACTTCAAATGAATGGTCTGAAGTGCAAAGGACTCTTCTTACCTTTTAAGGGGGGGGGGGCATGTTTCTGCTCAAAAATATATCAGCCCCCTATTTTTTCGGGGGGGGGGTTAAGTTCCTAGTCATAATTCTTTTACTTTTACTTTTTTGAGGTCATTTTCTAAAGACCCCCCCCCCAAAAAAAAATAGGAGGCTGATATATTCTTAATGTCTCGCTTTAAAAATGCAAACACCCCTGAGGGGCAAAGGCGTAGACTGGTTTAAGCATGGGGAGGTAGAACTAAAAGTGGTATGGGGAGGGGTGCACATCTTGGGGAGGTGGAACTAAGGTTTGGAAAATCAGCTGTTGAAAGTAGAAGGGGTACACATTTCGTTTTGCTTGCCAGTGTTGGAACTCCTCTGCCTCAGCGAAATGTTTCACATTCACCCAGTGTACCCCCAGCCTATGCCCTTGAGGGGATGCTTATTTTAAGAGTGTTTATCATTTGTATGTTCCTAATGGCCACTGCCTTTAACCTTCTTTATTTTGATGTCAGATTTTACGGACCAATCCCGCCCCTCCCCCCAAAACCTAGAAATATTAATGAAGGTGATTTATACCCCCACACTCTGGCGTGAACATTTTAATGCAGAGAAGACATTTAGAATTTAATATGAATCTTTACCCCAAGATGAATATTTCTTCCAACTTTTATGAGCACTGACTAAAAACAGGGGAATTAGTTTGATCCACAATGAGTTTTCCTGCATTTCTGGCTATCATATGTGGTTACCATGGCAATGCACTCTCTGACAAATGCACAGAAAAATGGTTCTTGCACATCTTTACCCCAAGGCAAATGTGTGAGCCAAATTTCATGAGAATTGGTTCAAAACTGATGAAGTAGTTCAAATTGCAACATTTTTACCTAAACTTTTCCATATAACATGATGTTACCATGGCAACACAATTTCTGAAACACACACAAAAATCGCCTTATACATCTTTACTTTAATACCAATGTGTGTGCCGAATTTCATGAGCAATGATTGAAAACTGATGAAGCAGTTTGAATTGTAAGTTTTTTTCCCAATTTTCACCGTAAAATACATTGTTACCATGGCAACAAGATTTCTGAAAGACACACAAAAATGTGTCTTAGACATCTTCACCTCAAGACCAATGTGTGTGCCAAATTTCATGAGAATCGGTTAAAAACAGAGGAAGTAGTTCTAACTGTAAGATTTTTACCTTATTTATGCCATAATACACTGTTACCATGGCAACACCATTTCTAACACATTCAAAAAATGTGTTTTGCACATCTTTACCCCAAGACCAAAATATGTACATACATACCAACATCCAACCCCCTCCACCGCCACCCTTCGGCTTGTTTAGCATCTGCATTCAGATATTTGGTGCATTGAGATGTGAGGACAAACAGAACATATGTTAAAAAAGGGTCTGAATTCAAGAACTAAACCAATGCAAAATAATGCACTGCTATTGAGTTTTGCACTAGCGCTAGTCTATATATCAGACCAATCTAAACTCATAAATTCTGACATTTTCACCCATTTTTTCACTGTTCCTGTAGCCAGATTTTTTGGAGCATACCCCATTTTTAATTCTTATACATAAACAAAGGTCTGGAGAAAAAATTATGCTTTTGTCCACCGTGTCCACATAATTCCGCTAACAGACCAGACTATTATATTCGTGAAAGAAATAATTGTCATGATCTCCCCTTTTAATGAAATAAAAGGCAGGGAGAAAAGGTCGGACCTAAAACCAGTGAGGAGGGAGTATACCAATGATTTTCATTGTATCATCGTCTTGTTTATTAAATAATAATATTGTTTGGTTGTGCCATGGCCGAGTGGTCTAAGGCGCCTGGCTATACATAAAAAGTCCGGGGTTCGATCCCCGGCCGCGGCACCTATGCCTGTGAGCAAGGCATTTAATGTGCAATGCTATTTTATCCTGCTTTCAAATAAATGGAAATTCTATAGGCATTATTGGTAGCTTGGTGTGCACTTGTTTAAAAAAAAAAAATATATTCTAACGCAGTAATACAGATAAAGAATCAGAAGATTGTTGCAAATGACTTGTGCAACAATGATGTCTTTGTAAGATTGAACGATTAAAGAAAGAACAATAAAAGCTGTTCGATATTTTTTCGCATGTGTTCACTCTCAAACATATAAAGAGGATTTTAAAAAATAAGACGAAGAATGGAGAAAAAATACGGTTGGCGTGGGCAGGAAAGAGGAAGAAGAAAGAACGGCTGTTAAAAAAAATAGAAGATCGAATGGGGAGAAGAACGAATAATACAGAACAACAAAAGAAATAAGAGGAAAAAGGATGAGGAATAAGACGGTGGGGTGAGCAAGAGAGAGGAATAAGAAGGAAAAAAGGGGGAAGAAATGAGGTTAAAAATATTGAGAGCAGATCGACGGGGGAGAAGAAAAAGAAATGGAGGGGGGAGAGGAATAAGATGGTGGGAATGGGCAGGGGAGAGGAAGAAGGAAAACATAATTATATAAAGAGGAACGAAAGAAAAAAAGAGGAATAAGGCGGTGGGTGAGGGGGGAGAAAACAAAAAAGGAAAAAAGAAAGAAAACCGGCAAAAAGAGAGAAGATCGAAGGGTGAGAAGAACGAAAAACAGAATTATGTAAATGGAAACGAAAACAAGAAGAAAAGGGGAAAAATTGTAAAAAAAAAGTGGAGGGTGAAAAAAAGGCAAGAGAGAAGAAGGAAAGGAGGGGGAAAAATCGGCAGAGAAAAAAAAAGATCGAAAGGGAAGACAGAAAAACAGATTAAGAGGGACGAAAGAATTAAAGAAGAGAAAGGGGATGAGATAGAATAGGGGAGGGGGGTTAGAGAGAGGAGACCGAATGACCTGAATAAGAAGAGCGAACGAAAAGGGGGAGAGAGGAAGAAAGGCAGAAATAAAACACAAGAAAGACGAAAGAAGTAGGTAAGAGAATAAGAGAGAGGGAAAGAGAGAATAGATCTGGACACAGTCGAATGGAACAACATGACAATGACCTTTATGAAATGTTTATTTTAATATGTGTATTTTAAATGACTGATATTTTCAATCAATGTCTTTATCCAAAAAAATGCACTAAACCTTCTGCATGGTCGTTTCGGCCATTTTTCATCGGTCGACGTTAGCTGTCTCAGACTTTCTGTTTGTACAGTTATTTCTTTCGCTTTCTCTATCGTTCATTCAAACATGACAAAAATTGAGGGCAACAATGTCTTGATTATAAATAATTGGAAATAATGAAGCCCACCAAGCTTTCTACATAACTTTTGTTTCTTTTGTTAAAGATACTGCAGATCAATTAACTCACATTCACGAACAAACAATACTTTTAGGATTGTAAACCCTTTCTTTTGAAAATGTTCTCTCTTGAAAACATCCCGATCACTTGCAAATGATGGAGAGAATCTTCAACATGTCCATGTTATGTTTAATGAAATTAATCCTCGCAAACAAACCGTGTTCTGAATACTTTGCGTCTCTGCATGACTTTTATTTCGCGATTATAGCCAGGCTAATACTCTAAATCCGGTATCAATCTATCGCTTATACCCCCGCCTGGTACTATTATCACCAAAAAATAACCCTTTAGAAGTTGTATCCCGTTTGTTAACTATTGTCAAGAAGCCCCCCTTTTGAATTTCAGAATACGTATTGAAATCGATGCTTTTGATCTTTCTTTTGAAGCTGAATCATTGAACCGATCGATCGATCGAGCGAGCGGCCGCCGCCAGCTGTACACGAGTTTAAATGAATAGCCAATCAACAATGGCATACGTTGCTAGGGGCGGAGCTTAGTATGAAGCGAAATTCGATCAAGTCGGACGTGCCAAGTATCAGAAATTTTCGAATTGACCGAAAAAAACACTCGCAGAAAAACTGCTTTTTTATCACATTCCCGTCATCAATTTCACTCATCTTTTTCACAGAGTAATTATGAAACATGGAAGAATCAGAAAATGAAAAAAAAAAAAATCTTCACAATTTTGACTTTTTTATTTGTGTGTCGAATTCCAAGGAATTTTGATTTGCGACTTGTCTCTCATTTCGGTATGATCGATCACATATAACCTCGGCTAAGCTAGTCTACCAATTTCGGTGCGCACAGCTTTTTTAAAGGAATTACTTCCCGCCGGTACCCGTTTACCTCACCTGGGTTGAGTGCAGCACAATGTGGGTAAATTTCTTGCTGAAGGAAAACACGCCATGGCTTGAAATCGAACCCACTTCCTTCAGATTGACTCGGAAAGATGAGAGTCTTAACCATAACCACTATATACCACTACGCCCTCATCATCAAGTTTATCAAAGGATAAACTTTTTTGTGGATGTAATGGAAGAAGCTTTCAAATAACAATTCCCAATTGTATTGTTTTGTTTATGGAGGAATGTAGAGTTTCAGGAGAAAAGATGTTGAGTTGGTATCCCTCTGAAAGCCAAAGTCCAACTTGGATTGGTCTTCTGTTATGGTACCTAACCAACAATTTGCTTCTATGTGGATTACGGCATTTGATTGGGGTGCATCTCTGCTTCACATTTTCATGCCAAAATCATGCGGGCTTTCCTTACATATTTTAATAGTTCAAAACTTGCATCCTTTTTTATTTTTGTGTTAACGCTGATCACAAATGGTAATCATAAGCAAAACAAGTATGTTTTTTTGTTACCATGGGTGTTTCTTGATTTTAACTTTGAACTATTTCTTCCAATAATGAGAGTGACGTATACAGCCATGCATTTCTAATTCAGTGACCATTCCTCATTTTTGTCTCACCTGCATAGCAGAGTGAGACTATAGGCGCCGCTTTTCCGGCGACGACGGCGGCGGCGGCGACGGCGGCGGCGGCGGCAGCGTCAACACCAAATCTTAACCTGAGGTTAAGTTTTTGAAATGACAGCATAACTTAGAAAGTATATGGACCTAGTTCATGAAACTTGGCCATAAGGTTAATCAAGTATTACTGAACATCCTGCCTGAGTTTCATGTCACATGATCAAGGTCAAAGGTCATTTAGGGTCAATGAACTTAGACCATGTTGGGGGAATCAACATCAAAATCTTAACCTAAGGTTAAGTTTTTGAAATGTCATCATAACTTAGAAAATATATGGACCTAGTTCATGAAACTTATACATAAGGTTAATCAAGTATCACTGAACATCCTGCATGAGTTTCACGTCACATGACCAAGGTCAAAGGTCATTTAGGGTCAATGAACTTTGGCCAAATTGGGGGTATCTGTTGAATTACCATCATAACTTTGAAAGTTTATGGATCTGATTCATGAAACTTGGACATAATAGTAATCAAGTATTACTGAACATCCTGTGCAAGTTTCAGGTCACATGATCAAGGTCAAAGGTCATTTAGGGTCAATGAACTTTGGCCAAATTGGGGTATTTGTTGAATTACAGCCATAAATTTGAAAGTGTGTTGGCCTAGTTCATAAAACTTGGACATAAGAGTAATCAGGTATCACTGAACATCCTGTGCGAGTTTCAGGTCACATGATCAAGGTCAAAGGTCATGTAAGGTCAAAGAACTTTGGCCACGTTGCTGGTACATGTATTTGTTGAATTGCCATCATATCTCTTAAAGTGTATTGGTCTAGTTCATAAAACGTGGAAATAAGAGTAACCAAGTATCACTGAACATCTTGTGCGAGTCATAGTAGTTTTCAAAATCAGCACTGCTGCTATATTGAATCGCGTGATGCAGGTGAGACGGCCAGAGGCATTCCACTTGTTATGACAAATTGAAATGATCAAATCTGTCGCATCTTCCTCTCCTCATTTGCTCTTTCCAAAGTAACCCAAACAAAGCTTGCTAATTAACTTGGCAGTGATTAAGAGTGTGCACACAAGTCGTGTGTGATTGATTTCACACAGGAAGACAAAACTCCACAAAAACCAATTAAAAGTAAAGTAAATACTCACTCAAGGGTGTTTAGATTTATATCAAGCTGACTAAAGTTTCATTTTAAGGGCCTTCAAAGGAGAATAAAATCACTACAATGGGATGGAACTGCTCTGAGCTGTTTGAAATTAGAAAAAGATTGTATTGTATCTTAAGGATTATTATTAATGGATGAATTAGCATTATCAGAATGAATGCAATTAGTTTGGATTGTTAAAATCTTAAAATGAGTTAGGGAGACAGCAAAAGAAACATTACTAAAATACAGAGTAACCTCTTTTTGTTATGAATCTAGAAAATACCCATGAACTTGATAATTTAGAGTCGAGCATTTTACAAGGGGTTGAATTATGTACTTTTAATATTTGTTCGATATATCATTATATCATGTATTGTTTTGTTTTAGACGATTTCATAGACGTTCAACCTAAAATGCAATAAACGTTTTTTTGAGGATGAACATTTTATAAAATAACTATAGGTTGGGATAAATGTCAATTTAGCCCCACCATTAGTAGGCTACAGGGTTGAGGAAATTTGTGCTGGTGTAAAAAGCATATTTGATGGCTTGTTTCTGGAAAAGAAAACAAAAGTAGAGATCCTTGGGTTCTTGTTTGTTCACATTGTTTGTGTAGGTGTGCAGATCGATATTGACATTTTCAATATGCTGAATAATGGGACAACTTCTTTCCACTTGTCGCTATTCTTTGCTTCAGTAATTATTCACTCTTTGCGAGACTTGTTCACTCTTTGATAACTAACACTATTGTAATGCAGGGATGAATAAACTTGGGGTTCATTCATACCCAATGTGAATTGGGTTTTCGACGATGGTGAAATGGCATTTGCTCCTGCGACAATTGCTCCGGGATGTATAGGGTTAGGGTTTTACGGTAGGGTAGGGTAGGGTATAGTGTTAAACCCAAGGTGAAAGTTGGCCATTGATTGGGGTGTGGAATTTGGAGCAGAGAAACTGTCGCCAGATTAAATATCATTGAACCTCGAAGATATGTAGCTCTACTTTAAATTCAGGCAAACATTACTTTAAGTGTTTTTTTTTGTTGAGAATGTAGTTATTGGACGCTAAGTGTGGTGCAAGTCTACCAAGTTTAGAATTTTTTAAAACACATTTGATACTCTGTCTTCTAGGTAAAATGTTTCCTAGGTATTTGGTTATCTGCTTGCTTGGCGTTTGCCAGCAGAGGGCTTTCGTGTCGAGTTCTTGGGGAGTTCCCGTAAACAGAAACAGAACAGATAGTTGTATTGAGAGATGACAGTTTTCTTTCCGAATGAAAATAAACCTGTTGCCAATTGTTAAATATTGTCAAATGATTCCAAATCAACGAATCAAAACAGGTTTGATCGATACTTCTCCTTTTTTTGGTAGAAGTGTACATGAAATAATGTGTATGACACAGGTGACACTGCCGCCAGATCTCCCCGTATTCGCGGCTAGCTAGCGCCAGCCCGATTTGAATCTAGCAAGATGCGTGCATGTTTTAACATGGCCGCTACATAGCCGCTACCATGCTAGGCCTACGATATCTATGAGTTCCGGCCGGAGACCCCCTTTTTTTTATGAGGTCAGTTCCAGAGTGCTCATTGCATTTTTGGCAATCTTTGATCCAAGAACCAAGTTTGAGTTCCAGAGCCCCCCGATATTTTGCTTTTGTGTGGCACATAGGTATCAGGTTATAATTCGAGTACCCCCCCTCCCTGGGGGGGGGGGGTTCTACATACCAAGGGATGCATTTTATGAAACAAATATTAAATGATTTTAACTGATTCTTCATTTGTTATAGGCTACTACGAATCCTGGTATTTGCTTGGTTGAGAGCAAATTAGCTTGTGGAATTTACTGATTCTTATTGAATGCCCCCCCCCCCCTCCCCCATTTACTCTTCATTGTGTGCAGATGTGAAAGCACGCTTTCAGCCCACTTGAACTTCGTGCTCATGAATTCTCATGAATTGTTGACACAATTTTTGACAAATTTTCTTTGTTTGTCTTCTGTTATGTTTTCTCTTTCATGCATTCAATAACACCAGACAGTTACATTCATCTCTCTCTCTCTTTCCGCTCTACTCCCCAAATAAAAAAATAGTAAATTCTAAACTCTATACCGCTGACAAAAACCAGGAAATGCCGAAATATATTCATCACTACCGGCATGTACCATACATACAACATGTGGATTCTCTTCCCTTTGGATCCTAAGTATTTATCCTATCACAGAAACTTTGTTGCAGAAAAAGGATATTAAACTTTGTGTATCTTGACAGCCATAACTTGTAGGAAATTTCTTTGGATACAGTTGTGTTGATTGTAATCTTGTTCTATTATTCTAATGCTTTATGAATATCATTTTGGATTTCTTTTTATACCTGAGGAAGAAGTTGTCGACATCCATGTTTTGAATAGGAAGTTTCTCATAAATTTGGAAGCTGGATTAAAAAGCAGTTGTAAAGGTATTATGGTTGTTGGATGGTTCGAATTTCGATCATTGTCAGTGAAGCTTTGACACCGTTCTCATTCTACTTTCTAAAACTAGTTTACTGGAAACCGGTTCAGGAAACCAGGTTGGAAGATTGCTTGGCTAGCATTCCCATTTGATCAGCCGAAAGTTGTTTTCAAAACCACTTCACATAAAGTGGCCTTGTTGCTATGGGAATGCTCTCAGTGGGGTGACATGTTTCGCGCGAAATTTGAAACCACAGCGTAGACACTCTCCTCACAGTGTGTGGAGTAGCTCACTCAAAATGTGTGAAGATCGCTTCCCGAAGAACGGTTGTGTCCTCACTTACGCTAAAACCAGTGGATCTTGAAAACTACATCGCGAGGTGGTTTTCCAAACTGGTTTGGAAGATCGCTTCCAAGACCGCTTCGACCATTCTCATTACGCGTTAAACTAGTATCCACTAAACTAGTTTTGGGACGGAAGTGAGAACGGTGTCTTTGATTATTAAACCATGGATGTATGTAGCAATTCGCTTTATAAACCATGATTAGACATTCAGAACAGTTGAAATATTTAATTCATGTGTGGTTTTGTGTGTTCTGTCAACAATCATGATTTGTGGTAGTTTCTCTCTAAGACTTTTCATGAATATCATTTTGTGTCTTGCCCTCGTGTCTTTCATCCACATGAATGTCGAGCACAGATTATTTTTATGTCATTGCCTGGACTGGAGGCTACGCATGAAATTTCAGCGGCTTCCATGATTTATTGCTCTTTTATATGCAATCAAGTATTGATATTTATTTCTTATTCTCAACAGATTTTATGCAATGCAATAGTTGAGACAATTTTTGATAAACCATTTCCATACAGGAAGGAAGTCTGGATGAAAGACTATCACTGTATGCTGATATTCATTGCTGAATGATACACACCGTATAAGCTGAAACAACAACGACTACTATAATTCTTAGTTGTACATTATGTTTCAAGTTATGTGAGGCTTTTGTTAATTATTTACTACTTGAAAACTGGTGAAAACAAGGTATTTTCCAATTAAATTTTTTGTCATAAGAATTAAAAACAAACCAACCAAACCAGTAGGCATATTGTCATGGTAAAAAAATAACACACAATTGATAACTATAGGAAAACCCGGGCCCCGTCTTACAAAGAGTTACGATTGATCCAATCAATCGTAACTATGGAAATCCATCAGTGTCATAGTTTTTTCTACAGGAAATGTGCACAACGTCCTTTGTAAACAAAGAAAAGCACACTATATTTTCAAGAAAATAAATGCATGAATCGAATATGCATCATATCCAGAAATATTCTTAACAAACATGCAGTTAAGATGTTGAAGTTGTTGGCTTTCCATAGTTGTGGTTGATCGGATCAATCGCAACTCTTAGTAAGACAGGGCCCTGTTCTGCATGATTTCCATAATTGATTCAGTGACACACTGGACTACAACTCATGCATTCATCCTATAACAGTTACCATTTAGTGATACACATAAAATTTGTACATTGCTTGTATGGCCTCGATGAAGCATTCACTGAGCGTTTGTTCTGAATCTGTCACGCTTTCGACAATTAGTTAATCTTTTCGATTGCCGCGAAATGCTGGTCCACAAATTTGATTGTCTGCCTATATATGATTTTATTTCAACTGCAAAGCCAGCACAGGAAATCAACCCACAGGATTACTCATTCTTTATTGGCCACTTGGTGGCGCTAATCAGATCAGGAAATTAGGCCAGAATGTTACATTATTCCGGAGGAGTTTGGGGAAAGTGATCTAGTTGGTGTGCCGGGGAGGGGGGAGGGGGCTCAAATTGAGAAGCTTTACTGAGTTGATGAGTTGACCTTGTGTGTATTTACTTTTCTAAATTACTAGATTCACCTAATCACACACACATACACAAAATAAATATTTGAATAGTTTAGGAATGCAATATGAATTCCCCACTCTCCCTCTCCCTAACGTTGCAATGTTGTATAGATAACACGTTGGCATAGCTTATGTATTTTTTTTTCTTACTTGAAAAGCTCCAAAAAGAAATGGCTGGAAAACGGAAAAAAAATATCAATCTTTGTTTTATTAATAAACATTGTATTATTTTAAAATAATTCTGTAATATTTGTATTCAATTCTGGTAAAATATTAATTTATCTCAAGACCTAAGTTCATTCAGTCATGGCTGTATTGGACTGAACAGAAAAAAAAAATCTTTGTTTTATTCATAAACATCATATTATTTGTTTAAAGTAATTTTGTGATATTTGTATTTAATTCTGGTAAAATATGAATTTATCTCAAAACCTTAGTTCGTTCAGTCATGGCTGTATTGGACTGAGCAGGATTGATATATCACCCCCCCCCCTCCCCTCTATCTCCCTTGCGCACCCCCCCCCCCCCCTTCACCACCACCACCAACCCTTATGAAGTTTAGAGCAATTTACACTCATTATCACTCTTCGGTGTTTAAATAGTCTGATGAGTGACGGAACACCCCTTTCAGACAAATTGGTTCCCTGCATAGTTAAACCAAAATAGGAACACATCATTATAATTTTATTTGCCTGTCTGTGTCAATGTATGAATCAAAAGTTGGTTAAACTTTTAAACAAAGTGTTCCAAAAGTTTACACAATTGTTCAGAAGTTTTAACAATAGTGACAGGCTTAAACAATGAACATACTTAAAGATTTAAATAGCCTTTTTTGTACAGTGTATGTTGAATATCTATACCCTAGTTTATCTCATTTAAGTGTTTAATGTGAACAGGCCTTTTATGTTTGAATAGCATACAAGTTTACAAAGTACTGGTTTCCAAAAGTTTTAACAATAGTGACAACCTTGAACAATAAGCATTTCCACAATGTATGTTGAATTCTATACACTACTTTGTCACGTTTAAGTGTTTAATCTGAACAGGTCTTGTTTTGTTTGAATACCAGAGTATAAAGCACATGAATCACCCAATATAACTGTCATCCTTTAGAGTGACATTTTAGGGAAATTGTGCTTCCTATTTTCATTAAAGTTCCTTTTATCTCTCATGGAATTCCAATTTAAAGGGGCTGCATACATGCCCTTCTTCTTCTCCAGAGTAAGTCTGCCTCAAGATGATAAAGAAAAAAAAATGAAAATCCATATTTTATTGTTCGAAATAGACATGAAATGAAATACTCCGAAAATTTGCTTTGCCCAAATGATCGTGGGCACAGCAGCCGCCAGATCAACGAGGCTCTATCCCTTTAATTGTTGAACACCAAACAGGGTAGCGTCAACTCCCATCTTTTAACGTCTTTTGGTCTGACGCGGCCAGGGTTTGAACCCCCGACCTCCCGGTTGTGAGACGGACGCTCTGCCAACTCAGCCAACACACCGGTTAAACGCACTGGTTGTGTGTGTGTATGTGTTGAACTTTTTAGATACTGTTATTTCATAATTAAAGCTCTTGTTCTTGCAGTGGAGGTGCATAAATATAAATGTGAAAGTATAAAAAAAAAGCCCACGAATAGAAATGTTGCATTCAAACTAAAAAGTAAGTTGAGACTTATTGGCCTATATGATATATTTCTCTTCATTCTATTGAACTTGGTTTACAGTACAAGCTCAGTAAGCTAGAAATAAGCTGAAATTTTAATCTGGGGTTACCTATAATCTCAAATACCATACCCCCCCCCCCCATCTTTAAGCTCGTGCTTTAGGTCCAAAGATTGCGAAGTGAAAACACTGCGAAGGTTTACGTTTTCATCATCGTTTTTATTCCTCCATGCTTTGACGGTATAGAGTGGAGTCAACCATGATGATGTGCATACCGAGGCTTACAACTGACAGCTTTTCTTTCTTTGAAAACTAAGCAGCATTCCAATTACTTCTGCAAAGTAAACATTGCACCTTGAAGCATTGAACATTGCAAAAACCTCATAGAAAATAAGTGTGTCCGAAGATGTTGAATTCTGTTGTTGATTATTATGCAGGATGACTTCACAGGTACACAATAAAAACGTTTGCAGTGTGCCCGTTAGTTTTTTAAGGACAGACTCTTCCAGAAGATTTTTTGTTCTCAAATAAAGGAAATGTGAAGACATTACAGGTACATAAGATTATCCCACTTAAAGTCACAACAAATTTCACAATGTGTCTCATGGGCTTGAAAGGAGAATAACCTGGCTAATGCGAAAAAAAATAGTTTGTTAAAAGACCTTATCTCCCTTCCACAGGGTTTTTATTTTGGAAAGAAATTGATTAGATTTATTGTTTTCTTCTGTATTCATAACATTCATATATAATGCATTTTTGTTACATAACTATCATAATATATTGGTTACTATTTATTGGCATGAATCATAATGGAAAAAATTGACTAAATGAATTGTCATTCTTAATTAATAATGATCTTCTACCAAATAAAATGAATTATGAAAAGCGATTTTACAATATTCAACTGCATGTTTTAGATAATCAGTACGACAGACATGATGTTATAAATCATCAAAATTCTTTGGCATGATTTATGTAATTTGAGGCAAAGAATCATGACAAAGATCGTTAAAAGATGGTAATTTAAATATTGTAAGGAATATTCTATGTTTATTTTGGGATGATTAAAACAGTTCCAATGTCGTCATGACACAGCCCCTTCTCTTCCCTCTCCATAACTAATCATTTCAGAAAAGATATCTGGATTTGTAGACTAAAGGCCCTATATAGTCTGCTGTGCAAACCCGTCACTCGAGTTAGGGTCTGAATGTACAGCCTTCTCGTGCCTTGTGTACTGAAGGCCCTCAATTGAAACATCAAATTTTGTATGTGCTAGTCTTTGCATGGAGACTCACCCGTTGATCAAAGTTTCAATCAGGGTCTGGGCCTGCAGACTATATTAAAGGCCCTGTCTGGGACTTGTGTATTAAAAATGTCTCTCCTAATTCATCATTTGCTAGACTTGTTGTAAGACCCACTTGTTGGTAAAAACTCAATTTTGTATATGTGCCAGCAGAAATCACAAAAACATCTTTCAGGGAAGTTGCAAGATCGATGTGGGATGCAATTTTAGATTTTATTTTGAGTGTGAATTGGTAACATTAAAAAAAATCTTACGACAGTCCTTATTTTTTGAAGGATTAAAAACGAAAGCTTGAAATTGTATCGCAACACCATTATAATTCTTAAACTTGAGAGATTTTTTGAAAAAAAAAATCATTGTGAAAGGGGTCAGTGCTCCATCGTTACTTTCAAAGTAAAATCCTTCTAGGATTTTAAGAGCTTAGGTACCTGGTGTGATTCGACCACGACCGCACGCACGTTAGAATTTCTCATGCCCCCTGTACAGAAACCCAGTGGGTTCAAAACTACCTCTTATAAAACAGTTATTAATTGATAGATATGCATAGTTCATAATTTAATTGGAAGTCTATAAGTATTTTTTGGATGTGTGCTTAATGATCTTATGTGAAATGACCAGTCATTTTTAATTCTCATGGTTGAAATAATAATGCAACATGGCTATTGAAGTGTCTCAAAACAAGTCTTCTTTGCTGGGTGATTTCACACTTGTAAATACATTTGTACCAGCTGGAATCCCATGGAGTTCGTTTTGATCATATATGTACTCATGCTTACTCTCATATTATGTTCATAGATCTTGTAGGCATGTTGTTTGGGGTGTTTTTTGTTGAAAACATATTAAAATGAAGGATTCTGAAAATATTCTCAGAGGATGAACATGAAGAAAAAGATGTGTGCATGGTTGTATGCACACTTTTCCCCCAAGGAAGAGGGGGGGGGGGGTGTGCAGTGAAATGTGAATTTTTTTTATTTTTCTTTATTCATTTATTTTATAATGGAAAATGATATTCATATTGACAACAATATATTATAACATTTGGAGATGAGAAAGACATAAGTAGGAACGAAGAATAAACAATGATGTTTGAAGCGCAGCACAATCCCTTAAAGGTATTGTTTAACTTTGTGAGCAGCCGATTTAAAAAATTCTCAAACCAAGATGAAACATGTGTACAAGTGCATGTATTAGAACTAATAAACCCTGAAAACAACCATTATTGAGAATGAAAAGCTAAAACTACAAGGCAAACCCCGATTTTGTAAATAGGCGTCTTATATACGCCTAAATAGTACACATAAGTGTATGGGATGAAATTAAGATGGTGTTTTCGGTCACTTAATATTTCAATTTTTGAAGCACTAAATAATTATTTTCGAACACAATTTTTTCTGGGCTTCATTTTTGTAACATATCACAGACACAGGTGACAAGTGTGACCTTCTAGCTCAGATTTTTTAAAAGTCAAACCAATGTTAACCAATCACTTTAAATAATATAGTAGATAAGAAGTTAGTTAAAGTACATGTAAGGCATGTAGCTTCAAATTGTCACATTTCCATCCTGTTGGCAACTCACAATTTCAAAGTCATATTTTTGTTTATTCTGCTTTTCTTCTGAAGCATGAATGCTTCCATGATTGTCTTGCTCGGTTTTATTTGGTGGTTTTTCTTTTGGTTCTGTTCCACCTTTGCAACAGCAACTAATAAGAGACCTGTCTTGAAGGGAACTGTCACAAAAAATTGTAATTGATTGGAATTTGATGGCAAGATAAACTTTTTGGTCCTCACATCATTTGTAACTGGTATACTCTTACAATTGATTGTTGGGGGGTATTTCACAAAGATTTAAGTATGACTTAGAGTTGCACTTAAATGCCTAGTTGCGTGCATTATATGCTAACCGAGTATGTGCACTACTGCGTATTAATCAATAACATTGCGCGTTGCATATATCATGTACGCGTCAACATTTAAGCGCAACTTTGAAGTCATACTTAATCTTTGTAAAACACCCCAAGTCTGCTTTTTGCAACAGAAAGTATGGATTTTTATTCTCTGTATTTGATGTTAATTTGTCTCATGCAAATTTGCAAAAAATTACATAAATTGCAAATAAGTTAATTGCAGCTCACTCACATTTGAAAAGTCTTTTTCCTATTACTAACATGCTTATACAAAATTTAAGTTGATTACTTGCTATGCATCTGCAAAGATATTACTCAATTCACTAATTACCAGCTGTCTCATAGGACAGTGTATAATCATGATCTAGTGATGACAGGTATTGGCGTTATTACTTACTATCGCCTTCTTTGAACAACTCTTCATTCAATAGGGTTTTCTATATAACACATTCTGCCAGACATAACCAAGTTTATAAATCTAATATATATTCTCATGCAAGTTAATAATACTCGTGCATTTGCATAAAAAGTGCTCGTCGAAAACAAAATGGTCTAACTTATCTTGAAAATAAAATCTTGATGAGTAGTTGATTCTAGAAATCATCATGTTGGTGCAAGAACGGCCTTAACACCACACTTTCTCGCATCGCATGCGTGCAAAAACACCCCTAGCAGCACGCATACGTGCATTGCGTAAGGGCGTTGTTGCACGGACACGATGAAATAAGTCTTTCGTGCATAATCAATGAGCTAATTGCTCATAGGCAGAATATATCGATGACCTAAAGATGACTTGCAGCTATTGTTTGTTGAAGCTGATCATATCTTTAGGTGAACTTGATAGCCGCCATGTGAGGACTAATACACCATACCTCTCACCGCAACATGTCATTCGGCGCTTTCTCACCAAAAACTTTTCGGAAAGTTAGGGTGTGTTCAGGCCAGTGTTTGAAGCCAGGATTTGAAACGTGAATCACATATCAAATAAAATCTGGTAAACGATGAGAGAGAGAAAGAGAGATAGCATTCAAGGGATATTCCTTCAGCTCTGATTCTCATACATTTCAAGTCATGCCACTGCATGCCTTACGATGCAGCTTGACCTAGGAAGTTTTAGGTAAACTTGGTGTATTTGCAATGATTTCTGGGGCCAATTTGCAGAAAGAATTACGTTCTAACACAATTCTCAATTTCAATATCAAGCCCCAAATGTACATGTTTGATTGGTTTGAAATCAAGTTGCGTTTGATTTTTTAATGGAGTTTGATTACATCTCTTTTTGAAACAGTCCCCCTGGCCATGAGCAAGATACTACAATGAAGTTATGAAATCATTATTGCAATATTCGTTGTATTCAAATTATTATTATTGCATTTATTGTATTTATTATCATGCTTTTCCAGAAACATTCCTCCAAGAGTTATTTGATTCTGCTTTGGAAAAAAAGTTACAACTGAAAATAAATCATTTGAATATAACCTTGATTTTAAATACAAAAGTGTATGAAAAACATGATATTTCAGTACAAATGTTCAACAATTGCAACTGTTAACATCCTCCATTAAAGGTGGATGATAGGAAAAAGTCATCACCTTCAAGCCCAGAAGAACATAGATTTTGTAACCTTTTAATATCCATTTTCCCTTATGGCTTTTGATAAATTGAAAGAAAGTGTCATTTATGACTGTCAATCGAACAGATTATTCTGATCATGATGAAGAACGTTAGGAGCTAACCTTAAGATAGCTAGCAGCATTTTGTGCTTTCTCAATGAGGTAATCACTTAGATCTTGATATTACCTTCTTTTTATGTTAAAGACTCGTCAATTCCTTATGGGTTTGTATTTTGCACTAAGTTATCTTGAGGGTAGAAGTGGTTCACATCGACTTATCATTTCTGTAAAGGGAACTGCAAATCAGTACATCTTGGTTTGTTGAATTTGAATCGTTTCTCTGAAAACTCAAAAAAAATTATGTGGATTGGCAGTTTTCAGGTGATTTCGGATTGGTGGAAATAGGACCGGTGAGATCTAATTCCCTTGCCCCGACTGAGTAATACAGGGATGAGCCTCTATCTCCTCTGATCTATCTTCCCCCTCTCTGGCTCTCTCTCGCTTCTTGTATCTCACCCCCTTCTTTCTTCACCCGCGTGGAGAGTCGTCACAGCTGTCTGGATTAACACATTAAAAACACAGGGCTTCCACCGGGCCATAGTAGCGAAGAAAATAACTTGCTGTACTTCAACACAAGTCCAACTTCAGAGTCATTCATATCTGTACCCCATGGAATCGTTTGCAGTACATCTGACACGAGTTTACAGATCCGTCGTGTTTACGGTTGGAAAATCCTGTAGGAGCCTGTCCTCCCAGAGGCTTTCTGGAATCATCTGTGAAACATTCAAACGCACATCTGGGTTGATTTGAAATTCATGTAGGTTACGCTTTAAATGATCTGTGTCAGTTCGTCCATAGGGAAACTATGAAGGATCATTCTCTTAACCATCTGAAGGACATCAATGGCCCATTATTGAGGTCACGTGGACAGTGAGCTTTCGCAGTTCGTCCAAAGTGGCTCCTGTCAACGGCTTCAAAGGCATTGGTTTTATATTACAGATGTATTTGTGTTTTATCTGACCATCATACTGTTGCAGTTTCTTCATCAAAGATCATTTCTCTGTTGTGCAGTTATGGTAAATTTATTTCAGAGGATAGGAATCCAGTTTGGATCGATGCTCGTTGACCAGTGCTGACTGCGGATTCTGAAAGTGGGGGCCACATGGTAACAGCCTGTAGTCTTGTCAGTCATTGCTGCATTTCATTTTGTGGTTAATTCTAATGATATTGTGTCAACCCAGAGTTGTAATCCATGTGGAATCATAGTTATTGCGTCACGGTACAAGCCAGTAATTTAATTTATTTTTGTAGTTCAGAAATTTCAGATCCAGGATGAATGATTCACTTTGCTGCTGTAATGTCTTCATTTCAGCTACACAATGCTCACAGGGATGTACTGTATATCTGGAATTATTTAGGAATGTCATAAAAATAGTAAACCAGGATTTTCTCGCAAGTGTAAAAGTATTTAGCATCGAGCTGATTGCTCTTTTTGTTTGTTTTATTAAAGTTTTTGGAGTTTCTCTAGTAACGCTGTTATTTGTTGAAATTATGGAACAAAGTAAATTTTGAAGGAATTCCTCTTTGGAGCTTAATCACAGTTTAATTCATTATTTTCTACTGATGCATATTCTCTGTAGATCTTTTATTTTGTTTTGCAAAAGAAGTTTCTTACACTGGAAGTTAAGCTGATCATAAAAAAAATACAAGAACACATGAATCGTACACAAACCTGACACATATTTCTTCTGTTGTGAAGTGCGTATTCAAGAAGAAAGAGAACATATCTAGATTCGTCAAGCCAGAAGCTGAAGCTTGTTACGTCGAGCAGTACTAAATTATCAGAATTATGCTTCTATTTTGATAACTGCAGAAGGAAATATGAGAGTTTAACAGTCTCAAACAAAACATGCATCAATGATGTAGCAGGTTTGATGCATGCATGCTTCATTAATCAATCAAGCAATCAAGAAACAATTTTACAGAATACTCAAAAAAAAAAAAATTATCACTCCACAAGAGAAAATGCTTGGAGGCAGTTTGCAGCGATGAAGACTGGTTTCTACTCCACATACTGATAATGATGGTTGTATTATTGCAGATATTTTGTGTAATATCTTTGGCTGCTGTCTTATTGCTCGTCTCGTTAAGCTGTATCTTTTTTTTTTTTTTTCCCTCTTTAAATCATCCCAGGCAATGTTAAATTGAAAGTGTAATTCTAAAGAATGCTTGGTGTTATAGATGTGTGCAAGGTTTGCTGTATATTTTCTTGTCAATTCTGTTTGAAAATGCAGTTGTGATGGACTTGGTTCCTGATGTTAGGTCTCTGTCTCTCTCTGACATCTGTACGTTGAGTTTAGTAGATGATCATTATCATTCTGTTTTTCCTTCTATTTTCAACCTGCAACTGATTTACTGTTTTAGAATTCTACAAATGTTGTACCTGAAATACTATTCTTGCTGATAAGTTTTACTGTCAGATACTATTTTTTGGATCGTGGCGAAGGAACTATTTCTTGATTCTTAACCTGATAAGCTCTAAATTGACGAGAGATTTACAATACATAGATGATGGTGAAGACATTGTTGAATGTTGGAAGATATCAGATTGATCTATTTGATGGATAGTTGCGCTAAATGTGACAGATTCCTAACTTTTAATGGGTAGATCTCCCTCACGATTCTGAGACTAATCCACCAATTGCCTCATCAATATCAAGTCGTGCATGTAGGTTTTTAACTCTTACTTGGAGGGGCGTTTTTTGTTTCATTCTCATATCAGATTGAGCGCAAGTTAGTGCAAATTATGTATCCATGAGTTGTCAATGTTTTTTGTTGTTCTGGCCAATTTAGTTAAAATTTTAAAGTGACACAACTCTCTTTCACTTAACAGGACTAGTTTTCATCTGTGTGTTTAGTCACTGGGTGGTGTTCAACTTGATGATGCCATTGCCCTTTAAATATATCCTCCATTTGAAATGATTGGAAATCTTGAGTGATGCAGCTCACTTACACTCGATATAGATTAACACTTATCATCTGTGAATGTTACTGCCGAATGATTTTTAATTTGATGAAGCAGGAGACAGCTGCTCGGGCATGCAGGAAAGCTGATTCAACCATGACATAAAGTTCTTCCTGAACTAACTGGTCAAGAAACTTTCTCACCGTTCCCACCCAATATCCATTCATAATAGAATTTCCCTTTATATTGAAAGCATTCTTCCTTGGTTATAATCTATAGGGCTTTTTTTTTCTTTCTCCATTTCTGCATTGAATTCATTTGTTTAATTTGATTTTGTAGTCATGGCAACAATTTTGATTTCTTCTCGGCTGCCTCAGATGAAATACTGATGTGAAGAGCTGTATCACATTGTCTAGTGTGTTTTACTGGTGAGGAAGGGCTGTTAAGCGATGAAATGACAAGTGGGTCCATTAGATCTGTGACTATTGATCTTCAGAGGCTTATATTCAAATCCATGGTGATTACTCTTCATTGCAATAGAGATAATTGATCCTACAGCCGTGTGTGAACTTTTGACATAGTGACTTTAGAATGCGTGGATTGTTGTGAAAGATATTCTTCAAACAGTTCTTGTGAAAGTCATGAGCCACCGGAAGAGCTACACCTTGAGCCCTGAGCCAAGGGAGAGACTCCCGTCGTTCACTGATGAAGGAACGTACAGAACGCATTCAAAGGAAAGTGAAGCGAGTCCTGCGTTGACTGGTGGAAGCCAGACTCCAGGGAGCACTGGAGGAGAGGGGTTTAAATATGAAGAGGGCCAGGACAATGTCCAGAGCTCTGGCGTGAGAAGAGCAACAGAAGACCTGGCTGGGTCACCTTTGAAGGAACCCGTAATTCAGACAAATAGTAATAATGCCTGCAACCTGGAAAGCTATTATTTCTTTGACAACCCTGGCACAAGTAAATGTGAAGAAACGGTGAAGGATAGGAGCAATTTCAGAGACATCTTTAGGAAAGTATTAAACGAGATTAGATCAGGGAAATCACCGAAAGCAACTCCTACAAAAACTGCAAGGCAAGATGACATCACTGCAGGAAGTAGGCTGGATGGGGGCCAGTCGAAGATGACTGGGAAACAGGAAAAGAGAAGGTATAGTAGTCAGTCTGGGCACAATGTTGGATGCGAATCAGATGCAATTGATGAGAGAATAGCCACAAACGAATTACCATGCCCCCATGATATTGATAGCAAGCAAGTTGGAAAACGGGACATGAATATATCTTCACAAATGGAAAACACTGAAATTAAAAGTGAAGGAAGTTATGGTTGTTCGTCCGATTCTTCTGAAGTTCAAAGTGTAGACCTACCTGCAACGCCTGGAAATATATCCCAAGGAAATTTTAGAGATGGCCACCTTGCTTCTACAGCTGAGAGTTCTTGTCAAATTCATCCTGTTCTGGCCAAAGTTTCACTTGAAAATTATGAAAGCTCAAGTGGCCAAGCAAAGTTTTCACTTTGTGATCGTGACAAATCTAACAACAACCTTCGTGTTAGTTCCAAAACGTCAATAGATACCGACTGGATTTTTGGTTTGTTTCCGTCAGATCACAAACGATCGTTTCAATCTAATAATTCCCACAATGAAGACATTGATCATTCAGATGAACCAATAACCGGACAAAGCAAAAGAACCGCATTGGCTGAAGAATCTGTCCAAGGTAAAAGCAATAGTTCATGTAGTGCAATAAATAGTGCAAAACACAGTGCTTGCTTGAAAGAGAGCAAAACGACTCCTAGTGCAATATCGATAGATGGCAAGGGCGAACTTGGCAAAGATTCTAATGAAAATGATGAGAACTCTGGTGATGATTGCGGGAGGAAAGTTGAACAGATTGGAATTGTCGCCATCCCGGATCTCCAGGTTAGCTTATGTGAGGATGTAGATCTTGTTGGAAAGACAGAATCTGAGAGCCATGAGAAACCTGATTTTGGGGATGAAAAACAAAAGTCCGGTGGTGACCTGGTAGTGGATCGCATCCAATTCTCTCAGGTGGTTTGGACGGTGATGCGGTACCTGAGTGACACCGCTCTTGAGGTAAGTCAGAACGTCTTCAAAGTGTTTGGGTGTGGTCTAGATACCTTTAAAAATGATTTAAAAATGTTTATGTCAAATTTTCCCAGGTGAGCCACGTCTCCTCCTAAAACTGTTGTCCCAGCCGGCCCTGCTTATTACATGATTGTTATTATTACTCTGGCTTTAGCTGGGCTGCCTAGGGCCTCAAACATTCAAGGAATTTAGTACCACTGGGTCACCATTCACTACACCTGGGTAAAAGTGGCAAATGTAGATAAATGCCTTGCTCATCCACGACACCCCTACATGTACATGTTCTCTTCCGAGTAAGGGCAAACTGAATGGCAACTGCATAACTTTATTGATCGGAAACAAGTTACAGAAATAGTTTGATGCTTTGTCTATGAAAAAAAGTTGCATGAGAGAAGCGGTATATATATTGTACTGCCATGTAGGGAGACCGTTTGCGTGCAAGTCCTGCCTTTGTTTAGTGAGCCGTGCTCGCACGAGCGTGACATTGCTATTGTTCAAAACGCTGGCAATTGCTCCCTGGAGGTAAGAAAAGAGTTTGAGGCTTTGAGCACAAACAAAGGGTTATGCATACAAAATATAGCTATTACTGAAGTTGGATCTTTCGCTTGGCTAGCAATTGCTTTTCTAGAAGCAATTGCTACTTTTCATGCATCTGACCCATTGTCTCTGCTCATTTGATCTATACGGTTCATTGTTTCAAAAGACTATATGGTATATCATCAGTAGAGGGAGACATGCGGCAAATAGATTTGATCTTGATTGAGAATCATATGAATGTTGGTACCTGTACATCACTGGAGTGATAAACCTGACTTATCCCAGCATTGCTTACGAAGGTCATTGGTAAATGGGTACTGCCTAACATGGCAACATGTGTTATGTTATTAGGATTAATACAATGGATTCGATATGGACCCTTACCAAGGGAAAAATAAACTAGTGTTATTTATTTTGCTGGTCTCAATGGTAACTCAAGATATTAGGAAATTCAATTTCTCTCTTGAAATGCTTTCTGAATTATTCCTTAAAGGTTTTTCCTCCATAAGGTTTTGGCAAAAGTTTATTTTGTTAATCACAATGCAAGCTGTTTTTCGAATCAGAAATTAATTTAACGTGGTGTTTCATTCTTTTAAAAAAAAATTAGTCTATTGTCAATTGTGAGGTAAGATACTTTATCCATACCCATCCATTGACTAATGTGAAACTGTAACAAAGGGAATAATTTCATGACTTTTAAAACTTGAATTGAAAAATTGAAGTCCAAATTACCATGTGATGCTTGTTGGCTTTGACACACCCACAATGCAATATGAATGTGAAAAGGCTTGAGCATCTGTTGCTTTGATTTTGCTGTTTACTTGAGGTTGATCGGATCAATCATAATTATTTGTAAGACGGGGCCCTGGGCCCCCTCTTACAAAGGGTTATGATTGATCCAATCAATCGTAACTCTATGGAAATCCATCAGTGTCATAATTTTTTCTACAGGAAATTTGCAAAATGTTCTTTGTAAATAAAGGAGAACACACCAAATTGTCAAGAAATCAATGAATTTATGGATATACATTTATATCTAGAATTTTTTTTGAACAAACATGCATTTTATATGTTGACCTTGCTGGCTTTATAAAGTTGCGATTGATCGAATCAGTCGCAACTCTTTGTAAGACGGGCCCCTGGTAAATTCTTTCAGATAGTGATATTAAATGTCAGTCCCAGACGTAAATAATAAAATCTGATTGATATTGACACACATTTTAATCTATTTGGCATGATAATAACAATATTCAGCTTTTAATCAGCAGTTAATACATTTGAAGGTCATCTCTAAGCGCTTTGCCAATTTATTATCAGCCTGATCTTCAGATACTATATCAAGTTGGGGGAGGGATTCATTATTCCACCAAGGATTTCCATACCACTGAGGAAAATCTTATACTTGACAAATTATCAAAAATTTGTCCTGGATATCACCAACTTCATATTTAACTTTAGAAGAACAAATTTTGATCGTCATGTAAAGAAATTTAGAAAAAAGTAATTTACATATTTATAAAGCATCAGAAATAGCTCTTGATTTGCATAAGTATCCTGATATAGTTATTCCCAAAGATATAACGTAGAGGATTTATCATTTCAGAGTTTGTTTCTCAAAAGGAGTCCACATAATTATATGGACCACCAATTTAAAGAAATAGATCCTTCTGATCCTAAATGCATCTGAACACATGCATATCAAGGTTATAGGATGCTAATATTAATAAGGGATTTGTCATGACAAATGTCATCAAAAACTGCAAATAGGATTTGGAGATGCCACTTATAAGATCATTCAAGTACCAACTTGAAGCCGATTCAGCTCATTTCATCTGTATCCGGTACCTTCTAGTGAAATTTGTCAAAGATATTTTATTGATAGTTTTTACGTTTCTTCAGATTATCTTCTTTAGGCATTTTTTTTTTTAGGTTATCGTGCAACATGTAATAGATAATACTCAGGAGTGCATCGATCAACATCATATGAGGGGGTTTACTTTGTTCTGAACACTGGTGATATTGGTGCTTGGTATCGTACAATTTTTTTTTTCACTAAGCATTAGTTTTGTGGATGCAGGTACTTACTGAAAACTCAGTCAAAACCCAAAATTAGAAAACTGAGGGCCAACAAATACACATACCCTTTTTCCATTCTGCGCAGAAACTCTTGAAAATACTCCATTTTCCATTTTGCCATATTTCATGTTTGCGAACGTGCTTTCATAGAATAAGACTCCTTTTTCCAATACATGATCTTTGAATATGTACGGTAGAGCGAAAATACTGATGATAATAGAGAAAATAATGTTTATATTTCCATCATGAAGTATATCACAAGGGTTATTGAAATGGCACTCAGAGACCTACTTGAAATATGTCTGTTGATTACAAGCCCTTCAAGAAGAGCACATCATTAAAGGGGTGATAATGAGTTGGTTCTAATGAAAGCAGAAAATTTCGAGATAAATACTTGTGAAGGTCTGATGAAAATGGGTTAAAGGACAAGTCCACCCCAACAAAAAGTTAATTTGAATAAAAAGAGAAAAATCCAACAAGCATAACACTGAAAATTTCATCAAAATCGGATGTAAAATAAGAAAGTTATGACATTTTAAAGTTTCGCTTAATTTCACGAAACAGTTATATGCACATCCTGGCTGGCATGCAAATGAGGAGACTATGACGTCATCCACTCACTATTTCTTTTGTATTTTATTATATGAAATATTCTAATTTTCTCCTCATTGTCAAGTGATACAACGATTAATTCCTCCCTGAACATGTGGAATTAGCATTGTTTTATACTATATGATTCAGTCAAGTTGGTCCTTATCGTCAAATCTATAAAAAATGAAATATTGTTTAATTCAAGCAATAAAATACAAAAGAAATAGTGAGTGATGGACATCATCGACTGACTCACCTAGTTGTGCATATCACTGTTCTGTGAAAAATAATCAAAATTTTAAAATGTCATAACTTTCTTATTTTACATCCGATTTTGATGAAATTTTCAGCACTATGCTAGTTTGAATTTTCTCTATTTATTCAAGTCAGCATTTTCCTGGGGTGGACTTGACCTTTAAAGAATGACAGAGTTAAGTTTTGATGCCAAACTTGCTGACTTTCACTTTTTAAATTCAATTCCATTACAGGCTGACCCAATTTTTTTTACCCCCCCCCCCACCACCCATTCCAGGGAAGAAATATGGTATTATGCATCTCTAAGAAGACTAAAGCCCCCTTTGCACTAGATGAGGTTCCCACTACGTTGTTGAAATTCAGAAGAAAACCTAGGATGCGGCGCCAACTTTGTTTGATTTTCTCGAAAAATTTGAAATTATCAAGTGCATGCTTCATCCGCGACACGTCCTTGTGAAGTTCATGTTGCGTGTGCGGTGTGGCACCGTGCGTGAGTGAATGTAGTCTTCTCCTTCAGACCCTGCATTACATACTACTGAAAACCAAGGGTTTTTGTTTGCAGACTACTCTTGCCCCATTCTCCCCCTTTTCCCCTCTCCCTGTCTCTTTCCTCTCTCTCTCTCTCTCTCTCTCTTCCCCCCTCCTTCTCCCTTCCCCCTAGCTCTCTCTTTCTCCGTCTCTCTCCCACTTTCGTCAATCGATTAATAGCATCACCCTGTATCCAGTCTTGTGTAAGCAGGCCCCAAGTCAAGTGCTCTTGAGTCCCGACCTTTATCTGTATGCAAGACTTCTCCCACTTGACCAAGAAAGCTTCTGTCAAGATCACTTCCTCTCCCTTGCCTCATTAAAGGCCTGCCCATCCCATTCTGCTGCGCAAGCCCCTTCACTTGAGTCACTGGCAGATCCATGGGGGGGGGGGGCACATCCAGCCCATGCCTCCCCCCCCCTTTTGAGAGCCATGATATGTAGATATGCCGTTCTTACACAAGTGTGCTGCCACCCCCTTTTTGAAAGTCACAGCATGGAGCTATTTTTAATGGGAATATGTCGTTCATACACAAGTGAGGACTTTTTTTTTTGCTTGTCAAATTTTCCTCAGGAAAAGGTGCCCCCCTCCCCTCATGGAAAATCCTGGATCCGCCCCTGACTTGAGTTAAGGGGTCTGAATGCAAAGCCTGCAATGACTTGTGTACTGAAGGCCCTCTCTCTAGTCTTCATGTGAAGACCCACTTGTTGATCAGAGTTGCAATCAGGGTCTGGGCCTGCAGATTATGCCAAACCCCCCCCCCTCTCAAAGAGATTCACCAATATTTTTTTTTTGAGAGGGGGGGGGGTTTTCACTAGAGACATAGAAGTCTTGGTGATTATGATGATAATTATGATATTTACAAAGATGATACCAACGGTGCTGGTGATGATGCAGAGGAAGAGGATGATAGTCATGATTATGTTGATGATGTCCGTGAGGTTATAATGATGATATAAGGAGTTGGTGATGATGATGATGAGGATATTAACAAGTATGATGTTATTGACAGTGGTGATGAAATGATGATGATGAGGAAGAAGTTGATATTCATGATTATGTTGATGATGTTCCTGACGATGTATTGATATTTATGGTGAATCATGGAGCTGGTGATGATTATGATGATGATGATGATGATAGTGAGCATAAAGATAATGACTCCTCTTGCCTTGCCCCTTTCTCCCCCCCCCCCCCTTCTCTTCCTCTCAAATTAATATCTTAGAAATTATGATGAGATATTTATTATTCCCCCTCTCTCTCTCTCTTCCTTAGATTGAGCATAATTTAATTTTTTCAGTCAATATTTGCCATTTGTATTTCTATCTTAATCTTCTAATGAAAATCTTCCTGAAACACGTCCTTTGATATCCAGAACTGATTTTTTTTTGCAGAAAGCGAGACGAACATTCTCAGTTGGCGACGACCAGTTGATGAGGATACGGCAGCAGCAACCGGCCGGCGCCAAGTCCACCAACTCCAACTCCAACATCTTTGACTCCGTGAAGGAGGAAGATGAGGCTACAGCCCCTCCTCCACTTCCATCCTCCCCCCTGTTGCCAGGGCAACCCGCAGCCAATCAGGAGAGTGCCTTTGAGGATGTCTTTACACCCAACTCGCTGACGGAAACGCAGAAGAAAGCCCGCAATATGTAAGTCATTCCCTCCACTATACATTTGATTGTGTTGCCACTATCCTGGGGTCTGATTTACTAACTGCTAAAATCAAAGACAAATAGACCAATCAAATTTATCTCACTTTACTTATTTTGATTTAGTTTGAATAATTTCATTACAATTGATTTAAGAGTTCAGTGAACCAACCCCTCTCCAGGTTTACTCCATATGCTTATTTCACACCTTACACTTGCAAATTCAACAGAGGAGAATTCTTCATCTCTTGATATCTTTAGACCTAGGCATTATCTCCGGGACACTCTCTCTTCCCCTCAAGGAAGATATCGTCGCTGAATCCACGAAGTGGCACAACGTCCCAAAATCACGTGAAAAGTCAATTTTTAGTTTCTTTCAGTTTTAATTTTCTCTAGATATGGTCTATAAAGACTATTATTTCACCAAAATTTAGAACCCAATTCTTTCCAATTAATGAGATAATTAAAGTGAAAAAGCGACACAAGCCTTAAAATCCTTTGTAAAAAAATCCACGAAGTGGCACACAGGTACGCGCCGTTTCTACGCACAAAACGACACTTGAATTTTTGAATCACTGCTACGTCAAGATTTGATGTTCATTCGATACATTTTTAACATGGAATGCAGCAGTAGATACCTGGCTCTTGGTATGTGCATTCTTCATTCTGTTAAACTTCACAACCATATAGCAATGGGCAGTTGAAAATGTGAAAATGT
This sequence comes from Lytechinus pictus, assembly GCF_037042905.1. Classification (NCBI taxonomy): domain Eukaryota; kingdom Metazoa; phylum Echinodermata; class Echinoidea; order Temnopleuroida; family Toxopneustidae; genus Lytechinus; species Lytechinus pictus. Next base: position 5,374,207 of record NC_087259.1, read on the forward strand.
TTATTCGCGTTTATCTCGAATAGTGATTACGCGCATCAACTGTCGCGTGTGCCACTTCGTGGATTTGGCAACGATATATGCGACTTAGCCTGGCGCACACTTCTATATTCCGATCATACTACATTTTCTTAACCCCAAACTATCCTCAACAACATGCATTTTGTTCAGACTGTCGCCCTGAACCCTTCACTATTTGCTTATCCAAGGTTGGCGCCTCAACCTAGAACTATCACACAGCTCATGAATATTGATGATTTTGCTACACAGCGCATCTTTGATATGTACTTTTGACTCGTGTGATTGGCTAATGCTTTTCCGGTTTGGTTTCAGACTACAGACCTGCAATCGCCTGGCCAACCATAAGTTTTAGCAGGGCCATATACTAGTAGTACCAAAGTGCTGGCTCACTTTGGTAAGATATAGTCTGAAACTGAAGTGGGCTAAGCTTAACCCCTGGAAATTGGTGAAACTAAGGGTGTGTTCAATGTCAATTTTCAAATTTAAACAGCAACATGAATCATGATTGAAAACTCAATTCCAAAACACCGAACACAAACACGATCAGCAGTGCACCGTTCAGTGTCGAAAATATAAAGCCGTTTATATGTTGATCGTCTTTAAATTTCCTGCTTTCGTTAGCGCAGCTCTAGTGCTCAGTTTGACCATCACAAGAAAGGTCAGTTCTGGCACCTAATCGTGTAGGCTTCCACTGCAAGAGCAAATTTAAAGATGTTTCAAAATGTTGCATTCGCGATGCTCAAGGTCGTAAATTTGAGCTGATCGCGTTTACAAACGCATCTTCTTCAACGTTTAAATTTGCCTCTGAATCATGATTTGAAAGACGTTTACTTTTACGACCGGGAACAGTGGACATTGAACACATCCCTTGTTTCTCATAATATCTGCGTTTTGTAACCACGTTTTCAATCACGTTACATGTTGCCGTTTAAATTTTGAAACCAACATTGAACACTCCCGAAGACTATGGCACCTTGAATCGTCATTCTACTGGATTTGAAATTGCAAATGGCACTTCCCCCCTCCCCCAACAACACCCACATGCTTTTATGCCTGCAAAAGTAGTTGTAGGCACAATGATTAATTAAAATGATCACAGATTCTTTAATGAAAAAAAAAACCAACTAAATTATGTATTCAGGTTTCTTTATCAAATTGACAAAATCATGTAGGTTAGCGTTGCAGAAACCTATCAAATTGACGCAAAGAACTATTGATTTAGCGTTTGTGTGTTTGATATTTTAAAGATTTTTTTTTGCTGTTGCTATGCTCTCATAGAAACATATTGATTATTTGGAGTAGAACTCGCACAGCATATACTCTCTGTTTCATCTTTTTATTTGTTTCCATGTAGATTGTTTGCTCTGGAAAAGAAAGCAAGAGACTTTTTCAGGTTACTGTTTGTCGAAAGAACTCTAAAATATCATGTTACTGATTTTTTCTGAAGAGGAATGACATCAGTAAAGCCCCATTTACACTTGGCTTCAAATTTCAGTTTAGTCTGCGTAAGAGATTTGACTAGTAACCTGTCAGCTCCTTAGAACGCTTTTTCTTGCATCAATCGCTTTTAAACCAAATTCCGTAATCTTTTAAAGTCATTACATTCTGAGGTATATGAACAGAAAATTGATTTTGATAAAGAGTATTTGAAGAAAGAAAATAACAAATTTTACCACATTTTGTTGCAATTTGTAGCGGTTATCTTGTTTCAGATGTTACCAAAAAAATATTAGAAAATAAATCAGCAGCCTATACCCTCAGATTTCAAATTGATTTTTTTTTTATATTCATTTATTTTAATATTCAAAAGTGTTATTTAGGTTTATGGTTTTGTTATAGTGCAAGAAAGTCTTTTGGGGAGGTGATGTGCATATTTTGGTACGATAACAATAACAACAACAACAATAATAACAATGATAAAGTATAATGTGCTGTATATATGGCTTATACACAGCTGCCTTGATTGGGTGCTCAAGCATTCAAGGAATTTCTTCTTGCTGGGCACCCATCTACTACACCTGGGTGGAGAGTAGGAAATTTAGATAAATGCCTTGCCAAAGGACATGAGTGCTGCATCAGGGTTTGATCCTCAGACCTTGTAGTTCAACTCATCCACCGAGCCTCAACTCTTACAAATCAAAAATTGTCGAACGACTTGACATGCTGTGAAGCGCTTGTACAAAAAAAATGTTTAGATTATTCTTTTAGTGTGAATGACCTGGTATTATGATGGGTGAAAATAAGTGAAGATGGGTTCGTCCATCTCTGCTAATGATGACCTAAAGGGGTCTCTTTTCACTTGAATTCCTGGTTTTCAATTTCAGGAGGTTCATTCAGACCGCTTATGCATAAAAGAGTCATGTGTCATAAATATGCTTTCGAAAATAGCTCTCTCAAAAATGAGAAAAATAGTTAATCTGAAAGACTAATTCTTTTTCTTAATTCCTACTGTCAAAATGTTAAGTTGTAAAGGTAAGTAAAACAAGATTAAAGAGAGACTAAAATTTTTAACCAGGCCAATAATACATTGATTTCAGTCGAGCTAATTGCATTCATGAGGTCATATCCGAGGCCCCCATGGACCGATTCCAACGAAATTTTGGTGGTCGAGGTATTTCATCATGCTCTACCAAAATATGGTATCAAAAACGCTGACATGCAAAGAAGGAACATTGATGATGTCACACTTTGAACCCCAGCATTAGCGTGGCTTCTAGAGCATTCAATGAAGTCATGCCTACCAGTTACCCATTTACTACACCTGGGTGGAGAGTGGAAAGTGTAGATAAATGCCTTACCAATGGACACAAGAATAATTACACAGTTCTTGTATAGCGCATCTCACATTATGTCATAACGTCCCTATGCGCTTCCAAAGGACTTGGATATTATTACCCTGGCTTTAGCCCCAAAGCCTTTTACAGCGCGGTGGCATATTAAGGAATAAATTCCTGCCAGGTACCAATTCATCTCACCTGGGTTGAGTGCAGCGCAACGTGGATGAATTTCTTGCTGAAGGACATTACCCCATTGCTGGGATTCGAACCCACGACCGTCTGTTTCAAAGTCAGAAGACTAGTCCACTGGGCCACAAATCTCCACAAGTAATGTAGTGGGATTTGACCCTCGGACATTGTGGTTCAAAGTCTGAAGATTTGTCCACTGAACCACAATACATGTTTTGAACGAAAATCTAGACTTTCAGTAACTAACAGAGAAATGAAGCATGATCTTTCAGACTGTTATTTACGTCTTGTTTGCCAAGCATAATACGATTATCCGAGGCAAAAAGGTCACGCATAACATCGCCATGAATAAATCTTCCCTAGAATAAATCTTTCCCGCACTGACAAGAATTTGCATGTTGCCCGCTACAAAATTTGATCTGGAGGAAGAATTTCTGTTGAAGGGTCATTCTCAGGAAAACGTATCAATTGATGGGGAGAAAAATCGAAAAAATGAAGTCAACAGAATGGGTTAAAAGATACATTTTGTGAAAGCACTATAGATGAGAAAGTGGCAACAAAAAAGGGGCAAGTCGATGATGGGCCAATTTGAAGTACTGACCTGATTAATTCAAGCAAAGAATATCAACGTTACGGAAGTTAATCATTAACATTGTCCACTATGTGACTCAATTATATCACTTTTGGAATGAATAAAATAGAAATGCACACAATGTAGCTGAAGAGTGGTTAAAAGAATTATATTTCATGAAATAAAAATGCTTGCAAGATAGAAAAATATACAGTATTCCTCTTAAGATGCAATATGTTACCAAATAAGATAAAAGAAAATATTACACAATAATCATTGCACATCTTTCATTCAGCACACTGTTCGCAATTTGAATGAGGCAACCACCAAATAACTTTGCATCTATAATTTGGATCCTAAGCAATGCAAGACCAATTATGGGAATCTCACGATACTTCATAATCTAACCCCTTAGTGGCATTTGCACTTGTTAATCTTTTGTTACGGAAGTTAAATCAAGTCACTAACTGAAATACGTATTGTGTTAGCTTGGCAAAAATCCTATTCTCGGAAATCGCATCACTTTTTTTCTAATAAAGCAAAAATAAATATTCAAGACATGGCTCAATTTATTTTTCGAGTGGAATAGTTTGCCCATCCCTTCTCAAAAAAAGGTTTAACACGAGCAACTTTCATTACTTTTGTTGTTCTTGTTCTTAGTTGAAATGAGAAAACAAAATAACCGGGACACATAATTGTTGTACATCTTAAAAGTGTCGGTCCCTCAACAAAAAAATATTCTCAGAAATTATAGAAGCCAGGATCTTACCAAGTCATACTCTGGTAAGTCGATTCTCCATTATAGAAATCGAATAAATGAAATAAGAAAAACGATTATTTTGGTAGTGACTTACTTCTTAAAAGAATGTGAGAAATAAACTATTTGAGTAATGTCTATTCACAACAAATCTATCATTCTTGGTCCCATGAGTTGATGGAGAGTCATAAAATCACAATGAGAGACCAAACTTGTCAAAGCTTTAAAAAAAAAAGTTTAAACAAACCACTTACTAATAAACCTGGAAACCATGGATATATCCCTGCTGGAACTTTGAGTAGGCACAAAACAGATGACAGTCAGTACATGCCCCCTCCCCTCATTTCTTATTAATCGAAATTGCATACATTTTTTTCATATTTTTATATTCCGTTTGTAAATCGATGACTGAAAAAAGCTACTCTGTTCGACTTGTTAAAATCAAGATTGAATATCAGGGCAATTGTATGTTGGACTTTGTTGCCGTTATGGAAGTTAAGTTGAATAAAGTAATATAAATATATTATGTTTTGCTTGAACCTTTTAATCTTCAAGACATGCTACGATAGTTATGATATAGGTCGATTATGTCGGGGGCAGTTGTATGGACATAAATGAACACAGTTCTTCTTGGGGAGGTTACACCTGGTGATGAGTTTGTTTTGATAAAAGCATAAAATAGATGAAATATTGATGAAATTTTGATGTGAAGTCAGAAATGAGCAGCTCTTCCATATGTCATGTGACATTGATAAAAAGATCAAATTTGTGAAAAAAAAATACTTGTGGAGCATAATTATGTAATACGCAGGTTATGTCACATCCCTTCGATACGAAGAATATTCTATTCATGTCACCATGAGGATGAATACATGAAAGAGCTGCTCGCATAAGACATCACAGATTTATTCTCACATGGATTTTATACTATTTCTCACCAACATACATGTATTTTCTACTTTTATTAAAACCAAGTAGGATTCATTATGAACTTCATTGATTTCCACATCAACCATGTTTTATGTGCGTATAGCTGGTATGTTTTCAGGTAGATATGTTCTTCATTCCGTTTCAAAAGCCATGAACACATGCTCTTCCACAAAAAACAGGCATTTGTTCTTCTTTGTGGGTGATGGAGACGGAACATTTTGCAGAATGTCTTTGTTGTCTACCCAGATCTTATCCTTGCGTTTTGGCCACTTCAGAAACCGATTACCTTCACCTGTGAATTCCATGAAGTTGATCTCGGCATCTTCCTCGTCAACCTTGATAATCTGACCAATGTAGCGTTTGCCATCATATCGGGCTACCACCCAGTCACCAACAGTACGGTGGATCTGAGAAGATTCATCAGGCGTTGCAGATTTTCCAGTGTACTCATCTTGACCTTGTACTGAACAGTTTTGAAGAGCTTCAATTGAAACATTTGATCTTGTATTGTCAAGTAACGAGTGGACTTTCCAGCCACTGCATGGTGATGTACAAGGGTCGCTTCTGCACATGTCGCAGTAGCAACTCGTTTCTCTCACGGCCACACTATGTTTCCCGACGGGTTTCACCGCATGCAACTTGAATGTGCCCGGAATTGGTTTGATAGCCTGGTTTTCTGATAGGATATCTGAACATCTGTTGATGTCATCCTGTGTGTAGGAGAAGAACACAACCTTACTTGACTGTTCAGATTCTGTCCAGCGAATGAAGTCTGAGGCATCTTGGATAGCAAACTTCCCCCTCTTTACCGCCATGTCTGCAGAGCGTTTAACGCTTCCACCAAGACCATCGCATGGACCTTTCCCATGCCCACTCTCAAGAAAGTTCCATTCGCCTTCAACACCGAAATGTTCCTTGTGATTACACAACATCTGGAAGATGGTCTTGTTTCGGTACTGGCTTGTTGGGGAGTCAGTCAAATAGTGGATCTTCTGTAGCAATGGATACTCTTTCTTCAGCAGGGGGATGAACGCCTTGAGAATCGTAAACACTGTTTTGGCATTGTGGGATGTGTTTTGAGAAACACCTACATAGCTCTGACATTCTTTATTTTTCTTTTGAGGGAAATATGTAACCATGGTGTGTAGGCTTACTGACTGAGCATTCCAGTACGCTGATTGGACTTCTTCCATGGCAGAACATGTATAATTTTCTGCAAAATCCATCCACACCAGTACTTCTCCTTCCTTTAGGTTCTCTCGAAGTTTCCTCAGTTCTTTGTACTGCTTTGCAATTCTTCCAACATGAGCACGGAAGTCTGGAAGTGAGGCACGAAGTAAGTTGAGAAACTCCCTCCTTGTCACTTCAGTCTGAACCTCCTTCCACCTAAATTTGCCCTTGTCGCATACCCTTTTCCATTCCTTGAAAATCATAGTTGCGATTGAAGTAGGAAGTTGGGCATCGATGTTCTCGATCATTCCTTCATCAGACTGATTCTGAGAGATGAAGTTGTCCGGATTTAAGGTGCACTTAATCCCGTTCCTTCGGAGGCATTTGAGTTTAAGGAGTAGGTTTTGGTGGCGACTACATAGGCATGTCTTTCTCGTCGCAAATGATGCCAAAATAAGATGAGGTGGACGAAGTCTACAGAAAGAAGCTCTGGAAATGGTGCATCTTGGATTCTCTGTCAGGAATTTCAAGTGGAGATTTTTCATGTAATCATGAAGAACACGTTTCTGCTTGATTACAGAATTTTCCTTGTGGGAATCCTTCTTTCCGGGTAGAGGTGAAGAATTGTCTTCCCTTTCCAAAAAGTCAACAACTGTTCCTTTCATATTCCTTGTCTTGGATGCATTCTCCTTTCTATCCCTACCCATCTTTATGATCTTACTTCTTGAATTCCTAGTCGCTTTGCTGAAGGCTGAAATCAAACGATACTTCTTAAGCAGCTTTGACACCGCTTCCATTGCCGGCTTTGCATTCCGTTTTGCCTTCCTTTTCCAGGATTTCAGGTCTACCTTAAAAGGATGCAGTACAGAGTTAGCTATAAGCATTCTCTTTCCAAACTTGGTGTGAATTTTTTGACCCACAGATTGGCAGTCCAGGCGGGTTTGAGCCCTCGGAGACGCTGGAACATCTGTAGTGCTGGTATGGTTGATGACCTGTTCCCGCGTGGATTCTGTGAGTTTCTTCTGACGATCCAATCTCTTCTTCAATTTCTGTCTTTGTTTCAAAAGCTCTCTGTTTCTCTTCCTCAAGTTAGCAACCTCAACAGAAGCCCTGCGACATACAGACCGTTGTTTCATCAGTTTCTTTGCAGTTTTCTCATTCTCCAACTTGCGTCTAGACAAGGCAGGTAGTTTAACTATCAGACGTCTTGTTGTTATTGTTTCTGTACGCTCTATCTGGCGTTTTTTATGCTTGTTCACTCGGTTCAAAACCGCCCTTCTCCTTACTTTTAGCTCTTTCTTGGAAAGCATGCCGACTGGTATGTATGAGCGGCGTTTTCTCTCCCTTTCCTTGGCCATGAAGGCTTTTTTGTTTCTCCTCTTCTGCCTTTCTCTCCACAGTTTCTGCCGTTCAGCATTAGACAATGCCATGACACCTGTTTTGGAAGGAAAACAAACTATCAGCCTCAGCAAAGTACAGCAGTGTAGTGTATTAACTTCCGTAACGATTATTGAAAGAACTACGTAGCAAAGGAAAATAGACATTTTAAGTTCTAAGAAAGATGCAAATGCTTTCCATTTTATTATATGAATTATTGAAACTTTAAAAAACATTGAATATCGAATATAATTACCAGGAAATTATTTTGATTGGCAATTGTCCAACTGTATAAAGTGATAGTGAAAATAAGTTGTGTAATAATTATTTGACAGGGATGAATGCCCAGGATTTTTATCGGTACCTAGGTTGAGGGTACCTTATATGATTTATTTCTGTATGATCCGGAGTCATTCAGTTTAGCACAAATTTCTGGCATATTAAATAAAAAATGTTACGGAAGTTAATGCGTTACGGAAGTTAGTGTCTTTATGCTTCATTAGCCGACCCAGTCCTTACTTAGAACCCACGTTTTGTAAAACTGTATTTTTTATGAAAGATGTCCCTTATCTAATAGAACCCTGAAACCTCAACAGCACTGACAAAGTGATCATTTCAATAAAGTGCGTTACGGATGTTAAGCCTGTTCAGTCATACATTTAATTTTCTAAAATAATCCTTCATTTCCGCAAAATACATGAAACGTAACTTCTTATTCCCTATCAATTATTAATTAATGAATATTACTCTACTTGCAGACTCAAATTCACATAATATCAATCAGTTTGAAAGGAAGAAAAAAATCATTGCAATATTCGTTACGGAGGTTAAAATTAATTTGGGACAATGTTAAAAGTGAAAATACTCACCAATTGATCGCTAAATACTAGAATGAACGCAAAATGTCGGATGACCACACCAACATGCCCACGCCTGACAACAGTGTAGGAAAGAAATAAAGGCTACATAGGAAAGAGAATGATAGCAAATTCTAAAACTGACCAGAGACAGTGTCGATTTTAACAAAAGACAGAAACAAAAGGCTTCTAAAATCAATGGAATACTTTACTAGCCACTGGTTGCAGATGATTTGAAGAGCTTGTCTATTCATGTCATTGTCTTGATAAAATGTCTTAGAAAATGTTCAGGAGTGTAGAGCTAGGGGCCATAATATAGTTGGGACACATTTTTTGTGAATTGTAACGTTTTTTTGAGAATGACCCTGAAGCATCAGAGTAGGTAGATGATTTCTGCTTTTCAAGGTTGGTTGGTTTGTTGAGAACAGCATGGAAAAAAGGGGTAAATTGAGAGTGGATTTGGAATGAATTTATGTATTTCATTTCTTTTGGAGTGACCAGAATAGTCTGTGAGTGATTAATCAATTTGTACACTTGAAAGGTTTGACCTTGGTCAACATTGTTTGTTCAGTTTTCATAAGGCTTGATTTTTCACTTGACCCTTCTCTTTTAAGCTTTATTTTAGCTAATGCTAATGCAACTAAAATAATGTGTAATTTTTGTGAGCATTTAACAGACTTTTGAGTATGAATCAATTCTTTCTCCAAAATATTTGGTCAGATTAGAGTAAATATCCTAATGACTTTTAGAACACCAATAGGTTATACAGCATATTTCTCCTCAGAATATCATATCTTGTGGTTATATTAGTCTGTATATGACCCTACAGCTTGTTTTGCGACACCTTTGCATAACATTTCGAGATAATTCCGATTCTCACTTCCGCCCAAGTCCCCTATCACCATATCTCAACCTAAATGATTGCATTGTGGGTAATTCATAAACCTCGTTAGATTTAGTTCCCGACATGGACTTTTCCTAAATGTCAATATAACACTAACAAGCAAGATCGGGTATCGTTGCCTCCCCTGACGATTTCTTGCGTAACGCAATTGTTGCCTGTCCCCGAAGCAAAGTTTAATGAACGCTGATCCCTTGGGGCTATCGGCTCTAATTCATTACCTCAAGCCAGCTATTATTATTCATCAGCTTGCCTTCAAATCCCTAATTTACAAGACAGAGAATTAGGGCTTGAGATGATGCTTGCATCATTTGGATGTCCCTAGTTATCAATTTTTTTTAAAGCTCATTGTTTGTTTCTTGGTATTCTTTACACCGAATTCTGTCTTGTTCGGTGATATACAAACATAATAAAGACAAAGCAAATCTTAGAAGGTGTAAGTTTCCATTTTTGCCCATCCTACAGTGTGCTAGGAGAGCTTGGCAAACATTATGCTAATTACTGAAATCGGGTTTGATCAGCAGTTTCTCAACTAAGTCATGGTTTTGTTTAATTGCTTTGATTTCATGATTTTTACTCTTCTCAAAGAACAAAAACAACCTTTTGCCAGAAAACTTGTGATTTCTTTGAAATTTTGTGTATTTCCTAATTTTTTTTTTTGTTTTCTATATTTAAGTTATTATGATATTTCTTCTGTGTATGTAATATCTAGATACAGCTATATTTTAAACCAAACAAGATTCAAAATTATATTCATACCAAACAAAATTGCTTGAACACATCTCTTGTCTCATGTACATTATCTCCAATTTAAACTTCTCCCCCCAGCTTTGCATAGCTTCCTATGACACAGCCATATTTCAAACCAAACATGATTCAAAACTATAATCGTAACAAAAGATAATTGCTTGAACACATCTCCTATCTCATGTACATATAGCTTCCTCCAACACAGCAATAATTCAAACCAAACGTGATTCCAAACTATAAACATTGCAACAACAAAAAATCGCTTGAACACATCTTGTGTCTCGTGTGCAATATCTCTGATTTCAAATTCTCTCTCAGTTTTCCATCGCATCTCACGTCACAGCCAAAAATGGGTTCTCCATTCTCAGTAGAATGTTGAGTTTATCTGAAGGAAGATTACGTTTTTATCTCGGTATTGCTCATTACATTCTATACAGATAGTTTACATGCCTTTTATTCTCCAACGAGCTGTAGAGCTCTATTCAAACATTGGTGAAATTTTCCTCTCAGAGGTATTTTTGGTATTTTCTGGTTGTGATTCTTTAAAGATAAATTCCAGTTTTGGTAACGATCTCAAAATGACTTTTTACAGAATCTAATATAATGACCACCCAAGTGTCTGTTTGTATGAATTAAAAATATGTGCCAAAGGATTCTGGAAGAAATTGTGTAATTGCTGAGAAATAAGCAAAATAAGCGCGGATTCTGTCACTTCCGTCGGGTCTTTATTCCAGCAATAATAATACACTGTCCCACGTGCGCTTATCTGTGTTGGTGATCTTCAGTGTGAACATTTTTCAGCGTAGATTTCAAGATTTCACAAAGTTCAGTTTATGTAACTGTACCAGATCTAGATGCTCGATGATATACTGACAATTAAGCCTGGTTTTACAGACTTTCTCATGAAATCAGTGTTTACTGCAAATACTGGCATTTCTCTTTAACTCGAGACGTCAGCGTTTGTCTGTGATATCACATGAATGAGGTATAAGAGAGGGAGAGAGAGGGAGGGTGAGGGAGTGGAAATGATTATTTGTATTTTTAACAATGTGGTTTTCAAATAATAGTATTTGGCTATACCATACTCTGTGCATATATATTAGCTTATTGGTGGTTTTTGTAAAGTTTTTTTTTCCTACAGTGCTTCCCCCCTATGTTTCAAGGAGGAGAGAGAATATTTTAAATACATCTTCAATTGTAAAATATCCTCTTCATAAATATGTTTCAGTATGTTTTGCATGTTTATTTTGCTTGCTTTTTCTATGGACATTATTATAACACTACCCCCCCCCCCCATCTCTCTCTCTTTCTTTTGATAGGCGATTTCACACCCAATCACAAAAAATAACCTGCATATCACAAGAACTTATTTAGGCCCAAAAATTCCATTTAACAGCTGATTATGTTCCGCATTCAACAGATAAATTCTGCAACAAGACTGGTGTTCTTTGTAAACGATGCACATTCGTCACACTTTATATAAATAGCATGATCTAGGAGAAATCCATGCAAGAAATTTTTTTTGAAAAGTACCTATCAAAGTTTGAAGGTCTTCTTTCAGTGATATCACAGGTACTTTTTTTTCAATTTCAATTTAACTTTATTTCCGCAATTAAAAAATGTGTATACAGAATCTATGATATTCAAATATTTTACACATGGAGGGCTCAAAGGAAGCCTGGTATTTTGTGTGATCTCTCTCTCTCTCCCCCTCTCTATCTCTCTCCTTATTTATCAATCTGTCTGCCTGTCTATCTCTCTCTCTCCTTATCTACCTTTCCAGAGATATATCTTTCCATATTTCTGTATTTATGTGTTTATCCAGCTATATTTCAATCTATTTATCTATCTCTATCTATATCTATATATCTATCTATATATCTATCTTTCTGTCTGTCTGTTTATCTATCTATCTTTCTATCCATCCATCTATCTGTCAGTCTGTCTGTCTGTCTATCTATCTATCCGTCTGTCTGTCTATTGATCTATCTATCTTTCCTCTATCTCAATTTCTCTTTCTATATCTGTCCGTCAATTCATTATCATTCTTTCAACCATCTTTAAAATATCACCAAATTTCAATTTCGCATTATTTTTTTGTTTATTGAATTCTAATGTAATTTTGTTTGGGGTTTTCCTAATGTTCTCGCCATGAGGCATATTGAGCTGAAAGTTTAATGCGATGTTCTAAACAAAATACATGTACGCCTGCATTAATCACACTGTATTAGCAAGAAGTTTGGAGAACCGTCCAACACATTCTCTTTAAAGCGTCTTTGATGCCGCAAGGATAAAATATGTTAGCCATGTTGATCATTGGATCCGTCTTGCAGATTAGAAGATTCATACCTAAATACAGATTTTCTAGGCCAGATACATTAGGAGGTATGCTTTTGTATCGATAATTACTTTTCGCTACCTCTGGCAGGATATTATGAGCAGACACATTGCTAACTTTTACAGGGGAAAGCAAAATAAATGTTTCAATATTTATGGAAATATTATTTGAAATTACTCGACTGGCCGCAACTGTGACACATAAAATCACAAATAGATATATTCCCTGAAACTAATCTTAAGTTTTTGTAATGTTAAAAGTGTGTGGAAATTTGTAAAATGCTGATTTAAAATTGTCAAATTCTGAGGGTTTTTCACAATTTGAAACTGTTGTCATACAATATTTCACAAATTTTCAGGACACAATAGGGATCTGAGATATATTTCTTCATGTGTTTATAATGATAATATCCACATTTTGTGATCAAATAAAATTGGAAATATTTGGAATTATCTATTTTCAACACAAATCACTTTTCAGTTCTCCGTGAAACTGGCGGCATCACAGGCCGCCACCAAAGGCTTCGTGCACCTGTGTATTCTTTTGTAATAAATCAGAAGCCTACGTGAATTAATTTGCATTTCGATTTTTCGTTGTCACTCCATCTCTTAAAAACTCCCTGCTATTGGTCTCACCCCCGAAGAGAGTTCCTCATAAAAAGCTTGGCCGCTCCTTGGGTCTCGTGCATAAAAGGAAAAGCCAATATTTTGTCATATTACATTCCCTGTACTATATCTTGACATGCTAAGAGTAGATGTCTCAATTTGATAGAACTGTAAAGTGTAATACATTTGTGTGATTGCTTTCCTTTCATCAATTTCTCCTTGATTTCCTTTTGTCATAACCTCGGCCTCTCTCTCCCCACCTCTCTCATCCTCTCTCTCCCACCCTCTCCATTCGGAGCGTGGAAGGGGACCGCTATAATTATATCCAAGTGTGTTTCTGTGGTGAAGCGTGTAGAGATTGCGACAATATTGACAGTACTGTAGCCGCTACACACTGGAGTTGAATGCGATCCCATACAGGATGAAATTGCTTTCCTTCTCTTTCCTCCTCTCCCTCTCTTCTCCTCACTCCCTCTCTCTCCCTCTATCCTTGTACCTGTGGGCATGGATGATTAGGTTTTAGGGCCAACGATGTGTATGTGTGAGCAAAAGCATATTCGTCGACCGAGCTGCTTTTTGCTCTGCTATCTGCCTTAGCTAACCCTCGTGTCTTTTTTTCTGTTTTGTCCGGCTTTAATTTTCCTTTCGTTTTTTTCCCTTTCGTTTTTTTCCCTCGTAACTCCTGCATCGGCCTTGAAACCGTCGAGGAAATACACACCGTCTCTGGCATGCAGTGTCCCCGCATCGACTCCCTATCTTCCTTATCGTACCTCGCTCATCTTCTTTTTTTTTTAACCGAGAAATAAATTTGTGTGTGATTTAAATACGGCATCGGATCCTGCCCGCAATCGTGGACATAACTTAAAGAAGCAGCACCTCGCAAAGTAGTGAAGCTTTTCCGTGTCTGCGTCTCTCTCCTAACCTACGGTTGAGAAGAAGTAAGGGATAACCATAGGAGAGGAAGGGAAAAAAACGAGGAAGGGGGGAAAAAGACACCAAGCAACCGTGCATTCTGTAAATTGCGTGTGAATTCTAGGCAGCGATCTTCCACTGTTATTCCTGGGTGGGTGTGTGTGTGAGTGTATGCGCACTGTCCCTGACTGTGTAACTCCCGTGTATATTTGGCTCCGCGTTGAAGGAGTATAGCAAGGGGGTGAGGAAGGAGACTGCAGTGCCTGCCTGGACCACTAAAACGGTGCCGTTTTTTCCTCCTCGACTTGCATCATTCCAACTAGGCCTATTCCTGTCCCGTTCCATCTCAACTATCATGTACTGTATCCAGACAGGCATTATGGTAAGTTGAAAACAAAATTTGTATATTTTTTCAGCAACGATTATCCTCAATTATAGTGTAATTGTGGTGTAGCAGCCAGAGCAACCCATGTGTGTTGTTTTATGTATATTTTATTCAAGTGGTTTGAGATCCCATCCAACTGCATGGAGAGGAGAGAGAGCCAAAGAGAGAGAGAGAGAGGGGGGGAAGAAAGTGTGATATGCACCCACTCATTCAAATACAGGAGAGAGAGAGGGAGAGATAGGTGTAAAGAACAGGTGTACAACTCATAATAGGAGATAAAGAGGGATAAAAGTGGAGAGGGGGGCGGAATAGGGGTGGGAAAAGGGCCAGTATACATCATAAACAAGGGCAAAGGATGATTTGCCCCCAAAAGAAAAACAAATCTGTGTGAGTTTGAAAAATACATGTAGCTCCTATGTTTGACTACTTTATTCACTGCAAATTAGTCGGGAAAAGCGGCAGGGGAATTGCCCCCTGTCCCCCCCCCCCCCAAAAAAAAAAATGTATATATGTGTGTATATGTATATATATATATATATATATTATATATAAAGTAATCAAAAATAATTTAGTAAATGCCGTAGAAATAAAATCGTAGATTTTAAAAGGAACATAGCTCTCAAAAATGAAAGGTAAAGTCACACTCTTCGTCAGTGCCCATGATGTCAAAAAAAAGAGATAATATATATTTATACATGATATAGATAATGTCAAGATTTGAAACTTTTCTGGGGGTGTATACATGTACATGCATAACAATGAAATTTTAATAGAGATGTTAAACATAGAAAACTATGTATCAGATTAATCACATGCAGTTACGTAGTAGTGGTGTAATGAGCCCCCCAAAAAAAAAAAAAAAAAAAAAAAAAAATGGGGCAAAATTTACACTGTTTTTGGAAATTTACAGAGCTGCAAAGAGTAGTACTGATTTCCAGTTTTTAGTACTGATAAATGAGAGGTACCATGCTCAATACTAATTTCCAAAGTTTCAGTTTTATGTGTGGTCCTATTGTATTTATTTGGAAATACTGATTTTCTCATCAAAATAATGATTTGTAGGTTTTAAAATACTAAAACATTCTTGTTCAGGCTGGCAGCTCTGATTTTAGCGCATCATTTAAAAAAAAACTTTATTTTACATCCAATTTTAATGAGATTTTCAGTGCTGTGCATAGAAAGTAGAAATATGCTTTGCATTGGATTGAACCTACATGTATTCCCCTTGAACAAAGGAATGGGGATTGTATGTTGCTAGGATTGTACGACATTAATTATTTCTGTCCTTGGACCTTGGTGTTTATTTTCTGATGTATAGACAACTGATCCTTCATTTCACGGTATGATGCTTCCCGTTCTTGATTTTTTTAACGATGAAATTTATTATTTCATAGCTACTGAGGTCATCAATCATTGTTTTTGTTCCTAAAGGGGGGACATGAGATTGGACAGATTTGATGTGAGCAGTGATGACACATGGAATATGATATAGGAAAGATAGATAGAGAAAGATTCAGTGTAAGGGTGTTTAAAATATCGATTTTCAAATTTAAACGGCAACATGAATCATTGAAAACGTCATTACAGAACGCAGATATAATGAGAAACAAAGGATGTGTTTAATGTCCTCCATTCCCGGTCATAAAAGTAAACATCTTTCAAATTACGATTCGGAGGAAAATTTAAATGTCGGAAAAGATTTTATGACCTTCAGCATCGCGAATGCGACATTGAAACGCGATTGAGTTATGAAACGTCTTTGAATTTGCTTTGGCAGTTGAAGCCTACACAAACAGGTGCCAGAATTGACCGTTAGTGTGATGGGTCAAACTGCGTACTAAAGCTGCGCTCACGAAAGCGGGAAATTTAAAGATTTAAAGACGATAGACTTATTTTCGCCACTGAACAGTGCACCGCTGATTGTGTTTTTGTTTTGTAATTGAGTTTTCAATCATGATTCATGTTGCAGTTTAAATTGGCAAACCGACATTGAACATACCCTAAGATTGTCAGAGGGATAGAAAGAGGGGAGAGGGGGGGGAGGACGTGGTATAGGAGACAAGAGAAGGTGAAAATTAGAGGGGAAAAGAAATAAAGATGGTTGAAATAGGTCATGATGGCAAAGCAGAAAAACACCTGACTGTGGCTATATGCAGAACCAGAGCAGCAAATTCATTAAAATATTCTCAAGAGAGTAAAACAAACTAGACTTAAGGCCCGTTTACACCGCATCCGGCACGGCGACCGTGCACGGCACCACGGCAATCCGGCACGGCAAAAAAAATCGATCCCCACTAAATCCTATGAAACTGTTTCCACTTCAACGGTGCCGTGCCGTATTGTACAACACGGCGTAATTTGCCGGATTTGCAGATCGATCAGCAAGCCATTTTCAGAGCACGGCACACGGTTTTTTCACTTCTGGCCAATCATAGTCCAGATAAATTACGTCATTGCCCACATATTTTCTGATCAAGCGACAAATCGCCTGCGGTGATAGTCTATGGGAGTTTACGTGTTAAATGCAAAATCGCACATACACGTAGGTCTACGTGTATTACCTGCTGAAGAGAGGTGACTGAAGGAGGACTTGATCTTGCAATTCTTGGTCTGGTAAGCAACTAATTAAGAACAAGTGTCATTTCGCATGCATACTGTAGAACCGAGCCCCAGAAAGTAGAGCACAAGAAAATAAGGCCAAATAATATAAGGCCGGAAATAATAATCTGGGATAGGGCCTAACGTTATGATCTAACGAAGATCTAACCTAACGTAAGTTAGCTTAGACTCGGTCTAACAAGATATATCTAATTTAGATAGGCTAGATGTTTATCCTAGCCTAAGTTACATCTAGATCTAACGTTAGACCTAATGTTATTGTTAGACTCGATAATCAATTAGACTGGCCTAACGTAATTACTAAATAAAGAAAGTTAGACTTAAATAAAGTTGCCCCGGGGACGTCGACACGACGTCTTTACTTTAGAGTTAGACACTTAAAGATAAATGAAAGTAGTCGCAGGAAACACTGATTTCACGAGAAAGTGTGTAAAACCGAGCTTAATTGTCACTATATTATCGAGGATCTAGATCTGGTACAGTTACATGAACTGAACTTTGTGAAATCTTGAAATCTACGCTGAAAAATGTTAATACTGAAGATCACCAACACAGATAAGCGCACGTGGGACAGTGAACTATTAAAAATTATTGCTTTGAGTTTGAGTGTCGGCCCGACGCTTGACCCAAATCCTGTGCTTATTTGCTAATTTCTCAGCAATTACACAATTTCTTCCGGAATCCTTTGGCACATATTTTTTATTTATACAAACAGACACTTTGGTGGTCATTTCATTGGATTCTGTAGACTGTACGAACTCATTTTGAAATCGTTACCACAACTGGCATTTATCTTCAACTTAGAGTCTAACTAACAGTAACATTAGATTAGGCCTAACGTTACTTATAGTTAGATCTAACGTTAGGTAGACCTATAAGTAACGTTAACAAAAGTTAGACCTGTTGTTGGTCTAACGTTAGGCCTCAGTAGTCTAGAGTCTACACATAGGTCTAACGTTAGTAACACTAGTAGGCCTACATGTAAGTTAGACCTCTGAACGAATATGATGAATTCCGGGATGAATTATTAAGATATAGACTAGCCTAGCCTAGCACTTTAGTTTTAGTAGTAGGGTCTATAATAGATGAGAGCTAGGCACTGAGTCGTTTTGTCAGCAGGAAGAGAGGCAGATAGGAGGGTGGCAAGGAATTAATAAGAGGGGATCTGGAGTGGTGAAACTTGGGTAGCCTGAACTGAAAGAAGTTAGACCGATTGCTCAGTTTGACCACATTTTTGTGGGACCCTCTGGTCGATCTGTTCTAGATCGAAACAAATGGTGGAAAGTAGATCTAGACCCTAGTAGGAATGTTGGAGTCCTAGGCTAAGGAGTAAGGCTAACTTAGCTATTTCCCACAAACTCTCTGGAAAAGACTAGGCCTACGAATAAATAATGTAAAAACCTAGACTCTAAATCCTCCCCATATGACGTCATAGGCTTAGCTAATTAACGTTAGACCTTGTTTTCATTGAAATATAGAGTCTAGGCCTAGTCACGAAATTTAGGCTACTATAATTTTGGAGAGAACTTGCATTAAAAAAAGTTATTGTTTCTAGTTTGTCAAAAATTGTCAGTTTGTTATTATGTAAAGGATTTTAAAATGAGCGCACTTTCCTTTATCCAGGGGCAGCTCAATCGTGGGGCGATGGGAAGGGGTTTGGGTTGGTACTGGTTTGCCCGAAATAGAAATCCCCAGACCAAAAGTGACCCTTTTTCAATATGAAATATGTCCTTTGCGTGCTGGCATAACTTTTAAATCTGCACATTTCTGTTCCAAAATTTGATTGCTTTATTTGTGTAATTTCATTCTTTTTTCATTGGTTTATTTTTTATTTAGTTTTTTTTTTTTTTTTGGGGGGGGGGCTGAAGTGATTGGGTACGTATACTATACAGAGAAGACATAATTTGCTGACATTTTATTCAACAAACATTTCATCCCTAAAAAAACATTATATGGCTTAGCTTATATAGGCTCTCATGGAGGCAAAAAATTGTGCCTCTATCTTTTTTTTTCTTAACATGACCCTATGTTTACATGTACTTTTCAAATGATGATAAATTATTATTTCAAGCTCTTGAAGGAATTTCTAGACGATCACTTTTCTCTACAACTAAGCAAAATCATTTCAATTAGGAGAATTTATATTTGTGCATTATAAAAATTGGACCCTGATCAGCAAGCCTGCCAGTTACAATGTAAATGTAAGAAATTGCTGATTGGGCACTGGCCTTTCACTAATCGCTTTTGCAATTCTTTAAACCTTTATTATTATTATTTGCTAACAAAATTTATATGGAATGTGTTGCATGACAGATAACCAACATGGAGGAAGCCCTTATCCTAGAAGTGTAGGAAAATCCAATCCTGTATGACAAGAGATTGGAGATGTTCAAGGATACAGAAGTAAAAAAATGATGTATGACATGACATTGGGCGTCAGCTTGTAATCTCAGGTTGGTATCATTTTACGTCATATTGATTTTTTTTCAAACTTTACGATTTTTTCACTATCAATTTGAAGAAAAATATTGAACAATGTAAAAGAGTTATATTTGTATGTGGATGTTTGAAAGCAAATCAAGTTCACAATCTAACAACTGTAGCTAACTTCTGGTTGTTGTAATTCAATGAATACCAATGGTAAGTTTTGGTCATTATGGCCATTTTAAAAATTGTTTGCACATGTGTAAAATAGTCTAGTGTTTAAAAAAACAAAACAAATTAAATGAGACACAAGAGCAAGGGTATGTAAATGCAGAAAGAGACCTTGCTTTGTGATGTGGACCAACAACTATATACCAACCCCACCTCACAAATACGTAATATAAATATCACGTCACTTTTACAAGCAAAAGAAATTGAGGCAAAATTCTTTACTATCAAAAGCATGTTGTCCAATTTCACATTGAAATATTTTTTTTTTTTGGGGGGGGGGAGTGGGTAGGGCTTGAAATGAGTCATAAACAGAAATGAAAATTTTCAGAGGTTATAGGAATTAGATTTCGTGTTGTTTTTTCATTATTTTAAGGTGACGTAGCGAGTTGAGGGACAACTTCCTAAAAAACGACAGAAATGGAGAGGAAGAGTGGTGACGGAGCTCCCTCAAATGCAGCACGTAAATACAAGTACAGTGAGGCAATGGAATTCCTACTTCCCCACATACATAATCGAGAGTAAGATATTCAATATTTTGTTTTCTTATCCCAGGGAAGAGAGAATATGTGTATATCAATTTGAATTCATGCAAAGAAATGTATTTTATAAATATGAATTTTGATATTGTGCTTCACTTAACCCAGGTTTAGTTTCTGGGTTCTGACAGGAAACGGTCGGGCAACAGCTATGGTATTAATTTGCACTTTGTGCACTCTGCAGGGTGGATATGAGCGCTCTCATACAAACTATACAAATCATTTTGAATTATACATTGATGATTGGCTCATTCTCTCATGTTTACATTAACCCGTTTCCTGTAATTATACATCCACATTTTCATTCAATATGATTTATCATATTTGTACTTGACTACCTGTGTAAAATAGTACAGGTTAATGGGTGTTGCATTTCCTTGAAGTGAGAGCCATTTGCCTTCAGAAAATATAATAAAATAAAACTAAAGATGTTTCGAATATTAATGAAGTAAAGAACAGACAAACTGTATCGACTTAGTACATGAGAGTCGATTTTTTTAGTATTCATTATTATGAGTAAAACATATGAAATAAATTTGAACATATGATTTTTCTGTCAGCAGAACAAGTTCAATCTTGGATCCTGTGTTTGATGTGGACACACCAGGAGAAGCCTGTACCAAGCAGGAAGAAACTGAGCAGGAGAATGGTGGGTGACATCTGTCCACAACGTGGGTCAGTCTTCCTCGTCATCATCCTCAGGCACGTCCGCAACATCAGTCCAGTCTTCAAGTCCCAACTTCACTTCAAATCGAGGACACAATGTTGCAGTATTTTCAAAGCACTGATAGTCATGGTGACAACATAACTGTAGATAAATTTTTCTCCAGCTTGTTCCCCATTGTCCCACACTGTAAAAGTTACCTCAATGCCAGCTCCATTGCTATGAGGTTAAATTTCGGTCGTCTGAACATTGAACATACTACTATAGGAATTAAATTTTTTGTGTCATCTAACTCCAAGTCGATTCTTATTGATGTTATAAACATCTCACAATTTAAGAATCCAAATATGTTTCGTTGATTAAAAAAAAAGTTAACGGAAAATGCTCTAACTTGCTATGCTCCACCGCTAAAAAGAGAGCTGATATCTTATTCCCTCTGACCATGGAGCTAATAGCTCTATGCTCTGACATCACTCAATACTCTTTCGATTGTAACATAAAAGATGCAATGTCAGACATGCAGCATCACCAACAAATTAAAAGCGGTGTATATATGATTACATCTGAATTACTTATGATAAATCCATATGAAATAAATCATTTGCAGGAAATCTACAACTTTAATGACTGATATCGTATTATAAACAACGACACTATTAAATGTGTTATTCTAATTTCCACTTGAATTTTTCACTTTGACATCTCCATAGGCAGCGGAAGCGGGGACAGGCCCCCCCCCCCCCCTAAATTTTTAGTTGATAACCTTTTTTTTATTTTTTGGCTTCCACCGCCAATGTACATCTCCCATTGTTACAGTTGCAAGTCAGTCTCAATTTGCAGAAATTACGATTGTGAAGGATTATGATCTTCCTCTTTTGTAGATCTGGAAAATATCGTCTGAGCATGTTCAACATTTATTAAAAATATATTTATTTCTTAAATTATACTTGAATTTAAATTCAGGATTTGTTCACAGATAAGAGAAGTTGAGCATTTTGCACATCACAGAAATTTGGTTCATGCAAATACATGTATTAACATGATCACTAGTAATGCACTATCAAATATCAATACATGAAACCAGTTACTGTGAAAATAAAAATGATGGGTACTGGACGGAACGTTTCTGGACTAATGTTTTATTTTGGAAATAGAGATCTAGGATTGTTTGAAATATGACAAAATGTTAGAAACAAAATTTCATCTCTAAACAGAATGGCAATGACACTCCTGTTGCCTGTTTCATAGAGAGGTACAACTATCATAACTTTGTCTTTAATATGGCGCAACATCCAATTATAATTGTGGTTTCCATGGTAGTTGCCATAATGTTAAAGTACTTTTGAAATGGGCCCCTGGACATGAAGAATACTGACAAAAGAAAGTTGATTGTGAAATAAAAAGAATACATTCATCTTCAAGAAATTTTTTGACGCCCCATGCATTTTTTGTTGTTTATATATCTCGTATTATTTTTTTCTGTAATAAATTAATGAGCATCACTTTTTTTTCAACAACAAATATAATGTAGATTGCTGAAGAACCTAAAATATATTTGGAGCTGAACTAAACTCAAAATAAAGATGTCGACAAAATGAAGTCCAGTGTTGCTCTTATTTATTGGGCCAGACCTCACTTGGCATTGCTTTTAAAAAACAAGTCCACCCCAACAAAAAAGTTGATTTGAATAAAAGAGAAATATCCAACAAGCATAACACTGAAAATATCATCAAATTCAGATGTAAAATAAGAAAGTTATGACATTTTAAAGTTTCGCTTAATTTTCACAAAACAGTTATATACACATCCTGATCGGTATGCAAATGAGGAGACTGATAACGTCATTCGCTCACTATTTATTTTGTATTTTATTTATATGAAATATGAAATGTAATTTTCTTCTCATTGTCAAGAGAAACAACAATTAATTCCTCCCTGAACATGTAGAATTAGCATTGGTTTAGTCAAGTTGGTCATTATTGTCAAATAAATGAAATATTGTATTTTTCAAACAATAAAAAAAAAAGAAATAGTAAGGGACATCAACTGTCTCATTTACATATCACTGAGGTGTGCATATCACTCTTTTGTGAAAATAAGCGAAACTTTAAAATGTCATAACTTTCTTATATCCGATTCTGCATGAATCATGCTAGTTTGACTTTTTTCTATTTATTCAAATTAACAGTTTTCTTGGGTGGATTTGACCTTTAAACAAATAATATACCGTATTCAAATATGTTCAGAAATAATTTCGTATAACCAATTTAACTAATAGAAACAGAGAGAATAGAAGAATCAAGAAAAGTGGAAGAACTAAGGGTGAAAGGTGAACCAATGAGCACGAGGTCATGAATGAAGAAGAATGTTCTGAATATAAATGAGAAGACAATAGAAACATGTGGAGTTGTAATGGCATTAGAATCTGATATATAAACTAAGGAGTAAGGAATGAGATAAACTAAGGAATGAGATGAACAGGTGACAATGGCATAGAAATGGGAAGTGAAGTATGGAAAGCAAAGTGTAAAATAAAAAGATTAATCATGACAAAATTCAATTACATTTAAATAGAACGATCAATTCCCGTATAGATTTGAGTGAATAACAAAGAATATTTGTGTCTGTCCAATGAGCAGTCCGTCAGATTGATGCTTCTTGGTGGAATTCAAGACAAGATTAATTTATACATAGGACATAGATACACGAAAATCCTTAAAAATTACTTCTTGCCACGCCTGAAGCAGGCTTCTTTGCCTTGGGTTTTCATGGGTACATTGGACGGTTTTTGCCTGCTGGACGGGATCCGTGCACGGCTTTATTGCCGTGCCGTGGGGCAGTGGAAACTGGAAAACAGCACGGCGTGCCGTATGCCGTGCCGGAATGCCGTGCACGGTCGCCGTGCCGGATGCGGTGTAAACGGGCCTTTAACCCCCCCCCCCCACCACCACCACCACCACCACACCCCATCCCTTTACAACTAGTCAGGAATCACAATACATAGATTGTGTGATGAAATACAGAGATGATGGAAAGTCTTCCGTCTTCATGAATAGAAATATACAGCGGGGTAAGAGTTGTTGGCTAATGGAAAGCACAAATGCATTAGCTATCTTTTTAAGGACATTAACAAAATGCAAAAATATTGGGAAGAGAAAGAGGAAAGGGGAAGAAGAAGGGAAAGGGGGGAAGAAGAAGAGATAGATAATGAGAGGTAAGAAGAAGCTCACTCTTAAAAAAAAAGGGTAAAAGTGCCCCATGA
This sequence comes from Lytechinus pictus, assembly GCF_037042905.1. Lineage (NCBI taxonomy): Eukaryota > Metazoa > Echinodermata > Echinoidea > Temnopleuroida > Toxopneustidae > Lytechinus > Lytechinus pictus. The sequence continues at coordinate 5,398,480 of NC_087259.1, forward strand.
GGGTAATTATGTGTCCAACCAACAACCTGGTAGTAAAAATTTTACCCAATATTTTTTTTCTATATAAGATGTGAAAGAGATGGAACATATGAGTGTGTTCTGTGATGGGAGGGGGGGCAACTTCCATACTTTTCAGTGAAAGCGTTTAAAAGAATGAAAATGATAATATTTAATGTAGGATTGAGAAATAATACAGAGAGAGGGGGGAGTGAGAGATCCCGGCAGGAGTAAAGGAGGATGGAGAGGAATAGAGAAAAAAAACCTTCTCATCCGGGGATTGTATTACCCAAAGAGGAGAATTATGCATGCCATAATTTATCATGTTGGCACGTTATAATAATAATAATATGAACATTTGTAATGCGCCGGTATCCATCATAAAAAGATGCTCATGGCGCAATAAAGAAAAGAAAAGAAAAGAAAAGGAAAAAGAAAAAGAAAGGAAGGAAGAGGTATCCTCTTCAAGCTAAGGGCTAGTGGCAGGGATGGCATCCTCTTTCTATCTCTCCCTCCCGTTTCTCCCTATCTTCTCTATTTTTCTCCTTCTCTCCCTCCTTTTTCAACCCCTCTCTCCCTCCCACCTCTATCCCTCCTTTCTCCCCCTCTCTCCATCTGGTTTGCCCTCTACTTCCTCTCTCTCTGGCTCTCCTTCCCTTCCTCTTTCCCTACCACCCTCCCTTCATCCCTCCCTTTACCCCTCCATCTCTCCACCCTCCCTCTCCCCCTTTCTCCTCTTCTTTATCTCCCTCCCCCTGTCTCTCTCTCTCTATTTCTCACCATCTCTATCCATAGCACAGCATTTGCTCATTCCCATCTATATAGATGCAGCCCTGTTTCACCCAATGCATACCACCACTATGCATGGTCATTAGCAAAGATGATGGGCACGAGATCAAGGAGTGGGGGGGGGGGTCTCTTAGTGATAATGGATCGGTTGTTTATACGCTCTTTCCCGCTTTTGCCCATACGTTCCGTCCATCTTCATCGAAGACACCATACTTGCTCATAACAGGTACTCTATACTGCAATGATCAAACTGGCATAGGAAATCGACGATGCCCTCTCGACGACGGCGTATTCATATTTACAGGCACGTGGACTTCCGCATGTCCCTTGTAGAAATAGAAACAGAATGAGATGGAACGGGAACACCTTTTCAAATAAAGCTCATATTTCAAAATGACTGGGCAACTTGAAACAGTTGTGTTTGCTCAACACTTCTCTGCTTTGCATCTTAAGATTTTTGGGACCCTTGAAAGATGAATACAGAATGGTTTCATTGATCTCCATGCTTATTATTTACAAGTTGCCATCTTTCTCTTCCCTATTATCACATTTTTTTTTCTTGAAATTTTTAAACATGTTCTTTGTTTTATTTGTCAAATTGGCAGAATTGTTTACATCTCTTATTCTTCAAATTGACACCCCCCCCCCACCCCAATTCATCTAGTTTTTTTTGTATATTGGCAGCATTTTCTCTGCTTTTGATGGGATTTATTCCTCATACTGGCCATGAAAACAAACAAAGAACCCAAAGAACAAAAATAGTACCCTTCTATTATCACTAGATATTATATTCAATATTGCACTGTCTAAATCATTACAGCCAGAATTCATTGAAACACTGGCGTAAATCCCGGGGGGGATGGGGGGGATATATCCCCCCCACTTTTCGAGGAGGGGGGGATGGCCTGTACAAACATCCCCCCCACTTTTTACGAAAGAAATGAAACAAAAAATCACAAGAGATAATTGTTTTATTGGTGAAAATTCTTCCTGAAATACCGCTTAACAAATAAAACAATATTATTGAATCATAAAATGCAAATAAAGAGCCAGTTCACCATTTCCAAACGAAATACTTATGTCCTTATTATAACATTGAAGAGAAACTCCCGTTTCTTCCAATTCATCAATGTTGGGGTCTTTGGGAAGGGATTAAGATGGATTGTCAATTCTTTTTTAATGTAATCTCTAATAAAACCATTAAACCATCATGGGGTAAAAAGATAATAATATTGGAGGGGTATTTGCCATATGGACATACAGTGGCGTAACTACGGGGGGGGGGGGGGCATGCCCCCCCCCAACCGGCTGACCAAAAAAAAACGGGGGAAAGAGGGAGAAAGGAAGAGGAGCGTATAGTGGGAAAGAAGAAAATATTATTCATTATAATGTTAAATTATAATTATGTTATGTTACATTACATAAGAACCATTTTTATCATAACTTCATGAAACATAATTTGCCAAGGGCCTACGTATTCATTGTTCCTGGTGCTTGCATTGTCTGTTAACGAGATATATAATCCTGTTGTACTGAAACATCCCGTTTTCAAGTCAATATAAACCAAATATATCTCCTAGCACTTGAGTTATCATTGTTTTATGTAGTGACATATGCTTCTTTTTCATGACTCAAAAAGTGATTGCCCCATTTTAAGGTCTTCGTATATATGAAACATTTCCTGTCCGTGATTACGTTCGCGTTAGTGGATTGGTGAGATATGTCTGCTCTTCATGAATTCCTAAAATCAGTCCTTAAAATGTCCCTTCTTCTGATCTGAATATCAAAAATTTTCAGCTCGCGCTTCGCGCTCGCATCATTTGGATATTGAAATACGTATGGTCCTAGTTAATTCCTACAAAGAAACCTTAGAATGCCCCACTTCAGGTCTGAATCATCTAAATTTTCAGCTCGCGCTTCGCGCTCGTAATATTTGATTAGTGAGATGCGTATGATAATCATGATTGCAATGACTACAAAAAGTGTTTCATGTGTTCAGATGTATTTTTTATAAACCAGCAAGCGCTTGGCACTCGCATTAGATGACTATGGTGAGATATGCATACTCTTAATTGATTCCTAAAATATATTCCTCAAAATCTCGCTGTTTGGGGTCAAAATATACGAAAACTTCAGCTCGCGCTTCGCGCTCGTATTGTTTAGCGAGACAGGTACCTATCATGATTACACAAATTTGATTATAATGACTCTTTTTAGGTGTGAATAAAAAAAAATTCAGCTCGCGCTTTGCACTCGCATTATTTGATCAGTGAGATGCATATCCGTTTAATGACATTGTCCAGAAAATGTCTCTATTAGGTCAGTATAACTGGCAACTGAGTGCGCTCACTCAGTGATTCAAACTTTTTGCTGACGCCCCCCTCCCCAATGCCGTGACCCACGGTACGCCACTGTGGACATATCAATGACAATTCCTTGCATATCTAAAAACATGATTGCAAAAAAAAAACCAAAATATTTCAGTCATCCCCCCCACCCATCAACACGGATTTACGCCAGTGCATTGAAAATCATATATCCATGTTATCATTACGAGAATATTATCTATCTATCTACCTATAAATCTGTCCATCTATATTACTATCTTGTCAAAACCCAGATAATACACAATCAAATGGTGTCATAAAGCTGTTAGGAAAGATCCTCAAACTTATTAAATTTTATAGATTGTTCTCAAAAGCACAGTTAGTTTGTATTCCTCGTTCAAGAGGATTAAGTAAATTTACAAACAAGTGAAGCAAATATTGTATTACAAAAGAGCACGTTGACTTTGCTATGCCTATTACATATGACTAATAAAAATAAATTAGGCCCTTTCACACCCAACCCAATCAGGAAAAATACCTGATATGTTATTATCAATTCTACTCTTATCAGAAAGTAGTAGGTATTTTTGCCGACCTGTGTGAAAGCACAGTTTTCTAATATTTCCATAATGAATTGGATATTAATTAACATGCACTTTGCAAAATAGCATTGAGAAATTTGTGGGATTTCTACATTTTCATAAGGATATTTGCAGGGTGAAAGAAATTATGAGAACTTTCGATGTCGAGCAAGAAAATTCATATCCTTCGCGATAGAAATTTGGTTCTAGAACTTTATCTTGTTCAGAATGCTCATAATAAATTATTTGGTATTCTGAAGTTTGAACAAGTTCGCTCATCTCTACTCTGTATGTTCCTAGTCTGCAACCACAGACTCGTATATGATATTTTAACTAAAACCATGTTTGGAGTGAAGACTAGACATCAAACTCATCATCTGTGTCCTTGATAGAGCCAGCCACGGTTCGTAGTGAATCTAGTTTTACTACTTCAGACTCTGTGCTATGTTCTATGCAAATTGCGAAATTTAAAGGTCTTTTCCTGCAGACTAGTATGTTTCTTGTCTGACTGGTGTGAATATAGGCATGCAATGCGTGTGCCGAGGAGGTATATACTTAGTTGTTGTCGTAACGTGATACCTGTCACTTTGACAAGAAAATTTAATCATGAATTATTTGATTTAGGGCAAGCAAAGAGGAAGAACAAAGACAGAAGGTACATTTTTTTGTTCAATTTCAATACAATATTCCCCGATATTATCATGTTAATGATTTTGTTTTATTGCTCGTGAAAGAACTTAAAGCTTTGCTAACTCTTAGCATTGTCTTGATCTTTTTGTGAAATCGATTTTGTCAAAGCTTTACATTATCTTTGATAACTAATTAAGTAATCTTTAGATTAACATTAAAGATAAAATCATTTTCACAATTCTTTATAAGTGTATGGCAAACCATAGTTTTAATCAATTTTTAACAATAAGTTTTTTACATATATATTTACTACACTTTACCTGATAAAATTAAATAATAAATGAACAAATTAATATCACATTTTTTAAATTTTGAATGATGTATTGATATGCTATAGTTCATTAACTCTGTATAGACATTTTTATTGTAATATTCCTTGACACAATTTTTGTTTCCAACCCCTAAATCATATCTCCATTCGACCTTGCAGATGTAGAATAGTAAATGTATTTATTTGCTTCTTTTAATTACTTTTCAAAATACCAATCGATATTGATTCATTTGCAAAGTGGTAATTACCTTAACATGCTGCGCCACAATCTTGTCATTAAAAAGGGAAAAAATGTCGTAATCTAAGTCTGATGGGACTGGCATAGTTCCAGTATCTGCTTGTTTGCTTACAATGTTTTCATACAATTGAAATGAATTTCATGTAGGCCTACTAAGTCTTTATTTATTTCATAGCCCAGTCCTTGGAGTAATCCATAAAAATGTTCTTGTCGCCAAAAAAAAATCAATCTTTTGTTCAATTGTTAGATATTGTGTCTTGAGTACATGTATGTACATTTATACTGATGAATGCTGTTCCCTCGTTGTGTCTAGTGACTGGTGAATAGTAGATTATATACCATCGACATTGAAGATACATGAAGATAGCACGTTATATTCAATGGCTGACATGAAGGTTTGATTTCTTGTAGGATACTCTACTCCAGAGTTTATTTTGGTAAGTTTTCATCTAAAATTTTCTCAGGGATCTTTATAGGAACTTGATGAATTTTGAGGTTTTCGAAATGATACATTTTAAGATTACATTGGCCTATTTGTCTTTTTCCAATAAAACAATATAACATAGAATTATATTTCAAGTAGACTTTAATACATCATTGTCATATTTCATGCTTTGGTCTATCTGTGCTACTGTATATATAATCTGATATCTTTATGAGCTATTCATCTCATCAAATCACTAGAGTTATGGTTATATTTATATCATGAATCCATGGAATTCATAACAACGTGGTAATCTTTCTGTCTAATGGGAGAATAAAAATAAAGACTATTAGTTTGATGTACTCTCGATGTTGAGTGGACTCGACAGAAATAGCGACTATCTAGAAAATCTGTTAATGGAAGGTTGCATAAAAGAGAGATTTTCTTCAATCATCTGCAATCACAAACTTGCATTGCAACCCCTCCGTGAAACAAATTTGAAGATTGTGCCCTCATGTATGATGCTACTTAACACCTTAAAGGGAAATAAAAACCTTTGGAACAAGAAAGCTTGTGTGAAAACAGAAAAATCAAAGAAACAGATCAACGAAAGTTTGAGAAAAATTGGACCAATAATAAACACAACACATAAACACAAACACATTGAACAATCTCGTTTGATTTTCTTTTCTGCACAGCATGGTCACTGTTATTAGCACCAACAGGCAAAACGTTGGCTTGTGTGGAAACAGAAAAATCAAAGAAGAAGAACAACGAAAGTTTGAGAAAAATTGGACCAATAATGAGAAAGTCATGAGCATTTGAATATTGCGATCACTAATGCTATGAAGATCCTCACATTGGCAATGCGACAAAGATGTGTGATGTCACTTGTGAACAACTTTCCCATTACTTTAGTATATATTTCACTTAAACTGCCTCTTTTATCACATCTATCGGTAGATCATGTATTCTTTCTATAGGAGGGCATGTACTCCAGATTTTCAAAGAATATATTATGGATAAAGAGTTTGTATCACCATAAGAAAGAGCAAAAAGAGGCATTTTGGGGGCATTTCATAGTTCATCAAAAGGAAAGTTGTTCACATGTGACATCACACATTTTTGTTGCATTGCCAATGGGAAGATCTCCATAGCATTAGTGATCGCAATATTCAAATGCTCATAACTTTCTCATTATTTGTCCGATTTTTCTCAAACTGTCTTTGTTCTTCTTCTTTGATTTTTCTGTTTCCACACAAGCCAACTTTTTGCCTGTTGGTGCTAATATCAGTGATCATGCTGTGCAGAAAATAAAATAAAACGAGATTGCTTAATGTGTAAATTTATGGAGGACATCTATTTGTAACTTCTGAAGATCGCTTAAAGAGAGCTAAAGGACAGTTATTTTTCACCCATGAAAATCGCCTACATCAATACAGCTGTATTTAAAGTAAAAGTATTTAAAAACATTGATGTTTAGTATGAAATTGTCCTTTTAGATATATAGTGATGGATGAGCAGTGAGAGAGAGAGAGTCTAATTGCCGGTGTTCATCAATAAATATCATTATCGAAAGTGATAAGAGAAAAGAAATTAAAATATAAGAAAATATAGATAAATCTGTCTTGTTTCTTTATTAAGACAATTGGATTCTCAGAAATGCTGCTACTTATACTTTCGATCAACTGTGTCAGGCCGTTGCCCTTATCCGGTGATTGGTGATGCCTTTTCATCCGTTTCCATGGTTACTTGATATCTTTTACATGTTCATATGCATGCCAAATCACTAGTCTATGGCATAGAACTGATATTGTAGCTCTATTTGCAATTCCTCTGCAAGTCTTCCCTTTTTACAAGATATATATGTGAAGGCCAATAGTAACTATATTTCATTTCAATCCATATTGTGGGAATATGCACCAATTGATACCATAACTTGATTAATTCTGGAATGAGCTTCAGCCTATCGTCCAATCGAGGCAACTCGACATAACCGGTTGGCACAATCATGCACGCGCACAGACTCCCCAGCAGAATTGAAATTATCAAAGGTCAATATCGGTTGCGTTGGTAATTGGGGCAGCAAACTGGAGATTGAAATGCCTGTATGTAGTACAATAGACATATAAAGAGATTGAAATGCCTGTACCTAGTACAATAGACAAATAAACAGGCAGATATACCCTGGACGATATCAAAATGACGTAGGGGAGTTCAAGCTATTTTTTTTTTCATGCTGATTCTTCTATATTCCAAGCCCACCCACCGCACAGCATACTGGAAAATTACCACTTGGTCCACAGTCTCCACACCCACTTGGTCTACTTTTCCTTCGGTCTCTCCCGCATGGTCTAATCCTAGTTTATCTTCAACCAGTTGGTCTACTACTCACTTGGTTTAGTTGCAGGGTTCCCAGCCCATCAGGGAAATCAGGGAAAATTATTTACTTTTTACCAGTCAGAGATAAATCAGGGAATTTGATTTTAAAAATACCTCAAGTCGGGGGAAAATGCCTCAAGTGAGGGAAAAATCTAAATTTTGATCAGCCCTAAAGTCGAAAGCACAACAACATCCATTGAATGACTGGTTATGGTGGTACTGATTAGTTTTACATTAATGTTTTATACTGAAAATACATGTAATTTACTGCAACAACTTGAGAAACATGAGAAACTGGGAACGGGTTTAAATAATCATCAGGGAATTTTAAACTTCATCAGGGAAAAATCAGGGAATTTTGTTTTCTTGAAAAGCTGGGAACCCTGAGTTGCCGGCATTGAACCCATAATTATACCAATTTGTCTAATTTCTGTTCAGTTTCGCCCATTTTGTCTAAGTATCCACATGGTCTAACACCATATGAACTGTTCATGAACCAAATGTTCATTCAACAAAGTGGCAAATTATTTAAGAGGACAGCGTAGGAAATACACGGGAGCTTTGCCCTCATGACAGCCCAAATTGCCCCTAAAATTCCCACAAATTGCATGCTTTGGAGCGACCATTCCTTCTAGAGTCGCCCCAAGATCTGTCACAAGCATTATTCAAGAATATTTTGCGAATCAATATTCTTACAATGGCAGAATAATGATATTTTAATTGCCGGTTACTCCTAAAAAGTAGCCCTTAAAAATGAAAGAAATAGCCCCCCAATGTTTGACTTGCAATATGGTGTTTAAAATTTGTATTAACTATAATCACTTTTAGAAAGGGAATGAATTATTGTGCAAAATTGCAAATCTATATTATTGGAGTGATCAACATCTTTTAGGCACTGGCCTCTCAAGGGGGGGGGGGGGGCCTGGGCCGGCTTTGCCCCCCCCCCCCCTCTTTGAGAGGCACAATTGAAATTTTTAATGTAAAAATGCTGTTAAAACAGAAGTATGCCCCCCCCCCCCTTAGAAAGTGAGGACCTTGGTTTTTTTTGTGGGCAAAATATCCTTATTTTTTTGTTGAAAACCCTTTTTTTTTGGGGGGGGGGGGCTTGTCAAATTTTTCCTCGGGGAAAAATGTTCCCCCCCTTTTGGAAAATCCTGGATCCGCCCCTGCTTGTAGGGTTTTTCTCTGATCCATTCATCATGATGGATATCTGATTGTTTTAAAAGAAAGCAAGAGTCGGAAGTGAAAAATAAAGGTTCTACATCAACCAACTGGTTGTACATTGCACCCGAAATGAACCGCTTCGTCAGGAAAAAGGGACGGTTCGGCTATAATATGTACTGTATGTACATGCTTTAAAACAGAATGGAATTGAGGGCATTCAGTGTTTTTTCTTCTTCATTATTAGAAATCAAATCCATGTACATTCTCATTTTTTTTAATCCAATATCTTAATCTTAAATTCATTTGGTTTAGGTACTTAATGTTTTAATTAAAGGACAAGTCCACCCCAACAAAAAGTTGATTTGTTGAATAAAAAGAGAAAAAATCCAACAAGAATAACACTGAAAATTTCATCAAAATCATATGTAAAATAAGAAAGTTATGACATCTTAAAGTTTCGCTTAATTTTACAAAACAGTTATATGCACATCCTGGCTGGTATGCAAATGAGGAGACTATGCCGTCATCCACTCACTATTTCTTTTGTATTTTATTATATGACATATGAAATATTCTAAATTTTCTCCTCATTGTCAAGTGATACAACGATTAATTCCTCCCTAAACATGTGGAATTAGCATTGTTTAATACTATATGGTTCAGTCAGGTTGGTCCTTATTGTCAAATCTATACAAAATTGAATATTGTATAATTCAAACAGTAAAAACAAGAGAAATAGTGAGTGATGGACATCATCGACTGAGTCACCTCGTTGTGCATATCACTGTTTTGTGAAAATAAGCGAAGCTTTAAAATGTCATAACTTTCTTATGTTACATCCGATTTTGATGAAATTTTCAGCATAATGCTATTTTGATTTTTCTCTATTTATTCAAGTCAGCATTTTCCTGGGGTGGACTTGACCTTTAAAGTAGGTATCGCATGACTAATGAAGGGTGATCATGAATCCTATCGCCATTAAAGATAATCATCTCATCAATTATTAATCTAAAGTTCTGGAATAATTACTCCAAATGGCTGCTCAGAAAATACTATTCTATGTACATATCTGTAACAATTTGCATTCAAAATAGAAACATAAGTTCTGCTCTTAAAACGATGGTGAAAAAAATCTTTCTTATCAATGAAAACCGCCCACCTCATTAAGATGATGGTAAACCGCCCACCTCATTAAAATGAGGTGGGCGGTATTTTAAAAGGTTTTTTTTTAGATTATAACTTTCATGTTGATGCAGATAATGATATATAAACTCTGAGCAATATACAAAAATTTATACAAAATAAAATATGAATTTTATGTTAGCCACTCAACTTACTTGAGCTTGTTTTTCAAAAGTTGGCAGGAAAATTATTAATTTAATCCTCAAATAATCCTGCAATAAAACAAAAAATATGGAAATCACTATTTTACCAGCAAATTGCCAATGTTATCAATTCAAATTTAAGCTCATGGAAATTGTAAGGAATTTATTCCTGAACATGATTTTTAAATGGAAAAATCTGGGGAAAAAACATTTGTAATCAAAAGGAAAATGCACTATATAAAAAACGTCTATTGGATTGGAAACAGAGAAGAAATAACCTGAATAATGAAACTTGATTGAAAGTCAGGACAAATCAATAATCATATGTTAATGGGAGTATTTTGTGATTTTCCCTGGCTAATTTGTTCTGAGCCAATAAGATGCGAGGATTTTGGTAGCTTAGAACAGTTGTAAGTGAAGACTTGTCAATCAATCCCATTTTCACTGGCTAATTTGTTCTGAGCCAATAAGATGCGAGGAATTTGGTAGCTTAGAACAGTTGTAAGTGTAGACTTGTCAATCAATCCCATTTTCACTGGCTAATTTGTTCTGAGCCAATAAGATGCGAGGATTTTGGTAGCTTGAAACAGTTGTAAGTGAAGACTTGTCAATCAATCCCATTTTCACTGGCTAACTTGTTCTGAGCCAATAAGATGCGAGGATTTTGGTAGCTTAGAACAGTTGTAAGTGAAAATTTGTCAATCAATCCCATTTTCACTGGCTAATTTGTTCTGAGCCAATAAGATGCGAGGAATTTGGTAGCTTATAACAGTTGTAAGTGCAGACTTGTCAATCAATCCCATTTTCACTGGCTAATTTGTTCTGAGCCAATAAGATGCGAGGATTTTGGTAGCTTAACAGTTGTAAGTGAGAATTTGTTTCATGAAATGCCCCCCATATCTTAATTATCTAACCCTTACAGTGAATCCCTGAGCTTATTTTTTTTTTGGGGGGGTACACAATTTGGGGGAATAATATTGAGTTTGTACATTCCCAATGGAAAATTGAATAAAATTGCAGGCTGCCTAAATCGGATTGGTCTCGCAACATAAGCATGTAAGTAACTCGAGAAATACCATTGCCATGACTAATCATTCTATTGCTTGTACTGCACAGAATGAGCTATTCTATAAGTGACGTTCACTGAGTTTGTGCCCTTCTTGCTCTCACCGAGCTATGTCAGCAAGTATTGTCTTGCATGGCTAAATAGAATTACCCAAGAAAAATAACTGTCACTCATTGGGCTCAGCCCAGCTCCATGACGTTAATCTTACTCGCTTGAATCAGTTGTGGAATTTAAATTCAATTTTTAGCTCTCCTTTACTTTGCATACTCAGTCTACGGATGACAGGCTTATGGTTTGAACCTTTTAATTACATTTTTTTTCCGAATTATTGATTTCTAATTAATATCTTTTTAAACAAAAATGTTAGTTTATCACCCAAATATATTCATGCATGCAATCTACATTAAAAAAATAAATCTTGATTTAATTTCACAATGCATAACGAAGAAGAGAAAACCAATTAATTTTCATCAGTATAAAATTTATAAGCAGTCTAGATAATCAATATTTTATTCAGAGTCATTATTCAGTGCTATTTTCCTGTATAACATCTACAAATTTTGATATTGAAGGCCAGTGTAATTAACCGATTTTGCAACATTTAGAGTTTTGATTTAAACTTGCATGGAATCCTTGATTTTGATTGGCTGTTGATCATTGTTTCTATGGTAGTTACCATTGGATGGCAAAGTTACCATAATGGTAACTTTTATGCAATGGGGCCCAGATGTAACACTCTTTTGACAATTATTATGTAGAATATGACTCGATTACAGAATTAAATGATTTTCAAATAATATTATTTGTAGAATAAGTAATCACCTTGGAACTTAGTAAGAGATTCTTTTCATAGACATTTCGTTCCAGGTACACTGATTTTTTTTCATAGACATCTCTTACAGGTAAAATTCAGATTTGATACAATGCCTGGATGATGGCTTATAAATTCTCCATATTGGGAAGCTTGCGTTTGGTGCTCTGAAACTCAGTGAAAGGAGAGAGTAAAAAAAAAAGGAGTGTAATTTTAGCATCAGTTCTGTTCATTTGACCTAGAATATTCAATGCGTGAGCAGTAGCTATGTAGATACAAGGGTTTCATATATCATTGAGGGTCGGTGTTTGGATTGCCATTTGCGTTGTTTGCAGCGTCGTGTTTGAGAAACAACCGACACTGCGGGCCGGGGAAGGGAAATCGGGGGAGGAGGGGAAATGTGCGTTGGAAAATTTGATTTCTTGAATAGGATTGCATCGTCCGATTCTTATGCCGATGAAAGAATGTTTGCTGTGTTCCCTTCCCTTATGACATATATGGAGGGGAACATAGGATGCTCGGAGGATATAGTGGAGGCATAGATCACCATGTCTCGCTAGTTCGTAATGATATTATTGTAAGGCTTGGAGAGAGGTTTAAATGGGGGGGGGGGGTAAAAATGAGTTGCGAAAGAAGAGAGGATGATACAGATTAGGATCAAAAGAAAATGATGGGAGAGGGGATGGGAAAAAAAGGGTGGGAGATGCTATGGAAGGATTTTCGAGATGAAATATTAGCAAATCTAAATTCTTTACAAATCCTAAAGACTTGTTTTTAAAGCTGTAATAATTTGAATTTAGATCCTGCAAGATTTAAATGTAACTCTCTTGGATTCAAATCAAATCTAGAAAAAGATTGGTCCCCTAAACACAGTCGATCTAGATTGATTTTAAATATCTATTTAGTATCAAGCACAAAAACTGTGTTTTTTGGGGGGGAAATGCTTATCATAAACACCTATTTATGTGAGTTTGAACTCAGCGATAATGTTCAGTATTTGAATGAAAATGAGAAAGGTTGCAAATTAGAGCTATGTGTATAACAAAAGCCTGATACAGTCTTGAAATGGAAGCAATAAACACAATGTATTAGAGTTAGAGATGCATCGTCAATATATTATCAGGGTGCGCTCACATCTCATTAGAGCGCTGTATTGATTGTTTCCCTTATACTAATTGAGAGTCTATTCTCGATCCTTTCATATCACTTTTTTTCATCATATTCTCTCTCTCTCCCTCTCTCCCTTATGTGTGTATATATCATGAGTATTCTAGATAAACGATTGGTCAATTCGTGATCATGTGACAAAGTATCATTTTAATAGGGAAACACATCGCTGCAAATAGGCCCGTATAGTTTTCTTTTAGCTTTTTTTGTTTTTGTTTCTCCCTCTTTTCAGTATTGCTTTCTCCCTCTCTCCCTCTCTCTCTCTCTCTCATATACAGTATATACATAATTATGTATTTATATAAAAATATATATATATATCTTTCTACATCTGCATTTAAGGCGAATTTCTTTGTCTTTTTTCAGTGTTCGCAATGTGCCTTAACTCCTCTACCTTCGACTTAACGTCTAAGTGTGTATTATGATGGAATAAACCCATTCATATACTGCGCCCTTTTGTAGGATGTATGCATATATATATATTTATATATTTCCCTTCTACCATTCATTAATCATGCACCCCATTTCTTTTCCTTTACTATTTGATTACATGGGAGCATATCATGAAACAAAATGGTTAATTTTCATTGACCACTTTTATAAGCTACTGAAATCCTCGCTTGTGATTGGCTTAGAACAAATTAGCCAGTGAAAGTCACTGACAAGATGCTTCATAAATTACTTTCTGGACTCTTCACTCTGTAACGCATTTCGTCTCTGCTCAGCTGACTCCCCCCCCCCCTGTCTCCTCCATCCTCAACTTGTTTTTCAAAACTGTTTGGCCCATATTCTCAAAAGAGGTTTCAATTGTAACATGGTACAAAACCATGGACTATGCGGATTTATTTCATTAACACGCTTCATTTTAAGCTCCCCCCTCACTACAATCCTTAATTTTCATTTTTCAAAACTGTCAATGTCTGAATCTCGATGATACATTTACATATTTGTCCATTACTACGTGTAGAACAGATATATCCAATCTCTGTAGCCCAGAAATTTTTCCCATAAATAACCTTTGTTATGATATATAGCTCGGCTCTTTCAAACGTCATCTCGATGTATAAGTGCTTCATAAAAGCAGAGTATTTGCTTTAGAATTTACGTAGTTCTCACGACCTGGCTGCATAATTCACAAGCCTTCATAAAAAGAAAGCTATTTTTTTGTTGTATGCCCTCCATTGACGGTTCCTGTCACCGCTCCGTGACCTTTAACCTTTTCGGTACAGAACTTCACCCGAATACCTGCGAGGCCTGGGAGATCTCTGTCCATGTAATTTCTCTCTCTTTCGACGTCACAACCACCGCTAAATTTAGATGTCAATTTCAGCTGGTGTATTCTGTGACGCATACGTTGAAGATGTGCATTGCCTGAGAACAATGTCGGCAGGAGGTGATTAGGTCGTCACTTGCCAACCAAAAAAGCTTTATGATTTTCCTGTCTCTCTCTCTCTCTCCTTTATGAGGCATTGCAAGAAACTTGCAATCGATCGCAAGTAAAATTTCGGTCCTAAAATCACTCGCAAATCTTTTAATTAGTCGCATAATTTGCAATTGATCGCTGGCCTCCTTCTTGCATCAACAAGTGTAAATCGATTTTGCTTAATATTTAGGATTGATCTGTCACTTGTAAATTTGCATTTGAAACTTGCAATTAATTGCAAATATTTTCTTGCAACACCCATTGACAGTGGATGTTGAGGTCTTGAAAGGGTCACCAAACTTAGAGCAAAATTGTACTTTTTTTTGTAGATGGCACAGTAGCTCTGCTGAGAGACACATTTTATTGGTGATTTTGTTTTGACCAAAATGTCTTTTCGATTTCTGTTAAAGAAAGTAGTGAATTTTAGGACAAATTAAAATTATCATTTGATAATATATTAGTAAACAAGCAAAATTCACAATTTCATATTCATGCCTTACCTGCAATTTAAAACATCCTAGATTTTCCAGGAGGTATGGTTTGATGGTTGAAGGAATTTCAGAAAGCTTCTGGTGATAAATGAGGTCTAACTCAGACAATGGAAGACTTAAACAGATCGGAAATCCGTGACCATATTGCGGTTTGAGGCAGGAAAAGATTTTTTTTCATCAAAATATGGTTCTCCTTTCCCTCTGGGATTTTGAAATAAATCATGGTTTGGGCCACAAGGACGGTATTTCTTTCCTTTCATTCACGAAAGTATTCCCAAGCACACGTGAAGAATGGGATCTTTCTACCGCTACATTCAGTCAACAATTTTTACTTCAAAAGCATGCTCTGCTTTCATTGTATCACAGTTGCATTCAACCAACTGATCATTGCACATGAAAGTACAAATCTTTCAAAATGGAAATATGAAATGTTGTAAAAGATACGTTTTTACAGGAAACCCATTTCATAATTAGCTCAAGATTTGACTTTTCTTTCAATTGAATAGGTACTGGTAAGCTTGCTTTAATAGTGTAACAATCTGCAATATTCAAGTCTAATGAATTAGGAACACTGTGTAAACATAGCATGTAGGTAACATTTATTTACAATTGGGGAAAGCTTCTAATACATTGTCCCCTTTAATTAATTGGCCATCATTTGACCCGTTGCCAAATACCATACATTACTCAACAATTTTTTTTTAATGTTATTTTTAGACGGGATACGAAGCATATTTTGAAATAACATGAAAAATCCTGATCATCTCTGTGATTTAAGAAGCACTATTCCGGTTTACGCCCAATGACATTCGTCTTGCTCATATGCAGAATGGGAATAGCGATCTGCTTGGACTACCAAATAGTGTCTGATCTTTTCACTCATTTTTACAGCGCAGCAGCTCATATTCTACAAAATTATGCACTCACTTTAGTTTCAGGTGCTTCTGCAAGCTTCTGAGCAATTATACATTGTTTGCATTTCGTTTCTTTCAGCTGTCAGTTCAGAATAGTTTGTTGTAAGAGGATTTTCTTTACAAATAACCGCTTATAAAGTTTCTGCATAATTGTATATTGCCTCGTAAAAGAGTTGAGCACAAGAATTGCGACACCTGTTTTTCAACAGTTTTTTTTTTTTTAATTTGTTATCATGATTTCTTCTTAATGGTGGAATTTGACGAGAGATAATTGTATACTTAATAATTCATCCTATTCCTAATGAACCTTTTTGTAATAGAAGCAAAAAATCAGAAAACTTTGTGTGAGTGTGACATTTTCACATTCTCTCAGTTTGATCTTTGAAAAGGGAATTTGTATTCATAAAGCATCCTGTATGAATTTCCATTTCTCGGAGAAGTTCAATTGTATAATAATTCTGTTTTGTCAGTTTGCAAATTGGCAATAATCTGCCAGTCGGTGCTTTTAAATTGGAGCGATATTGGCTGTACAACGCAAAGTGATGTATACCGTGACAAGAGAAATCTGGATGTTTACATGGTTGGCATGAAGAGAATTAGAATTTGATTAGATTCGTTAAGGTACTGACCTCGACATTCACTTACAGTTGCATTTCATGTACTGTACATAACAATCCAAGCTATATACGTTATATTTTATTGAGGTATAACTGTCACCATTTAGTTGTCTCCTCCGGCGCTGTATTTTAAGGAATTTCTTTTGCTTCTCTCAAATTTTACTAATTTGTTAGATATTTTCAATGTTAAGTTTGAATAGAGTCATTGAAAGAAGGACATATAATAATAATAGTAATAATAATGATGGATATTTAGAGGTGCTAAAAATAAAAAGTACCATAGCGCGTACAATGTATGAATAATAATTTAACATAAATTTGCAATAATAACCACATCTAGTTCTACTGTACACAATCCCCCACATCTCTCTCTCTCTTTCTTCCTCTTACTCCCTCCTTCCCTTCCTGTCTGTCTCTGTGTGTCTCTCTTCCTCTTTCTCTCTCCCTCCTTCTCTGTCTCTCCCTTCCTCTCCGCCTGTCTCTCTCCCTCTCTCTTCCATTTCTATACTCTCTAAACCACCGTCTCTAACGATCTCCCAGAGGGGTAAGGCATGGAGGAGGGCACAGCTGTATTCCCCGTTCCAATTGATTGATCATTATTACATTCCACGTTTCGTCTGCGTCCCCGGAGCCGCCATCATTATTTCACGGCTGACCGACCCGGCATGATTAAAAATTTCTCCCCACTGCTATTAATAGGGGGATGGCGTTGCACGCTCGACTTTGTGACCCTTAGGACGCGATGCTGTCCACCCAGCCAAAAAAAAGAGAAATGCTCCCATCGGTGCATTGCAACTGTACTGTCCTGTGTCTCGCATTTATGCACAATGTATATGCATCGATGATCCGACGTACTCTTGCAAACTCTGTCTGTATCTTTACTTGCGTTCATTATACAGATTTGTGTGCCCACTTACTTCTAGATTCAAGCTGAATTGCCTCATAATGATAAAACTTCACCAATCTTTTATCTTGGTGATATGTATGATATTTTTTAGGGTAGAGATGACATGACATGATAATAATAATAGGAATTTATATTGCGACATCAATCCAGAAATAACGTATTCCGAGGCACATTGTAATTATTGTTAAATATTACCCCAGCTTTAGATCAAGCAGCCTTCCAGTGCTCGGTGCATTTCAAGGAATTAATCCTGCTGGGTACCCATTCGCCTCACCTGGGTTGAGTGCAGCACAATGTGGGTAAATTTCTTGCTGAAGGAAAACATGCCATGTCTGGGATTCGAAACCATGTCCCTCTGATTGAGAGATGAAAGTCGTAACCATTAGACCACGACGCCCCCACAAATGATAACAAATGCAGAATTATTTGGACCAATCTGCCCTCAACTATATTTGAGTTGCAATTTTTTAGTTTTATTTGGGAAGAACTAAACTTGAAAAGATTAGGGTTGTTGTGGTCTAGTGGATATGTCTCTGGACTATAGATCACAAGGTTCAGGATTCAACTCCCATCTCAGCATGAACGTCCTTTGGCAAGGCATTGCTCTGTGTTTGCCATTCTCTACCCCAGTAAAATAGGTGCCCGATATGAATATATTCCTTGAAATGCTAAAAAGCACCTCCTTGGCAGCTATGCTAATGCCGGGATTATGATATGCAGCACTTAAAAACATTTGTATGTTGCATATTATATTTACCATTATAATCATTATTCTAAGATGCTGTCAAATTCAATCTAGACCAGATACAACCTAAATGTGCTGGCTGGATAATTGGTGAATATTGTGCCATACATGCAGGTCCATGTACACTGCTTGTAACTCTTCGCAGACCTGAATAAATTTCGTGTCATTTTGGCAATTCCAATATCTTGCATCATGCACTTATCCCTAAATACATTAAAATCAAGAGCTTCTAATCACATCGAGGCAGTTAATTCTATAACTCAATCTAGCGGACAGAGCTGAAATTTACCTCTTGAACAATCCATCCACTTGACATTATAACAAGCATTTGTCATCTTGATTTCGTGTAATTGTCAATGACACTCGCTCGGCGAAACCTGTTTGCATATTACTAGCCCCCAGCTCGCAGGGGCAAGCGGGGTCGCAGAACGGAACCCGTCTAGCCTGGCAGCGTATAGAGATGCGGACTTGATTATGGCGCCTGTCGCCCAGAGCGAATCCAGCTGCCTATCGCGATCGCGAGGTTGTCGTGTTTGGTCACCGACCAGATAAGCAGATGGATTTGTGGAATATTGAGGGGGACATTTGCTTGATGCTGCTAAGAATTGTAGATTATAATCATACTAAAAAATATAACCTGTGTATAAGGACCACTCTGAGGAGACATTAAAAGTGGTCCTCACTGGCAGGTTGGCTTCATTTTGCATTTTTAATGCAGATTCGAACCAATAGCGCCATCTCGAGTCCTCAAATACTCATACCTGGCCAGTTTCCTGACCCATAATGCTAGTGTAGTCGAGTAATAAAGACCCACTTGAATGATAACATGCTAATTTATACCGCAATAATTATGTTGCCAAGTAGCAAAAAAATTACTTTTCCTCTCAAGGCCATTTTAGTTTCTCTATACAAATACAATTATAGGTCACTCAATTTATTCTCTGTAGTATAAGTAGATAGCTGAAAACGTATATTTTAAGACTATGTATTTATAACACACAATCAATGAGAGACCACACACAGTTCTCTTCCCCCTTTAAGGGTAACATGCATAATGCAGCAATACATAAGCCAAATATTGCAGATGTGTCATGGTGGAGTGGTTCAGTCACTTGACTCTTAATCTGAGGGTCGAGGGTTCAAATCCCAACCCAACACAAGTGTCCTTTGGCAAGGCCCTTATCCATCTTTGTCACTCCCTACCCAAGTTTTATAATGCACCTGGTAGAATGTGAATATCAGTGTGATTATATTGGCATGTTTGGACTGGTTAAACAAAAATGGTTGCCTGGCCAGGTTGCTCCACAGGGAGTGGAGATGGTGCATGTTATGTGTGAAACTGATGGATCCAGTGACTGGGGTATTAATGATTATGTGTAAAACAATTAAAAATAGTATTAAGCGCTATTTAGCTATGTTACTATCATTAAGATGTAAAACTGTGATAAGCGTTAAGAACTAAGCACCCAATGTTTGGGAGTGTTTCATGAAACAAATGGTCAGTGATTGTCACTAAGTATTTGTTATAAGCTACTGAAATCCTTGCATCTGATTGGCTCAGAGCAGATTTGTCAGTGAAAAATCACTATTTGCTTCATGAAATACCCCCTTGATCTACAGTAGATGTGAAACTGTTTTTCTTCTCTCTCTCTCTCTCTCTTTTTTTGCCTTTCATCTCAACTTTTGTGATATAAAGTTTTTCAAAAATGCATGAATATGAAATAAAAAGAGAAAATTCAATGTTTGTTTGTAGGATACATGTTCAGATATGTATATCACTGTGTGCCGCTGGGTGCTCGGCACTTGGGATTAGGTTGGAGCAGTTTATCAACTTTGATTAGTTTTTTTATGAGATGACTTTACACTGAATTATCAGCAAGGCATGGGCTGGGAGTCCAGAGTCTAGTCTTGTCTTCCAGACCTGATATCGATACAATCACTCCTATCATCCTTGGCTCCAGTTTCCTATGAAAATATACAAAATTATATTTTAAAGTAATTCTCTTTTTTCAGATAGAATCTTAGTCAAGCTCAGAATTAGCAAATGTTGCTTTTCTTTTTTTCTTAGCAAAAAGAAATACACTCCAATTTTCAAGGATTTAAAATAAATGCGAATCAGCTGCGAAAAGTGACCAGCCAAAGGTTATAGGTTCAGATTTAAACTCTGTTGATTCGCGTATAAAGCTAAAAGATTTGAATTTAAATCTTTTGAGATTTAAAAGTTGATCCTTATAATTAAGTTTAAATCCACGCTTTGACTGGTCATTATTCCACTGCCAATATGGATTTATTTTTAAATCTTTGGAATTTAGAGTGATATACAGTACTTAAGATCAAGATAGTAGTAATTAATTGACGATTATATACAGACCATTACGTCTTATAAAATAAATAATAGATTTGTATAGCGCACGTATCCACCTTGTAAGGTGCTCAAGGCGCTCCTATATTACCCCGGCTAAGCTAGCCTACCAATTCCGGTGCTCACAGCTTTTTGAGGAATTACATCCTGCCGTTACCCATTTACCTCACCTGGGTTGAGTGCAGCACAATGTGGGTAATTTCTTGCTGAAGGAAAACACGCCATGGCTTGGAATCGAATCCACGTCCTTCAGATTGAAAGACAAGAATCGTAACCACTAGACCACGATGCCCCACAATGTCTTGTTTCCTATTTTTCATATCTTAGTGGCAAGAATATTAAATTAGATTTACCTTTTAATTAAGGAGAATTAGCAGAAATTACAGGCAAATTTTTGGTATCTTGGCCAGTCCTTTTTTTAAGGGGAATAATAGACATGTAATTTCTTCTGAGACATAGTTATTCCATTATTCAAGTAAGTCATTATATTCGCTTTTGCTATAATAGGAAGGTAATCTATTAGTATGTTCCATCGTGTATTTTTCATGGTATTTTACATGCATTAAAGGACAAGTCCACCGCAACAAAAAGTTGATTTGAAAAAAGGAGAAAAATCCAACAAGCAAAACACTGAAAATTTCATCAAAATCGGATGTAAAATAGGAAAGTTATGACATTTTAAAGTTTCGCTTAATTTCACAAAACAGTTATATGCACATCCTGGTCGGTATGCAAGTTGGCAGACTGATGACGTCACCCACTCACTATTTCTTTTGTATTTTATTATATGAAACATGAAATATTCTAATTTTCTCCTCCTTGTCAAGTGAAACAAAGTCTCATTTCTCCCTGAACATGTGGAATTACCATTATTTTAACAGTTTATGGTTAAGTTAAATTGGTCCTTCTTGTCAAATCTGTAAAAATTGAAATATTCTATTATTCAAACAATAAAAAACAAAAGAAATAGTGAGTGATGGACATCATCGACTCTCTCATTTGCATATCACTGAGTTGTGCATTTAACTGTTTTGTGAAAAATAAGCGAAACTTAAAAATGTCATAAATTTCTTATTTTACATCCGATTTCGATGAAATTTGCAGCGTTATGTTTGTTTGATTTTTCTCTATCGATTCAAATCAACAATTTTCTGGGGTGGACTTGACCTTTAAGTAAATGAATATTCATCAGATATCTGTCAAGTTAGCTGTCATTTATCTTTAAATATCAATTTTTTTTTGGGTGAGATTTTATGTGTGGAGATGAAGAGCAGAGAACGAGTTACAAATTTTTCTCAAAAAGATCTGGTTGAATGGGAAAAAGTAAAACAGAAAAGGTAAAAAGATATCCTAGCCCTCCAACAGAGCTCAGATTCACGATGAGTCTTTTCTTTTTTACTTGTAGTGGAAGTAAATGATATTAGCTTCTTCAGCATGCCTCCCATAGCGATGCAGTTGCCAGGCAACCAGGGTAATCTTTTTACAGGTTACGAAGTAAACAGCATACTTCATTTCACACGTGAGAGGCCAAGGTCAGGAACAAACCGAAAAGAGGGGAAAAAAGAGAGCTTCTGCAACAGTGATTAAGCTGTGTGTTTACTTTATTATTTAGAAGCGCTCGCTCGCTTGTTGTCTCTGCACGGATCCAGTTTACACAGTAAAGATGGTTTGATATTATAATTGCGCTGGTTTGAAATGTAGAACATTGGATTTCAGAAAGTAGTGGTACTTGGGTGATAAAACAAGTGTAAAAAAAAAACTGTCACCTTGGCCCCCTTTTTTCTCCCTTTTTTCTCTCACCTCATTTTCTTTCTACCAATATTTTTATGCAACCTTCTTCCCCCCCCCCCTTCTCTCCCTCTTTCTTCCACTCATCTCTTGTCACTTTCCAGCACTCTCTCTCTCCCCCTGACCCTTTATACAATCTTCTCTCTCGCCACTTCACATAAAAAGCTAAAATACATCCCTCCATCGATAAAACTAGAGTGAACAAGTGCTGTATCATTTTTGTAGCGCAAAAGGCTTGAACAGAGATTGACAATATCGGAATATGATAATAAGAGAGAGAGAGGGGCGGGGGGGGGGGGGAGAGGTGAGTAGAGAAGAGAAATAAGAGTGAGCAAGTGTTATGCATTCTCCATGAATACATGATGCTCTTTAAGTGTACATGCACCCTGGATGATGGCGACGAGAAGAACTATGTTCTTGTGCATGATTCCTGATTGACTAACGACATCCCCTCGGCGTTCCGACGAGATGGGCAAAATGAAATTACACCCACCCGACGTGATCCTCTCGTATTCTAATTTTGCGACGCTGTGGAAGCAATCTGCAGCCACATAGAAACAGCACCACTAGAAATGAAAACATATTCAATTACTTCCCTTTTACCGGGTTGTAGGTTTCTGCATTGTGCGGAATATTGTTTTTAACCCTTAAAATGCCACAGCTCTGTACATTGATCTATGTAGCTGGGCCAAATACACGCATAGTAGCATGTTCGCTCGTGCACACTAAGTACCCCTGTAAAAAAGAAACCTGGGACAAGGGAATATGTTGCTGGCGCGATAAGCCAGCCTGCCAACTACTGCTTTTTAAAAGGAGTTACTCCTTTTTTTTTATAAACATATCATATAGGGGAAGAAAACTCCTTTTTTGTCCAGATATTATGTACAGTCATCAATAGGAAGTATGCTATTTTAAAATGAATCACTCCTATTTTGTATGTTTACAGGTTGGTAGGCCTGAATAAGGGTTAAAGATCATCATTGATTGGGGCGAAAGGATCCCATCTTTGGAAAAAATTGCTTGAAATTAAATCAGATTGCTTATCAAGCAGTAAATTTGGTTGACAGGAAAGGAGAATAGATATCAGGGGTGTGAGAGTTCAGATTTTTATCTCTTTCTATTTCAGACTTTTTCAACACTCTTCAGCTTTTTTCAGATCTTTTTGTTTGTGACCACTCACACCCCTGAGATATACAGTATACATCTCATTTCCATAACCTGTAAACTCTGTTCCCTACAAAGCAGTAATTATACTTTCATTCACTCTTTTAATTTCTACAGACAATGTGCATTATGATTGAAATTTAAAATCAACATTTATTAGATGGAGTAGTGGCTGTGTGGCATTTTCTCTGTTCTGCTTATCAACAAATTCCAATATGAATTCTTGTTTATATTTGCTATGTTAAACAGCGATTTGTTCTGTTCTCAATAAAACTCTTTCAGGCATTTGATTATTTATGCATTGTTATTTTCAGCTTAGTGTGTTAATATTGATATTCAAGGCTTTGTGCTTAAGTGCCAATAATCTTCAGACCTATCCTCTTAGTAATACTCTTTCAAGTATGCAGTTTATTTTGCCATGTGCAGTAGAATTTATTTTATACTAGCTGCGCAATATGAATGCTCTTTTATTATTATTATAATAATAATGTGAATTATACTTAAGTAACATCTAACTTTCATATTGTACAAAAGTTTAGTAACTGTGCGGGGATTTTTTATCCATAGATTCTTTATAAAAATTGAATTTTGAATTATTAGCCCCATATCTAGCACCCTCTCCCCATGATGGTTTGCTTCATCTTTTTAAAAGCCGTTTGAGCACTTATGAGTAATTAATTGATTATCGAAATGTTAAGACTAGCGTAGGAAATACATATAAGGACAACAAGTGATTTCGTCCCCATGACGGCCCAAATAGCCCCTAAAATTCCCACAAAATCCATGCTTTGGGGCGACCATTCTTTCTAGAGTTGCCCAAAGATCTGTTCCAAAAAACATTATTTCAAGATTATTTAGAAAATCAATATTCTATCTGTGGCAAAAGAATATTTGCTTATACTGCACAATTACTTTTAACCCCTTAAAAGGAGCCCTTCAAATGAAGGAAATAGCCCACAAAATTTTGCAATTGCCCCAAAGTAGAAAGAAAAATAGCCCCTAAAAATACAAATTCTTTCCTGCCCTGTTACAAAGATTTTATTTGAAATTTTGACCCATTACATGCTTCAGAAGTGGTCTTATAGCAAAACAAAAAGAAATCTGCTGATGCGTATTTGTTTTATCCTCCTCATCTGTTTCGGGGTATACTTGTACATGTGTATGTGCAATCTAGTAATGAATCGAATAGTGGCATTTCTGGGATTTACCAAAACGTGAAATAGGTGTTTAACATGATCACCTGCCATTGAATGAAAATATTTTGTTTTGCATTACAAGAAAAAATTGCTCTTGATCATTCTGAAAAGTGCTATATGAATAATAGTCTGGCTCATCTGTGCAAGTATGAGACCAGTCTTGAAATGCTTGTACATGTGTACAGAAGAAACTAGCCTTTTTACATGGCCCTGTGTCTGCTGATTTGATATTCACATTACACGCAGAGTGGCTGAATAGAGACTAATCATGAAACCCAGCTGGGCATTGTGGCGTGCGCCTGTAATCCAAGCTATGTGGGGAAGTTACAAATTGATGCAGAGGTTCGAGGTTCGAGCCCTGGTCACGTCTTTCGGATGGTGACGTTAAAGGTCGGTCCCAGACGTGAATAATCATATCTGATTGATACACGTCTGACAAAACTCAAATACACACACACACACACTCACGCACCCTGGAATATTACACATCTCTCCAGCGTTTCCTAGTCTCCTCTCAATTCCTGCTCGACATGGAACACATAAGACTTATTTCAGAGGCCTTGACGAAAGGCTAGTAGAAAAAATGCAATCCTGTACGGCTTCCATTACAACGCTTAACATTTCCTCTCTTTGAAGACACCATCCCTCAATCAAACACGACGAGTTCGGAAGGTGACGGTGGACTATACGTTTACATTTGGCAACCACTCGTAACCCCCGAAGCCTTCATCGTAAGTAGCGATGACATGCCACTGCCCCGAGGCCAAAATGTGCATTTGGTTTCAGGAGGCACCCCTTAGCGTGTTTAATTAAATCCCTCTACGATAGCAGAGACTGCCGTGAGTACATTTACAGCCGATATGTAATCCACATCTTCGCATTCCATCTTTTTTGGAGATGGGTTGGAGAGAATGATGATATTTTGAATAAGATGAAAAGGGAAGATGAAGAAATTGTGAAAGAGTTGAAAGGACAGTAAGCTAAGGAAAAGAGGAAGATTGTCATCAAGATTACAGTACTTAAATAGAGAAAATGTACTAGTATACATTGAAATGCAATCCACATATATTTTCTCAGGGGCAACCGGTAAAAACACCGGAAAATCATGAAATTGAATAAAAGTGTCCTTTCTCATTATCGACTTTAGTTGAGAGAATTCAATTATAGATCAACATTATAAATATCAAATATGAACATTAAAAATATCAAATATTAACATTACGAATATCAACATTATAAATTCTATTCCTGTTTATCAATCTACATATAAAACATGTCATGCAAAATGTGATTAATGAAAATGAAACAGATACATGAATATTCTTAAGAGGGAAAGAAAGATAGCAGAAGGAAAACAAAGCATTGAGATACAAAACGGTTTGGAAAATACCCAAGGGCGTGGGATGAATGAAATTACTACCGGGTTACATAAACACGGCCAACGTTCCTTCAGTGTGATATTTCTGTGAGATGGCAGTGCAGATGCCGGTCAATCGAGCCGGTATTTGTGGCGTAGTACTCTAAGCTAATTGCGTCATTTTATGCGGGAGAATACACGTCACCTGACGATGCCCTCGTTGGCAGGTTTGACATTGCTGTGCGTGACGTTAATAAGAGGGTATCAAACGTGTATTAGGGCAAATTTAAAGTCAGTCATACCAACATGTACTTTATTGGTGGAAAATGTTGACAGTGCTCTTTAATTTATTTTCCACTTTTCCATATTGGTCTTCTGATTGCTTCTCTCTTTCTGCTTTTCTACATTCTATATTTCCATCAGGATCCCGTGCCTTGTCTGTATATCTGCCCCTCTTTCTTTCTTTTTTTTCTCCTTTTTTCTTTCGCCCGCCCTCCCTCCTGTCTTTCTTCCTTTATTCCTTCCTTCTTTTCTTTCATCCTAACTTCCTTGTTTTTTCCTCACTTTCTATTTTTTTTTCTTTCCTACATTTTTTAATTACCATATCTTAATGAATTCTAACCATGAATTTATTCTTAGTATCTCTGTTTTTAATTTCATTCTGTACAATGTATGGTTATTCTGTACTTGTAATTATTTTTCACTTGTACCCCATCACCCTTTTCATGAATAACCCAAAGATTATCACAAACAAATTTAAAGCTAAATTCCTTTTGAAATCGAGTATAATTTTTTTTTGTGGCTACTTTGGAGGACTAAAGTATGTGATTAAATCCAATCCAAGTCTGAAATCATGATAATACAATATATAGGGAATCAAGGAGGTTATCAAAGACTATAGACATTCAACCAAACATTATATACTGCATATTTGTACTTTTTATTAATTTCTGCACTTTAGGCCGATTTCAAAAATGGTGCGAAGTTTGCATTTTCCTTTATCGCTCCTCATTCTTCAAGGCGATTCATTCCTCTCTTCATCCCTCTATCATGTCCACCCCTGTATATATCTTCAAAGACTTCATCGCTCCAGTACGATTGTACTCTTCCGATTCCATTCTAGCTTCCAGCGCTTATCTGCATATTCTTGGGGGGCTTTGGGTTTTTTTCACCACTTTCCACGTAATCCGTCTGTCAATGTTAGATGGATGGGGAGCTTAAATGCCATCGCTGAACCCTACCCCTCATTTCCAATCAGCTATCAGCATATAGTTTCTCCGACTCTGTCTCTTTTTGCAAGCGGCCATCTTGGCTGCGTGTCTTCTCTATACCCCGTCATACTTGCAATGGCTTTGATTCCATCACTCTTTCATTTTCTCTGCCTCTCACACTGTTTCATTCTGTTTCTCTCTCTCTTCTCTTTTTCTCTCCTGTTGTATCTTTCCTCCTGTTTTTTCCTCTTTCTCTTTTCTTCTCTCTTACTGTCTCTTTTTGCGTACGGCCATCTTGGCTGCGTGTTTTCTCTTTACCCCGTCATACTTGCAATGGCTTTAATACCATCACTCTTTCGTTTTCTCTGCCTCTCACGCTCTTTCATTCTGTTTCTCTCTCTCTTCTTCTCTTTTTTCTCTCCTGTTGTATCTTTCCTCCTTTTTTTTCCTCTTTGTCTTTTCTTCTCTCTTACTGTCTCTTTTTGCGTACGGCCATCTTGGCTGCGTGTCTTCTCTATACCCCGTCATACTTGCAATGGCTTTAATACCATCTCTCTTTCATTTTCTCTGCCTCTCACACTCTTTCATTCTGTTTCTCTCTCTCTTCTCTTTTTTCTCTCCTGTTGTATCTTTACTCCCTTTTTTCCTCTTTCTCTTTTCTTCTCACTTCTCTCTTACTGTCTCTCTCGTTCTCTATTCTTTTCTCTCATCTTCTTATCTCTTCTCCAGTATTCTCCCTTCTTCTCCCTTCATTTCCCTTATTTTTTTTCCTCTTTTATCTCTTCTCTCTGTTCTCTTCTATTCTCCTTTCTCCTCTCTTGTATTCTGAAGTCAGGTTTTATTCAAACTCTGGTTTAAAGTTCTGGTTTAACTATGGATAGCCAATTGTGACAAAAACATTTCACGATAGAAGTTCAATGCATCAGCTAATTTGACTCTGAAATCATTCTTAACTGTCTGGGAAATATTAATATGGTTATTGTCTTCACTGTTAAAGAATTAGGGAAGATCACGGTAAACATAAGAAACATGGAATGTAAACAAATTTTTGGCTTTCCATAATTGTAGCACAAAGTTAGACCATGGTGGTCTAAGTTAAACCCGACTTCAGAATTCAGGCTCTTGTGTTTAGTTTACAAGTATACCTAGTATTCCATTTCATAAAGCTGTTTGTAAGTTTCAAATGACTTTACACACAAATGGTGACCATTTCTTGTGCTAAATGATACACCCAAACATAGCTGACCTAGCACCTAAGAACATGTACCAGTCTTTCGTAAAGCCATACGTACGTTACAAACAGTTGTATGAAATGCAACCATGTTCACATGTTTGTATACATTGCATGCATTGGATATTGTATAGAATCAAGTTCAACATGATAATAGTGGGGGCGTCGTGGTCTAGCGGTTACGACCTTTGTCTTTTAAACTCAGGGACGTGGATTTGATTCCCATGAGGTGTTTTCCTTCAGCAAGAAATTTACCCACATTGTGCTGCACTCAACCCAGGTGAGGTGAATGAGTACCCGGTAGGATTTATTCCTTGATGCTTTAGCGCCGATATGGGGGCTCAGCTACGGCCAGGGCATATTATTTTTTATAATAATAGGCATAATTTATATGGCGCCATCTATCTAGAAATATTCTATTTCGAGGTTCACAAGAAAAAGAAAGAATGAGAGAGTTTGGTTGAGTGTCATAGTGCCAAGAACTAATACTGTTAGAAAGATAAGACTTCAGTTTAGATTTGAAAATCTCTAGTGATGATATAATTCTTAAATTCAGTGGCAAATTATTCCAAAGAGAAGGTGCCGAGGCAGAGAAATCTCGCTCACCATAGGCTACTTGTGTTTTGGTAGTCTTAAGAAGACGCTGGTGTGATGATCTCAGGCTACAAGCTGGTGTATAAGGCATGACAAGGTCTTGTAGATATTTTGGTGCCATACCATTTAGGAGATGTGTGCCATTCCCTCATTTTTCAAAAATAAAAGAAGTATAAATGAATCATAAATCTACTCTTGTTTAGATTGAAAATGTTTTAACATATAATAATGAAAACCATGACGTGCAAGATGCTCACTATGGCGCTGGATGAAGTTGAAGAGTCTAAATCAGTTGTCTCACGATGTTCAAACGTTGTAGAGTTTGTGGAGCATTTGAACATAGTGAGATAAGTGATTAAACTCTTCAACTTTAATGAAAACCATCTCATTCAGTATATTCTGTGCTATAAAAGTGTAGACATCCAAGTATGCGCAAATGAAATTAAAAGAAATTGCTGTTGGACTGACCAAGCCATTGTTGTATGGGAGCAGAAAAACACAAGTGAACTGATGTTTTTTCAAACATTGATTAACATGTATTATACTAATTCAAGTCGGTCATTGGAAATTCCTCTTGAATGAAATGAAATTTTAGTTTCCCTTACAACGTTCTAAATACTTTATTTCTGCAAAACTTGACATAGCAGTGTTCCTTCATAATTCTTTCATATTAAATAAATTCATTGGCAGGAGCAAAACTCTGTATTTCAAAATTTACACCAATATCTTTCACTGGGACTGTGACATTTGCTTATCTCTAAAAACATCACATTGAAATGCATGTAGAAGCAAGACTCTTTTCATTTCATAACCAACGCAAATATTTCCCACTGGGACTGTGCATTTACTTATCTCTTAAAATATCACATCCAATGCATGCATGTTAAAGCTTTATTATAGGTTATCATCTGGAAAATGGCAATGAAGCGAATTGTAAATTTACGTCTCCGGATATATAAATTTTCATGAGGGTGGAAAATAGCTCATCCACGGTACTTTATATGCACCGGCAGTACCTTACCTGAAATTGAAGGAATTATTGGATCAATAGTCATTATGAATGATATTAATCTTTTGAGCAGATTCATGTTTTATTTTATACATCGTTCGAGATTATAAGGTGAAGTTTTCAGGGATATGTAAATGTGCATCGTTCTGACGACTACCAAGTCTGTGTTCATGTTCAAAATCCATATATTCAACCCCCCCCCCCCTCCGTCATTCACTGTTTGCATTCCACCACCAACAATCACAGTTAAATTGACCTGAAAATTACGAGCGAAAATGTGGCTCTCTAAACCTCTCCACATCCCCTCCCCGCTTCTTGCTTTACCTTACCTCTCAAGCCCCTTCCTCACCCCCTCCTCCGCTCCCCCCCCCCCCCCCCCCCCGTCTTTACTGTTTGCGTTCCACTACCAACAATCACAGTTTAATTGACCTGAAAATTGAGAGCGAAAATGTGGCTCTCTAAAGCATCATGCCGTGGACGAGAGTGGGCTCGTGCTACGTGCACTGCATGCAGCTGAAAGGCATATACGCTTTCACATCACTGGTGGTCAATTAGGATAACAAGAATAGCATCTTTTCCAACCTTCCCATTTAAATATATATCTCCCAATTGCCCAATTGTGCCTGCATATATATATGTGAAGAGCAGGGACCTATACATTGTGAGGTGCTTTCTATTATATATTTGAGAGGATGCTATACTCTCGCTGTATCTACATATAACATCCTCTCAAATATATATATATAATTATATATATTAAAGCAGCGTTGATAGGGGTAAGAGGAAAGTGAAAGAGAGTATGAGAAAGATTGTGTCAAATAATGACTCCCCTTCCCCCCCCCCAAAAAAAAAAAAAAATTAAATAGAATGAATAAATAAATAAATAAAGAAGTTTTAAAAAGAAATCAGCATTACATTGTCACTGCTATGAAAGGGAGGAATTAACATTCTGAACGAATAATATATATTTTCAGGGCCAGGGATCTGTTGAGCGTGACTGGGGCAAAATTCGCCCTGACCCCCCCCCCCCCCCCCCCCCCTGTATAATTTTTTCCCTGTTCCATGGTTTCTAGAGAATGAATCTCTCCATACACCTTCCTCATGTTTCATGCCTCAAACTATTGATCATCCAAGGGGGATTTCATGAAGGTTGTTAGCATTGACAGTTTCAGTGAAATCCTTGGTTTTGATTGGCTCAGAAGCTCTGACATCTGACTGTTACTATGGTAACTGTCGGAGAAAGACAACTTGTCTGTGCAGACAACTTTCATGAAACCATGTCCCCATGTGCTCCTTAAAGGTTCAGAATAGTAACCCCACAGGGTCCAGAAACCCAGCACAGAATTCTACACTTGAAGTCCTTTCTCTGTGCCGGTCTGAAGTACTTCGTTTAGATTTCTTCTGGTGTGACATTCCTCGAGGTGCATGCATGTGTGTATATATCATTCCTTCTCATTTATTGTTCATATTCATCCTCTATTTCTCTCTCTCTCTCTCTCTCTCCCTAGTTCCTTCCTCGGCTCTTCCTTCTCCCACCTTTTAGTCCCTCATCAGATTTCATAATTGCTCAATTATCATCAAACAAAATTCAAGAATTTATTTTGCGATTGACTTTTCAGTGCAAGTCACATTCGAAAACCCTGGTGTCACAAGTTGCTTACTGTTAGGAGGGGGGGGGGGGCAAATCAGAGCAGTCATTTAGATTTTCAATGGCATTATTTTTTGTGATCTGCCTGCAACCATTTGATCGGTTTGCTACAAGTTTTCAGAATTAATTGCTGCACTGGAGAGAAGCCCGGAAATGATGTTGACATTGTATGGTTATCACCCGTGACCTCGCATGAAAATTGTTTCATTTCCGTTCTTGCGACTTATTCTTTACGACTGCAAGCAGTTCAATGTCTTCCAAGCTTGGTGCCCTACAGGTTGCATTGAGCAACCAAGATTACAGAAAAAGAATAGCAAACTCAATACAAAGTCAATTAATCAGTTGAGCACCAATTACTTGACCGATAAATTAAAGGAGAATGAAACCCTTGAAACCAGCTGAATCTATATCAAAGAGAAAAATCAAAGAAATATATTGTTGAAAGTTTGAGGAAGATTGAATGAATAATAAGAAAGTTATGAGCATTTGAATATTGAGATCACTAATGCCATGTAGATCCTCCCATTGGCAATGCGACCAAGATCTGTGATGTCACACACGTACATAGAGATGTATACTAGTAACGCTAGAGGGCGTACTTCGTCAAATCGCTGTGATTACGTGGAGACCGTCCGCCATTGCTCGATAGGTATTCGCAGCCTGCCATGAGCGTACAGTACCTATGGGGCATGTACACGGATGAGCACAGAACATGACAAATTGATGACATATGAGCACGAAAGCATATGGAAAAGCAAAATTGTAAATATTGCACTGGATTAAAGTTCAAATACAACAAAAATCTAGCAAAACTGAGGTCAAAAGGCCTATATAGGCCTATCTATAGCGCATAATATAGGCCGATACAGCTATAATACATGCAGGCAAACGATTTAAAGTCCCAATTGTTTTTGCTTAGGTAAAATTTCGATACATTAATATGACTTCTATTTTCTAATGATTTGGAAGAGATGAATATCAAAAATAACATTTAGGCCTAGGTCCTGATAAATAAATTTAATGTGTTTTAATATGATTTGATGTACATTAACCTAAGAAAATTCATAGGCCATATCACAGTGTCTGATGCATCTGAGACGCTGTATCGAAAAAAAACCACGATTGTATTTTTATAGTTCATAGTTTCCTAATTACTATTATGCTGATTGCTGATAATTTATTTCTTCACTTTAGATAATTGTTATAATTCATTTTCCATATATATCTACACAATAGGGCCTATAATAACTCGATCCCTTTTCCCCATGTCTTACACGCTGATGTAAACCAACATCACAAAAACTCGCGAATCATAAAATGACTTTTTATTGATATTTGGAAATGATTTACGCATTGATTCAGTTAAAAATTGATGATTTAGATTTCCTTTGCTGGCAACCATCCCATCATATTTATAAATATGTATATAAAAGTATACTTTCTTACTTGCGATCAATGTATAGAAAAGTTTGTTGACAGCAAAATTTGCATATCAAATGCGCGCATGCAGTCGTACAATTTTGCAATGTACAGGAGGCCTAATGGGGGGTTGGATGTTTATGTACAGTGTTATTGCCTTGCAAACATTTTAAAACTTCGGAGAGTAAACAAATCACAATGCGCAAAACAATTTTGATTGATTGATTCTCCCCGGCTGAAAATATGCTGATCGGCAAACTGGCTGAAATATTTTGTTTATCGCCGTTGTTTCTGATCCTATAATGATTGGACCAATATCATGTGAACAAATCAAGGATAGAATAATAAGGAGAGGAAGAAGGGGGAGAAGGAGAGAAGAAAAGGGGCGGGATTATGATATATAATTTGTATTATACTATAAAGAATAGTATTACTACTGCAAGAGTGTATAAAACTAATATCATGAAAGACATCAATGCAAACTTATCATAATTATGAAAACGGTTGCAAAATTGTGAGTACTAAAACCAAACATAATTATGAAACAATAATATTGCAAAAGTGACAATACTTGGAATAAGATATTAAAAATCCTAATTTAATCTCAAATTTGATACCTGCCTTGAAATTGTGTTAATTAACTGTGTCTGTGTCGCTTGAATAAATGAACTTTATGGCAAATATTTGTAAGCACTGGCACCGGCCTAACATATAAACAGATAAACACGCGTTTTGAATATCCAGTTTTGTTTTTCATTTTAAAAGTATAACTGAATTTGATTTTCTAGTTTTCTTCCTTTAATGTCATTTGCTGGCCTATGGACCTGAGTTTGGTTATTCGATCAGTTTTTTTTAAAATAAGATTTCCATGGATGAACAAAATTATTATATTATGTTAATTACGGCGTCGCGGAATGATTTTGAAAGTGATGGGGTGCATAAAATCACAATCATTGTGTGTAATGTTCATTTTCATTTCAGGGAGGGGTCCGGTCGCGCCCCCTGTATTTTATTTTGATCAGTATGTTAAAGCGAATTTGCTTAGGTGTGTTTGTTATTTTAATTGCACACACGGCCCTAAAAAGCGAATTAAAACAAATCTAACTTAAAGTGAAGGGAATTAAAACTGTCATTTTTGAAAAGTTTGAACAAATTAGGCTATATTCTCGACATTTTAAATCAATATTTTATTTTCGGGCCATATAGGCCTGCAGATTTTGGGGAATTTATTATGTTCCTATAAGAACAAAATCAGCACGTTCACCAAATAACACAAATTTCAACATTGATGGTGTAACGGGAGGCTCACCAAGCTGAGATGCCCTTTAATAGCGCATGTAGATCAAAACACTAACTTATACAGAATTATTGTACAACTTAATATATAAAAATGATAGGCCTATATTTCATACAAATTAAAGCAAGTTACATATCATGTAGGCCTATATAGAAATTACAAAATTATATCCAACATAAACATAGAATCAAAGGACGTAAATGTGGGAAGGATGAAAGGAGGACGATGCAGTTAAAGGTAGGGAAATCCAGAGAAGGGCTAATTCACTGCAGTCTTTTGAATTAATTGTCAATCTTTCTATTAATGTCCGCTGTATGTTTTTATTTTTATATGATTGTTTATATGATAGTATATCAACATTGTTATCTATTACAGGCCTATAAACGGACAGGTAAATGCAAATTATTTAGAATTTCATCCCGAGAAATCAGGTTTTTAAAATGCCAAATTAATAGCATAATCCCCATGTAATCACTCTAATAGTGTATTGAGATGCAATTTGTCATTCATATTTTCGATTTTTATGAGGTTGTGTTCTTTTCTTCAAGAAAAAGGCCGGAGACGGCACCCCTTTTCACAGCGTTACAACGCACGAGCTATGGGTACATCCGGGTACTTTTGCGAATCTATACCTATCGAGCAATGGCCGCCACGCTCCACACAATCACAGACGTTAAGTACGCGCGCCTATGGCGACTCCGCACTCTAGCGTAGTTAGTATACATCTCTATGCACACGTACAACTCCCTCATTACTTTAGTACTTATTTCACTTATATTCTCACTTTTATAGAGTCTATCACAAAGTGAGGTGTTCTCTTTATGAGAGGACAAAGTACAGAGGATTCACAACATTATATCATTGATGAATCGTTTGTCATATGATTAGAATGAGCAAAAAGAGATGTTTTGGGGTATATTTTCAGTGTCCAAAAGGGGAGAGTTGTTCATCTGTGATATCATAGATCTTGGTCGCATTGCCAATGGGAGGATCTCCATAGCATTAGTGATCTCAACATTCAAATGCTCATAACTCTTCTTTTGCTAGTCCTATTTTACTCAAACTTTTGTTGGTCTTATTCTTTGATTTTTCTGCTTTCACAAAAGCTAACTTGCTCCAAGAGTTTCATTCTCCTTTAAGGTTAGCCTTCATGTGCATGTAGTGCTGTCCATGCTCTCATTGCCATCAATGGTATTTATCATGCCTTGTTAGTATTCTGCAGACACAGACCCTATTTTTTTACAAATTCGCATAATGCATAATGTATAGTGCATAATGCAGGGTCTGAAGTAGTGAGACTAGATCCACTGTGTACTGTGGCTGGCTCTATTTGTCACAGACTATAGGGTTAAGCTTCTATTCTTCGCTCCAGACATGGTTTTGGCTAAAGTGTCAAATTTGAGTCTGTGCATGCAGACTACCTTGTTAGTGGTGTTGAAGTTGGTGTAGCGACTCAGCAGGGTTGGACCAAAATCGTGAAGTGTGAGTGGCGGGATAGATTAGCAGTGTAACTGACATGTATTCTTGATACAGGGTGGGTTGGGTTGCATGAGGTGCAAAAGACTGGGTGGGAGGGGGGAACGATATATGCTCTTTGGGTAAATATGGAATATGTATGTTTGTTAGGTAAACTAATACCAATTACCGTGTACATTTTATGCGATTTTGTGAAACTTACCCATGAAACATATTTTTAACTTGAATTTTATCTAGTCTACATGCTTATTTTCTTACCCAATATTGAGTAAATTAAACTTTTACACAACCTTTTTAGAGAGAAGTATAGATGAATACGATTGGAGAAAATAAATAAGAAGTGTAACTGATATCATATAAAAAGGCGAATGAGGAAATATGAAGAGAGAAAGTTTAAAATGAATGAAATATTGATGATAATATACGATTTGTTTAGCACATGTATCCACCTTGTTAGGTGCTCATAGCTTTTTGAGGAAGTACTTCCTCCCACTACCCATTTACCTCACCTGGGTTGAGTGCAGCACAATGTGGGTAAATTTCTTGCTGATGGAAAACAACAGGCCATGGCTGGGAATCGAATCCACGTCCCTCAGATTGAAAGACGAGAGTCTTAACCACCAGACAACGACGCCCCCACTGAATATTGTATAATGATGAAAATAGAATACATACAGATGTAGAAAGATAGTTGTCTTGAAGAATTAATGAAAGATAACAATCATGCATTTTACATATTAAGCTATATATATTCAGGAGCATAATGAGCCAAACATTCTGGGGGCATAGCATGGATGGGGCAAAAAATTGTTGCTTTTTAAACATAAAATCTAATTTTATGTAGACTTTGACTCAATATTCAGAAAATGATATCTAATTTCACCATTAAGTTGTCCTTTCCTTTTCTTTCTTTGTTCCCTTCTTTTCTTCCTTTTTTTTATATTTAATTACATAACCTTTGGGGGTTCAAATATGCCAATGGTTATAATGCATCTTTAAAGCTAAATGACAGTAGTTGCAGTAAAATACTGATTTCATGAGAAAGTCTGTGAAACCAAGGTTAAGTATTACTATATCATCGTGGATCTAGATCTGGTACAGTTACATAAACTGAACTTGGTGAAATCATAATATCTAAGCTAAAAAACGATCACACTGAAGATCGCCAACACAGATAGGCACACGTGGGACAGTGTATTATTATTGCTGGAATAAAGACCCGACGGAAGTGACAGAATCCGCGCTTATTTTGCTTATTTCTCAGCAATTACACAATTTCTTCCAGAATCCTTTGGCACATATTTTTATTCATACAAACAGACACTTTGGTGATCATTATATTAAATTCTGTAAAAAGTCATTTTGAGACCGTCCCCACAACTGGAATTTATCTTTAAGCATTCTTGACATTGCGGGACCATCCCTTCCTACATATCATGCATGGATAATTAGTCATGTCTGTCTGCCTTTCTATTGATTCATCGCTTGACAGTTCCATTACCCGTAGTCTCTGGAAAACAGCCTTGAGTGGTACCACTGGCATTACTCTCTCAGGCCCCGAAGTAGGCAGGAGACCACCATGCCCTGCAGTGCCCCTTTTAGTGGCTGTGAGGCCTTCTTCTTCCTTTCGATCAAATTTTAGGGCGCAGAAAAGTGCCCTGGCTTTTAAAAGTGGCCTTGGTGCCCTTTGTTGCGTGGTTTATTTGAAAAAAGTGCTCCTCACCAAAGTGGCCAAATAAAATTTCAAGGCCTGAAGAATAATCTTAAATTCTAATTTATTCATTGGTGTGAGCAAACCTATTCCCCAACCCTTCTCTCTGCCTATCTATCTATATGTCTGTCTGTCTGTCTATCTATCTCTCTATCCGACCACCCATTCATCCATCCCATCTATCCACCCATCCATCTATCTATCCATCCAACCATCAATCCATTCGTCTATCCATCCATCAGTCTATCCATCCACCCATCAATCCATCCATCTATCCCCCCCCCCATCCATCTATCTATATCAGTCTTTATCATTAAATCCCACTTGTACATACCCAAACTCTCACCCCCTATCAGACATGCATATATATAACTCTCTTTCTGTCTATTTCTCTCTGTTGCCCTTTGAACCCCCCCCCCCCTCTCTATCTTCCTTACCATGTTACAAATTTGATATATAGTAGAGTCGATTGCTTAATTGCATATCTATTTCATTTTTCCTTGCCTCACTTTCCATCTTCATTTTCCCACCCACACCCCTCAAACTTTGTCCCGTTCATTTTCTCTGAATCACGAAACCCACCCGAATTCTCATGGGCATTTCACCTGAACCTTTCTCAGGGAAAGGCATCGAAATTCTCGGAACGTCTCTTTTTTTTAATTAACTGGAGAAATCCCCCTCCAAATACGCTTATCATGAAAGTGCATGAAGCTTGCAAATTTATTCTTTAAGCTGTACTATAAAGAGCTCCCTCTAAGCTCTAGTGGAAGCAGGATTTTCCAGTCGATTGAGGCTTATCGGCTTGAATATTCTAAGAATCTGTTTTGAGTATTGCAAATTGCTTTGGACTTGAATTTCAGTTGGGATATTTC
Organism: Lytechinus pictus; assembly: GCF_037042905.1. NCBI lineage: Eukaryota > Metazoa > Echinodermata > Echinoidea > Temnopleuroida > Toxopneustidae > Lytechinus > Lytechinus pictus. The sequence goes on from NC_087259.1 coordinate 5,437,144, forward strand.
ATATATTGCTCTTAGTTCCCACCCCCCCCCTTCACATTGATAGAATACCTTGCCGTATTTGTTTTCTCCCCTGCATGAATGATCTCCATCATCAAGGTTTCTGCAAATCATGCCTAATTAATTGCTGGAGGTAGCCCAACCCCCATAAATGGATTTAAAAAGTGATGATAAAGAAAATAATGGAATAAATTTAATATTTCATCACCTAATGAATTGCTGATGGTACTCATCCCCCATAAATAGATTTAAAAAGTAATGATTAAGAATATAAAGGAATAAATTTCATCACCTTTGTCCAAGGGGAAAGTCTCTCTGTTACCTAATTTTTCTATGCATTTATTGTCTGTTAAAGACTTACAAAATGGGGGGGTCGGAATATTTCTGATGAGCGTGTCAGAGGTCAAAGGTCACAAATGGACAGACGAAGAGGTCCTCCAAGGTTGGGGATGGGGGGGGGGGTTCCCCTCACCATCTAACTGAGGGGGCAGGGGCAAATTCTACTAATGAATGAGAGGTATCTTCAAAACTTTTCCCTATACCACAAAAACACCTTTCTCTGTCAAACAACTTGGTATCGGCACTGAAAGAGTTAAGAGATGATAAATAATACATCTTCATCTTCTTTAGATATGAACATATGGCCTCTTGAAAGGTTAATTTATCTAAAGGGATATATGCAATCCAACCCTTCAATCCATCTTTGCAGATGATTGACTGGCTAATTCATATGCATTATTCATGTTTTGAGATTACCATCATTGCTGATAAATGGCCATGGTTGAATGAAGGAGATGAACTTTGCGTTTCCCTCTCTCTGCGTCATGCTGTGCGCAGATGCGGGTGCACTAAAAGTCACCTCGAATGTGCACATGAGTTATCGCTGTTAACATACTTGTGAATTGTTTGTTTGTATTGGCTCTACCTGCTTTTGCTCTCTCTCTCCCTCTCGCTCCCCTCTCCCTCTTTCTCTCTCTATCTTTCTCGTTCTCTCTGTCTGTCTCAGAGTCTGTGTGTGTGTGTACATTGGTCTGTCCTGTGTCAGTCAGTCTTTCTTTCTTTTCTCTCCTCCTTCTCCCCCTCTTTCTCTCCTTTCAAGGTCTGTCCCTCTCTCTCTCTCTTTCTCTTTCTTCATTACTCTTCATCTGTTTTGCCTATTTGGATGTTTTCCTACATTCCTTTAATTTTTTCTTCAGTCTGTGTAGCTTAATAATAACCTTCACTTTCCACAATTTTTTTCTCTCATTCTTACTGTTACTTAACATTTCTTTATTGTAATTTCTTTCTATCTTCTCTTGTACCCTAACTCTTCTTGTTTCCTACCGTTATATACCCCTTCAATCTCACCACTTTACATCTCAGCAAACAAATCTCTTGCTGCATAAAGGTTAAACCAGAACTACGTCGCGACGGTGTAGAAGGACGTCATAGCATTGAAATGTATTCATTGATGTAGGGACGACAGGTGGTCAAACCTTGGCAGGCTTTTTACCATTGTTCCCAACTGTCTAGTACCTCGCTTCCTTCCGCTAGTGCGTCGTTCTCCTGAACATTAAGGTGAATTCATGGACACCCTGTCTGAATCATGCACCGTTTTTTTTCACTTCTTCGGTACCCTGAAGTCTGTTGTCACAAGACATATGCTTACATAGTTATCTGTCCCTCGTTATGTTGCCATCATAAGCTTCGAGTGAAAGTTGACTAGCTGCAGTGAGCCATAATTACCTAGAATTTGTCTTTAACCCATTTGCTGCAAGAAGATTGGGATAACGTCATGAATGTTAATAGCATTGGGTAAATGATACATTACCATTTGTGATGTTATTTCAATTTATATCATCTATATTCTTTGTATATACTAGCCTTGATGATGTTCTGTGTCAAATGCATTCATGAATAATGGGAAAGAATACAACTTAAAGCCAGTTTATACTTTGTCCAGGTGGGTGTTTCATAGCTGTCTTTAAGTTAAGAGCGACTTTAAGAAATACTCTTTCGTGCTGAATAATCACCAATGAACATTTAATGGTGAATATCATTTACCACAAGAAAGGATCACCAGTCGTTCTTAAAGTCACTCTTAAATTATGAAACGGCACCCTGGATTAAAAATTTGAAATAATTGTGTGGTTGCAGCTACTGTTGTGTGTAATCATAATTGCTTTTTTTTTGTGGTCAAACAAGAACCGCTTGAGCTTTGCAATCCAAAGCAGCATTCAAAGATCAAAAGGTTGGATGGGTACCACCACACATGTACCATCAGGAAATTTTCTGATAGGCATAACCTCTGTGTGTCGCAAGCAGACTGACTGTGTCAGCTCATGCAACTGCCTGTGTCAGCTCATGCAACTGCCGTGTCTGCTGTGCGCACCCTTCACTCGAGTTAAGGGTCTGAATGTGCAGCCTATTAATGCCTTTGTGCACTGACGGTCCTCTTGCTCCTGTATGTGCCAGTCTTTGCGTGGAGACCCACTTGTTGATCAAAGTTTCAATCAGGGTCTGTGCCTGCAGACTATGCAACTGCTGTGTCTGCGGTGTGCTTGCAGTCTCAATTACAGTTTACAGCAAATCTCTTGATTTCTCTTCAAAGATTAATGATCACTCTCATTTTGTCTACATGAAGATTTCAGTTTTTGTTGATTATGCACTTCAGAAAGATCTGATATACTTCACATTCCTTGAAGCAAATGCCCCCCCCCCCAAAAAAAAAAAAATAATAATAATAATCTATTTTGATAGTGAAAATTAGTCCTTCCCTTATTGTAAATGGCTGGAGATTAACAGTAAAGTTTTGAGTCATGTAAATTGATAAAATTCAACGGTTGTGTGAATAATTTTGATGATATTTATTGCATGATGTATCTGATGAAAATAACTTTCTTTTCATTTTTTTTTTCAAATGCATGATGAAATATAAACTCTCAAAGCATTGGGTCATGAGAAGAAAAGGTTAAGCTCTTGTTAAAAATTTTTCTTCAAGGAAAGTGTACAGTAGCTAGATAGGTTGACATCCATCTATTCTAATTACTGTGGCTGCGGGATTCTCTTTATTTGAGGTCAAATACATTCGGGTAATAAATAAGGACAAGGCGATCTGTGCTTGGTAAAGAACTAAGGGATTGACTAATGCCGGAAGGGGTATGTTTCCGCAATTAGTGCACAGAGTGCCATCTGGGTTCTTCATGCCCTATCGGTCTCTGTCTCCATCTTTCTCTCCCCTTCTCTCGCTCTCTCTTTATTTATCTCTTTTTTCTCTCATGTAGCTCTTTCTCTTCTTTGCTCTCCACTCTCTCTCTCTCTCCATTTCCCACACTCTCTGCCCTCTTCTCTTCATCCTTCATGGCTCTTTCCTTCCTTGCCTCTCTACTAAGATTAATATGAGGAATCTGAGAGAGAGGGGGGGAGAGAAAGAAAGAGCGTGAGAGAGGGTTCTTTAATGGCAAGGAGAGGGGGATTGGTGAAGTAAGAGAGACAGCACGATCTCCGCTTGTCATAGAACGCGGTTTGTTTGATCAGCCGATGGCTGGCTCGTTGGACCATCACTGTTGGCGAGCTTGCCGGTTTCTGCGAAAAAAAGGGTGGTCGAGGCGATGATTGCTTACGTACATGCTGATGACAAGTGCATCGGAGTCGATCTTCACGCCTCGGTGCTACCAGCTGACGAGGGAAAATTGAGAATGCGTCCCTTGTCCATGGGGGAGCCCCTCTATCTTCCATGAATGGGGACGTCTAAGAATGGTGTATAATCTTTACGGGCGTGTGCAAGTAGTCATAAAGCCTAAGACAGGATGCTTTGTTGTTGATGGTGATTAACAATCGCCATCACTCACGTTTTGGAATAATAAATGAAGAGACGGGGGGGGGGTAGAGGCTGTGGTTAAGAGAGCAATATGTTCTGTTTCAACACCCCTCGGCTTATTCCTCGAAAATTAGAAGATAATTCCTTCCCAAGTATTTCCGATCATGAATTTATTTTTAAGGCCGATGTGTAATAATATACCATCTTTATAAGTTCCCTGGAAAGACTGTGATTATGTTCTTTATATTGGAATCTGATTTCATTTTTTTTTAGAATGTAAACATCAAAGCAAATGCATTTATTGATTTCGAGCCCATATTTCGAATTATCAATTGGGAATTCTGGTTCTGGTTTCCATTTAGCCGCGAGCTTGGTTAAACGATTCCCTGAATATATCGATAGCATATCTCTATCTCCTGAAAGGAATTTGCCGCATCTGAGTTCTGGCTTGGAGGTAGTTCTACTACTTACTAACCCATAGCAATTTAAATGAGGGCACTTTGGCCCTATTTGCTTGAATTTCTTAGGAGTTTACTGTGAAATCAAGTGCTTTACCCTTTTCATGTTTCCTGGTCATGAACTTAAAATGAATATCTTCATATATCTGTCTTATTACTTGCCCCTCTCCATTATTATTTTCAGTCTCTCTTTCTTTCTCTATCTCTCCCTCACTCTCTAACTCTGTCTATATCTCTTTCCCTCTCTTTTTTCTCTCCCTTGCTGTCTCCCTCCCTCCATCCACTTCTTCTTTGTTGGTGCCACTTCTCTTTTCTTAATTCCAATACACTTTTATTATTTCTCTCCTGACTTTCTCCATTTTTCATTGCTTCTCGCTTTCCCCTTCTATCTAAATGACTGGACTTTGCAATGGTAACTTGTACAGCGCTTATTAACCAAATATATCGTCTCTTTTCTGGGTTGTTAGTTGAGAAACAGGTTATGTTCTTTTTTTTTAATCCATGATTAAATACTGATTTCTATCATTTCCATTGGCTTTGTACTGGGTTGATCCGGTTCCAGTAGGTGGGGTCAAATACTTGCATTCACAATTCTGTCTGTTCATCATCTATATATCTCTGCTATGATATATCATTATTTATTGATTTTATTTTTTTGCATTTGTAGATATTTCTGCAAAGGGGTGTTAATTTCCACTTTAACCATCTCTTCTATTTTTCCGTCACGTGATCCCCTTTTCCCTCTGTCCCATACTTTTTAATCAATTAATTTTTGTTTCATTCTGAACAATAACAAATAAAAATTGAAATTCAATCAACCTCTTTGCTGAAAGAAATTAGATATACTAGAAAATCATTAACCATATTTGTAAAGTGAGCTTGAATTAATTGCATGAAAGACAATAATACTTCTGGATGTTTATTTTGAATATTTTTCTCTTCATATTCCATATATCATGTTTTAATTATTTTGTGTGTGTGTTAATATACTTCCTACATAATGTTAAATGCTTAATACACATTAATAGATGGTATTTTCCTTTTCCAGTCATATTGCTTCCTTTATTGAATATTTTCTGAGAAAGTAAGAATTAATCCTGTCAAAATTTCCTGCAGAGATCTGTAGTATGAGTGGGCTTTTTCTCATAATGATGATTTCACGAAAAAGAGCATGGCTAAGAGGCTTATTGGGTGTCCATATATCACGCTGCGCATATATGTAAAACCTACGGAGCAATATGCCGCTATCAGAATGTGTGTGTACACACACATGTTCAAACACACGCACTCATTCTCCCACATTAGATGCTCTAACCCACTCACCTTCATATTCTTTGTCTCTCTCTCTCTCTGTCTATCTCTCTCTTTCTCTTTCTCCCTGTTTCTCTCCCCAGCCATCTTTCTCATCTCTTTCTCCCTGTCTCTCTCCCCAGCCATCTTTCTCATTCCGCATACATGTGAGCTTGTCGCATTCCGTTTACCCTGAAACAACGCTGCATCACACCACCCGGGATCATGATTCCGGGTCGTACTTCGATATAAAAGATGATGTCATGCCATCACTGTTAGCCCTCTTAGTAATCGACATGAAACCATACGAGTTATAGGCACATGCCAAACAGGAACATATACAGCTATAAAATCCCCCGGCAACTTTTATGAGTTATCAGTCCGAAGCGACCGCGTTGGAGAGGACATACATTTTTTTTTGTCCTTCCTCAGTTGATTCAACAATTCTTAACCCCCATCCATCAATATTTCCTCACCTTCTGGTTTGTTTTAGAAGCAAGCAGCACCTGCGGCCGCGATACTCGTAGGTTACTGACGTTATCCATACTTGGAAACGCATCTTTCGCTAGCAACTCGTAGCGCCAAGCAAATAACGTCGCTGGACCTGCGTCAAGCCTTTGTTACTCTGGGAAACATCACAAAAACTTTATTTGTCAATAACTACAAGAGAGGGAGAAATAAAGAGAGATTTGGGGCACATTTGATGTTCTTGATTGGACTCTCTTGTATCATTCTGAACTCTGATGGTAAGGTCGGTCCATTCAAATTAACTTGTGAGGGTCAGTGATAGTGGCCGTGCCGCGACAGAGAGAGAGAGCGAGAGAGACACCGTCTCCCGAAACTTGTTGCCATTTTACCTCCTCATTACTCCAAGGATCAACCCGTCTCGCTTGTTGGAAAGCGTATCTTTCACAAGTCACCTGATATGATTTCCTCTCAATGCTTTGACACTTAAGGTGCAGAGCAAGGAAGGATGGTCATCAACAGACAATTGTTCTTTCTTTCGCCTTTATTGAGTTGAATTCCAATGACAAAACAACACTTCTAATATTAGTAATATTTTTACAAAGAGACAACTTCTGGGTAAAGACGCATTTTGCCTCTGACTCTTGCTGTGGTGACATCAATATCTTGATTTCCTGCCTTCGTTGTTGCGTGTGCCTTATATTTTCATCCCCGGCCAGATGATTTTTCTACTGGATATGCATTTTGGACTGCCAAGGTAGGATTGTTTAAATTCAACTTGCAATTTTCTTACTTTCTCAATCTTTTTTTTTTCTTCCAGTTATTTGCAAGAGATTGAAAAGATATTGCTCACTTATTTTTTTCCTTCCCCTTTTCCCATTCCACTTCATTTAGTCCTCATCTCTTTCTCTCTTTTTCGCTCTCTTTCTCTCTTTTTCATTCTCTTTCTTACACAGACTCCCAGGCCTCTTCTTGCATTCTCCATCTCTCTCTCTCTCTCTCACACTATCTTTCTGTTCTTTTCCTGTACTTTCCGCTCTCTTCTTGCACAATCTCTTTAATTTATTTAATCCCTCACTTGGAGGTTTCTTGAATCACAATCAGATAAAATGCTTTGATTCCCTTTCAAATAAAAACTTCTTTGAATGTCATTCTAGAAAAGAGATGTTCAGCATTGATCCAAAATGGTGTTTGAGTTGCCGTCAACACTGAGAGGTTTATTTATACAAGGTTTTGATATTTGAGAATTACTTATTTTTCCCATTGTTTTTAAAGGATGATCTGAAGTCTGAGCAGATATCTTTAATGTCTGATAAGCAATAGATGAATGATGTTTTGTTGTTTTACCCTGAATATCATATCTCCTGGTTTTGGTTTTTTTTTTTGCAAGTGAGTTGTGAAAGACCCCTCTCCTGAGCAAATGTTGGCATAATGATAAACCAAAAGAGTCATGACAAGACAATTCTTGTTCAAAATAGTATTCATGGAAAATGTTAATGAAATCTTGTATTTTTGTGGAGGTAATGAAAATCTTTACCATTGAATAAGCAGTTACTTGGAATATAATAATAATAATAATAATAGTTGGATTTATAAAGCGCTTTTTGCCAGAGGATACAAAGCGCTGCTATTATTACCCCGGCTTTAGCTCGAGCTACCATCACCGGCGCTCAGTGCATGCAAGGAATTACTCCTGCCGGGTACCCATTCACCTCACCTGGGTCGAGTGCAGCACAGTGTGGATAAATTTCTTGCTGAAGGAAAATACGCCATGGCTACGATTCGAACACACGACCCTCTGTTTCAAAGGCGAGAGTCAGAACCACTAGACCACGACGCACCCATATGTGATGTGCAGCAGTGAAGTGATGCCTTAGAAAAGGTTTCTTTCTTTAACACTGTAAAGGCTATAGCGTTAAGATCAAAACCTTGGGTATCTTTAGAGGACCTCACCCTCATCAAGTTTGAACTTAACACCAAACAGTGTAAAAGTAATAAACATAATGTGTTATAATAATACCAATGGGTGTTGAAATGACACCTTTGATTCAACATAGATGTAAATGTTTGGTGTAATCCTGTAAACATTGGCAGTGTAGTGTTAACACCACAATTTTATGGTGAAAGTGTTAATTTAAACACTGTTTGCTCGTCCTACTTCATCTGTATTCCATAGCGATCCTCCTTCCATACCTGATTTAGGCGTAACACCGAAGGCACGATCTTGTCTTTAAACAAAAGTGCTGGCTCGCATGGTACCCCAATCTATTTGCAAGTGGATTATAATGATTGCAATCGGGATTTGTATTTTGCGCTTATCATTTTATGTAAAGACGTGACAGCGTGGATGGCAGGGGCTGAAGAAAAATGAGGATATTACTTTTGCAGCCTATGGCGTAGTCGGGCACTCATGCTCAAGAAACGAGCTCTATAACATTAAGTTGCTTCATACTAGCGTTCTCAGGCAGAGCTTCTGATCTTATCGATAAGCCAATGATCATATTAAAATTCAAGAGGAGAGATAAGAGGAAGATGGAAAGGGAGGGGCAAGAATTTATAATAGAATTATCGGAGGGGGATTCCGTTCTATCTACCCACCTCATCAAGATCCAATATTTGATGGGGTAATTTAAGACTCTGAGCCATTCAAATCTTGAGAAACAAGAGAGGCGAGTACACAGCCCGTTCCTCTGTCCCAGTTCTTCATCCCGGCACCCTACATCGATGAGTGAAGTCGGAGACGCCAGTTTATGTATACTCACACCTATTAGATGACACTTGCGTAAGCGGGCGATTGTGCTGCCGAAAAATTTAGACGGACTCATCGGGACTCTCTCCTTGCCGTTCATTGTTTATTACTTGTCTTGGGGGACAGGGTTGAAAAAGGGGTTAGTAATATAGGAACCTCAGGAGGGTTTTGTTGTTTGGAACGACTGCATGGGATGATCAGTGGACTCGAGCTTTTTTTTTTTATCGTCCTTGCGCGAGATTCATTCCTCCAGGCTCTTTGAGGAGTTATATAGCTTGAAGTTGACGACTTGCAGAGTTCATTTCTTGCATGTGCCACCCTGGTGTCGTATCAGCTAACCTTGGCTGTGAAGCATTGATATCATCTCACAGCATTTTTGCCCTATCCATCACCCCGCCCCTCCCCCCAAAAAACGACTATCAACTCACCAATGGTTATTCGAGGGATGTTGGTGTCCAATCATCTTTGTGAAATACCCATCGTCTTACCATCCTACTTGTGATTATTGCGTAGAAGATAATCGATTATCATTCATCTAATGCCGCGAACCTTGCCATTCACCGGGGAAGATTATTTGATGATGTTGTTTTGTAGGAAGTTCTCGAACCCTTTCGGTTCATCGGTATCCAGAACATAGCGCCTGGGGATGTTTTTGAGGAAAGAATGAGCAAGAAACAATGCTGGATTACCTCGCATCGAAAACCAAGCCAGCCCCCGGCGCCTGCTCTCTGCGCCATCTGTCTTAAATCCAAGCTTCGAAACCAGCTTGTTTTTGCAGGCTTCAAGATGCGTATTAACAGCCCTTTCCGGATTTGATATACACAAGCCTGGTGTGGTGTACCAGCTGTAAGTGGTCCAATATGTTGAGGCGAACCTTCTTTTTTGTTCCGATCCCTTTATTTTTTTTAGGGATCACACTTGGACTGAGCTTAGTTGTAAAGTACTGAAGTGCATTTTTGGATGAACTGGTATTCAAAGTGGCAGTTTGTACGCATTCTGCAGGAGCATATTTCAAGTTGCCTTTGTTTGTTTTTTCCTTGCAATTGTGAGCATTAGATTGCTGATTTTCATGCGGCTGACTTTATGATAACTCTTGTGGACTTGCAAATGATATCAATAGATATATGCAGGGATGGCTCCAACTCTCACCCACCTGTGGGCGCTGCTGTAACCCCCTCCTGCCTCGCGCCATCACTTTCCTCCACTTTACAAACAAAAAACACTTGATTCTTACGTCGTTAGTATTCAGGGCACCTCTTTGCATGTACGGCCGAACAAACTTCACCTCCTTGTGAGGTGGCAGTTCGACCAAGAGGAAGAGATAGGGCGAGAGACAAAAAGAGAATGCAAACGGGGAGCACCGGTTTGCTTCCGTAAACAACCATATTGTAGGAGCAGGTGGTCGACGCCACATGGCTTTTTTTTTCTTCTCCCGCTGCCGTAAAGAGACATAAGCAGAATAATTGAGCATCTAATTGGTCAGTCGGAAATCTCTGTGATCTCTACATGCAGATTTTTCAATCAATAATACCTTCTTGACTGTTCGAAGATTTGATTGAGGCCTCTCTAATTAATAATGTACAGACCGCAGAAGCTGCTCCTTGATATATAGCAATTATGTCAACCCGACTTTTCAGTCATATCATCCCATCCTTTGTCAATACAAGGATACCCCTTAGAAGTAAAGTCTTTTAAAATACAGAGAAAGCTTCTGTCTGATTTTCGATTTGGTGTAGTCCCAAAAATCCTGATTGCTTGACAATTAATCAGCCAGGGTTTTTCTTTTCAGCCAGCGTCTAGTTCACGTCAGAGCTGTCAGCGGATGCGCTGTGAGCTACTTGTGTTTCACAAGAAAACAACAGCTGTGAGAAGAGACCTCGTCAACTCTCATCCTTATCGGATCATCATCTAGTAAATTTAGAAAGCTATTCTCTTTTCTAAACATCTCTGACTTCTCGGTATTGTGATCCTCATCTCTGCCTAATGTGGATACTTGCATATTGTTTGAAGATGTTTAACACTGTCATTTATTAATTTAGAGAGCATTTGCATTATTGGAATTGACGACACTGACTGAGGTCTGTGATTTGCGATTGAACTCACTGAGGCAACAACTTTGCCGATGTCATATTTCCATCCTTGGAGCTGATATATTCATCTATATACTAAATAGCATAAACAGTATTATTGAATATTTCCTCGTGATCTGGAGAGACCTGTGTTGTGAATCTGAAAGCAGCTAGTGTTTTTTTTTTACCGTTAATGATGACATCAAAATTAGTCAATGCCATGGAGATTAAACGATCAGAGACTTTTACAAAAGAAGGCACTACGTAAGTATACTATCAAGATATTCAATGCCACATTTTATTGATATGTACCTCTGCTATTGTCATCTTGGAATAGTGAATTACAGAAAAACAGGCTATATTGTACAGTGAGGAAAACAGGCACTTATGTAAATGTCTAAATTGCTGAATTGACTCGCCCAGATTTAATTTCTCTTTCTTTGGTACGATCGATAATACCTGGGGGCCATTTCATAAGGCTGTTCTTGAGTTAAAGGTGACTTTAAGAACGACTGGTGATCCTTTCTTATGGTAAATGATATTCACTTAAATATTCATTGGTGATTATCTAGCGCGTAAGAAAGGTTCACCAGTCGTTCTTAATGTCTCACTTACCTAACAAACAGCTTGATGAAACAGACCCCTGATCTTTTTAGAACAAAATGAAAATAATGAGCGATCTTATGAATAATCAAGGTTAGTCTAGGTTAGTCTTATAGGTTATGCATGATGCATGACTGGCGACCCTTTCTTATATTATATGGTATAAATCCTTTGAAGATGAATTAGCACCTAAGAATACATTCCAGCCTTGCATGAAGTAGTGCGTAACTTACTGTAAAACAGCTTTATCAAACACCTTACAGGCCCGGCAGAAGAATTCTTATCAGTATGAGCATCACAAAAATGTAGATGCATATCTTGATGAATTAACTAACCATTTTTCCTTGCAAAGCTTTGGGGCCCCATGATGTAAAGCTTAGCGATTGATTGTGGAGCTGGTTTGTACGATTGATCATACTCAATAATTCAATGTAATCAATCCTAGAAAACAGTCCTATGATCAATCGCTAAGATTTATATCACAAGCCCCCTGATGTAAGTTTCTCCATTAAGACAGGGTCATGTATCTTCAACCCTGGACCCCGTAACATAAAGCTTTGTAATTGATCATGAGGCTGATATCTATGATTGATCATACTCAATAATCAATGCAATCAATCATAGAAGTCAGCTCCACAATCAATCATAGAAGTCAGCTCCACAATCAGTCAGATTTTATGTTACTGAGCCTTGTGGCCAGTAACATTAGGCTTATCAATCGATTCTGGAGCTGATTTGTACAATTTATCATGTACAATAATCAATGTGATCCTTCGTAGAAATCAACTCTCAGATCAATTGCTAAGATTCATATTACGGAGACCTCATCATTCCTGGAATTATGATTGAATTACCAGCTTAATTTGGGAATCTGACTTTTTAATCCCGGGACTGGTGAAACAAAGCATAGCAGTCATGTAGAACACATTTTTATGATTGATTGCATTGAATATATTGTACAATTAAGTTTGCTTATTGAATCCCAACCATTAGATTTTTGGGGGCTGAATCCCGGCAAAATATCCAAGTTTACTTTACAATGCAAATCACACATACCATGACCCCAAAAGAAGTAGAGATAACGATGTTTAAAAAAATGCGGATTTACCATTACTTGTACTACACATCCCACATTATTTGCTAATGTGAAATGCCTTTAATAAGAATAATGAATCAGAATAATGTTTTGATATTGGATGTATTGTAAACTCAGTCAACATGCCTCTGTGGATTATACTTCTAGGAGTATTATAGGTTCAACCTAATCAGATATGCAATCATTGACCTCAAATATAGAATAAGGTCTTTGTAAAGACTTTTTTCTAGTTTCTCATATCAGAATTCTTTTTTTTCAGTGCAGGATTGTTTTATCCAATTTGAGATCAGGTGTTTCCTTATATTGCATTTATATTAGTGCCAGTGGCATGAAGCATCCAGGCTGGAGTGCCTCTAAGAAGCAACCATTATTGTCAGTGTTTTTGTTTGAGACACACTTTATTTTCAGATACACTGGGAAATCGATCTTCTATTTTTTGCACTTCAACTTGTACGGATCAATAACTTCATTCTAATGTTAGAGAGACCCTCAAAGAAAGGCCTCGACTGGACTGTTTTCATTGTTCATTGATATTTGCGCTGATGGTAGAGCCAAAATTCAATTTGGCCGGAAGCAGATTCCCTCCGAATAGACAATTTGATTATTAACAAGCAGCAGTCAGTATTTGTTCTGTTTCTTTGTTCAAAAGTGAAAACAAAATTGTGTATCATGTACAACATCACTAATCGAAGTGAAGTGGAAAAAGGGTGTTTTCAAATTATTAGAAATGTATTCTTTTTCCCTGAGTTCACAACAGTTTTAAAAGCTTTGAAGATCTTGTTTTAATCTGTAATTTATTATTTCTTGGAATGTTTTTTCTTTGTTTTAGTCATCCATTGCTCTAACCTCCTTTGAATTGAATTGAATTGAATTGAATTCTGTTAAAACAATTAACAATACATCTAAAACAATAACATGTGAATTTGACAAACGGGAGGATGGCCCTACTCAGCAGCATCAATGATGGTGCTGCTGGTATTCTGAGGGGTCCACAGTACAGGGATTTATGCGGATAGTATTTGTCAAAATATTAATATGTTGAGATTCACCGAGGTGGGGAATATTGATGGAGACTCGTTGTTACTTAGCCCGGGAAGTCTGGGAAGATTTTTTGTTTTTCACATGCCTGAAACAGTTTCGTCAAAATTGGATATAAAAGTGAGCTCATCCGAAAGAATGTGTTACTCAATGATGGTCGTGTTGGTTGTTCTGCTGCTGACGATGATGATGATGATGATGATGATGATTATAATGATTATGATGATGATGATGATGATGGTGGTGATAACGATGATAATGATGATGATGGTGATGATGACGATGATGGTGGTAGTGATGATGATGATAATGATGGTGGTGATGATAATGATGGTGATGATGATGATAATGATGGTGATGATGATGATGATGATGACGATGATGATGATGATGATGATGTTGGTGATGATGATGATTATAATGATGGTGATGATGATGATAATGATGGTGATGATGATGATGATGATGACGATGATGATGATGGTGATATGGTGATGGGGATGATGATGATGATGATGATGATGACGATGACGATGATGATGATGATTTTGATGATGATGATGCTGATGATGATGATGATGGTGATGATGATGAGTAGGAGGAGCACAAACTGATGATGATGATGATTAACCCTTTTCCAAGGATGACTTAACAATAATGTATGCAGCCTGAAGGGGTATTTCACAAAACATATTCACAATTGATTGCAAATGTTAATAAAAACATTTGTGATCAATATTAGCAAAATTGTATAGAATAAGTCTATTCTTTCTATTTCAAGAGACAGACTATAACTAATTGCAAATCGCCAATCAATCACAATCTTTACTACTGATTTTAGGGATCTTTATTTCATTCATAATTGATCGCAAGTTTGCTGCAGTACACCCCCCCCCCAAAAAAAAAAAAAGAGTTGGGCCTCTCAGAATACATTGATCCAAATTTGAAAATGGATGAGACGTATGATGAATTGTACCAGTATTCTGTGTTATTGGATCAGTATGTTAATATCTAACTCGGATAGCCATACGTCCATTGAATATACATCAAAGACACAGAAGTATGGGTTATAAATGTATGTGAATATGAACTATCTGAAGATGGTAGTCTGTTGTTTTTCATGGAAGGCTTTGCTGTCATCTCTCACATTTAAGAAAACGTGAGTAATTTGCATTAAAAAATTGTGGTTGACCTTTTCTGATTTCCTGATCTTTTTACCTGCATTGAAAAGAATAAAAGCAAAATAAGGACAAAAAATAGAGTTCTGTATTAGCCTGCAGCAAATATAGGATAGTGATTTCCTGCTATTCATTTTCTCTAAATTAGTTTGGAACCAACTGTATAAACAGAGATCATATTATGCAATTTCCTGTTCATTGTTCATACCTGCTTGGAAATGAATGGATGTAAAAATAGATAAAAATGGAAGATTTGAACAAGCTGGAACTCTGTTTACTTGCAGTAAATTACGTATAAACATTTTTTTTTGTTAGGCAAGAAAGGCATCAAGTTAAGGTCATATCTCACGTGTAAGAGAGCATGGGCTTTTACTAAATTGTGACTAAATTCTAACAAAAATATGTGTGTAGCAATATCATTTTTCTTGTGTACCCATTCTTAGCACAACTGAAGGTAGGTCTTAAGGTCCTTCTTAGATCATTTGTGCTGGTGCTTAAAGAAACAGAAATGAATAATGATCATCAACCTTCAATTTTCTCATCAGATTTCTTAATGCCCTTTTGCATAAAATACAATAAAGACAGAAAGGCGGACTGAAAAGGGGGTTCTGTGTGAGCCTACCAAGAACATGATAATTTTTTTTTTTTTATTCTTAAAAGGTATTAAGGTCATCCCTCACATTTAATAACATGTGAGACATTCACTCTGAAAAAACCCAAATAATAAATAAATAAAAAATGTAACATGTAGAAATGATATTATGTGGGCAACGAATCTAGTTATGTCCCCACTAAAATATGGCTTTAGAGTCCATGTGGTATGGGACATGGGCAGGAGAAAAAGTAGTATAAAATTCCAGGTTGACCTTACTTTATTTCCTGTTTCTAGTTTTTGAATATTTTATGATAGATAAAAGATTAAAATGCTGAAGTACCATGGATGTATAAAATTCTTGCAAAGGAACTTTACAATTAGTTTTTGTTTTTAATTATTTAAAACTTGCATGTAAGGACCATAGATAATGTCTGATAAAAAGCACTATGTTGATTCTTGGTGTTTCATTTTAAAAAAATTATTGACTTTCGCTGAAATGTTTGCTCTCAGCCAATCGGGTGCAAGGATTTTAGTAGCTTATCACTGTTGGTAGTGAGAATCACTGACTGACCACTTTGTGAAACTCTACCCTGCTTGTGTTTTACTAAAATTCTTTTATTGACTCTCACTGACACATTTGCTCTCAGCCAATCGGGTGCAAGGATTTTAGTAGCTAGCGAGAATCACCGACAGACCACATTGTGAAACTCTCCCCTGCTTGACCTTATTCAATTTCCTGTCCTCATTGAGGTAAAAAGGTCGGGGGCCCTTTGCAGAAAGAGAGGCATTGTAATTCAACTTTTAAAAAAAATCAAGCGCAAGTCTCTAATGCAAGCATGTTATTGGTTGGAAATCAAGTTACGATTGATATTTGGAGTTTGTGTTTGATCGCAACTCTATCTGCAACGGGCCCGTGTTACATAAAGAGATATGAAGAGGGTAAAGAAATGAGGCTAACTGGAAAGAAAGAGAGAGAAAGAGAAAGTAAGAGGGTTGTTATTGTTTTATTTCTTAATGACAAAAAAAAATATATGCGCCAATCAAAATTATACTGTCTCACTCGACTGTTTTTGTTTATTTTTTAAACAATAGATAAGGCTCTATATTTACTGAGCATGATATTTTATGAAGAATTTTCTATCAAAAAATAATCATCGAACAAAGTATCAGTAATTGCTTCTCCTCGCTTGCTAGCAGCAAGATTTTCCTTGAAGGCTTTAAGCATCTTTGTTTTGGATGGATAAAATCAGAATGCCTCATTGAATTGTTTTTTTGTGAACTTTACCCATGAAATCAAGATTATGTTTTCAGAGGACAACTGCATCATGACCTTTCCGGTTGTGAAGTTTGAATTGCCTTAAGCAATACGAGTTTGCATTGGACGCCCAAGAACTGCTAATTACTTGGCATTGGCCTTTTCCTGTTTACTATTTATCTTCATCTAGACCACATCCAATCAGTAGACCTCTCCATCTATCTCATAATAATAATGATAGGCATTTGTATAGCGCGATCTATCAAGAAACAATCAATTCCGAGGCGAATTGTTATTGTTATTACCCCGGCCTTAGCTTGAGCTGCCTTTCAGCGCTCGTGCATTAAAGGAATTAATCCTGCCGGGTACCCATTCACCTCACCTGGGTCGAGTGCAGCACAGTGTGGATAAATTTCTTGCTGAAGAAAAACACGCCGTGGTTAGGATTCAAACCCACGACCCTCTGTTTTGAAAGGCGAGAGCCAGAACCACTAGACCATGGCGCGCCCATATACCACATTCTTTGCCCAACTTCAGAAACTTGATGCTGACAGAACAAGTCCAATCCCATTGCTATGATAATCAAGCGCCCTGTACCGACGACTGTTATTAGATTAACCCATATACTCTCGCAGCACCCCTATACGGTTCCTTGCTAGGAGGGTCCCAGAGCACCTTACCGTTCCTCTAACCCGTGTCTGATGTCCCCCTGTTCGCTCATTTGCGGTTTCGATTTCGTTCTGTGACACTTATATCACACGCTAGACTTGTCGATAGTGGGATATTAAGCTAGCAACTTGAAGTAGTGCAACCTGAATAGGTATTATTTTGTAAAGGAAAATGATGTATGGCACTAGTTTCTTCTGTTACAAAATTTTATAAAAATGTATAAAATTATACAGTAATTGATAATATTTGTGTTTTCCATTGCACACCAGATGATATTGTGTTAATTTGCTCATTTTAGGATGTAATCAATTTTGTTAGCAACAATTCATGAGCAGTTTTACTTTTGCTCATTGACTTGTAATCGTCCATCTCTCTCTCTCTCTCTCTCTCTCTTTCTCATTCTTTCTTTCCATCTTGATGAAAATTCTCATACTTTCTTGCCCACTAATTTTCAAATGCTTTTTATTTCTCCAATTTTTTTTGTCACTGGGAGTCGATGCACTATAGGTTAAATAGCGCTCTTGGTTTTTGCGGGTCTCCCGGGTGTGTGCCAATTTGCACGTTTGCCGCTCACCAAAGGTTAAATGGATTGAGGCTGCCAATTTGCCTTCGCCCCAATTTCGCATCGCAATGATCATAAAATCAATAATCCTTGCTTCATGATTTCACACCGACGCAATCCGTCATGATGATTGGATTCTGTCGAATATTTTGTTCTTCATTTTTTTATTTAAGAATAATATTGACCGATGATGCCTTCATTGTCCCCTTCCTGCATGTAGCGTTGATGTTGTATACAGGTGCACTCAATGACATCAAACTCTTTAATCAAAATAATATTTTCTTTAATAAAGCTATTTATAAAGGCAAACAAGGAATGTGTTGATGATCTTATGATGCTACACGATTGCAATCAGTACACCTTTTGATATATTACAGCATTATTACCTTGATGAGCAATTAAAATGCCCACAATGGTCTTTCTTTCGTATATATACTCTGACGCATTTTGCATATATAGTTCCTCCTCCATCAACAAACAGCTTGATGAGATATGTAATGAAGTAGTGACGATAGAACAGTTTTAGCCCGACTGATATTGCCAGTAGCAAAAGTAGGATTCTGAAGGCGTAGAAATAAATGAATGGGGGCTAAATTAAAAAGAAAAAAAAAAGATGAAGAGATGGACGAGTCAGGAAGAAAGAAAAACATTAATTTTTTAGAGGGTTTTAGAGGTTTGAGGGCATATCCGCCAAGGTTCGTGTGATCTCGAAATCTGAGATTTGCCTTTGACGGAGTAGATTTACAGCCTAGATATATCCTCAGTCTCGAATTGCTGATGATCTAGATTGAGGAAGGTGATTTGGAGGAAATCATTTCTGTGTTGTCTATACATTTTCTTAGTCTGTGTTGGATATAATTCTGTGTGTTTTGCTCAAAGGAAAGTTTCTTTTTTAGAAAGAATTTCATCAACAAACTGGGGATCGTAAAATCCAATTTCAATGGCTTCAAACAGTACGTATTGACTGGTAATGTTAAGATAACTTCTGACTTTTGATATTTGGATGATCCTTACTGTGAATGTATGCTTGTTTAACTAATGAAAATGAGGTTGTAGATAGGTAATCTTTGTGCTTTAAACTTTCTGCTTTTTGTGTAGTTTCTCCTAATATAACTTTGTAAAAATGTGACAACCCATAAAATTCAATATCATTATCTGAAGTTTCAAAGTAATAATTGTAATATGAAATTGGGTTTTTTTTAATGTCATCCTGTCAGGTTTGGTTCTTATCACACCAAACAGGTGCACACATTTTCAATTATTGATATTTTCTTGACTAAAACAACAATTGGTATCTATACAAGATATGGAAACACCCACTCATGTCAAATTGAGTTCTGTCTTAATTTTCATGATTAAATGTCACTATTCAGATTACAATCTAAGAGATTATAAATAACCTATTTAGTTGAATTTGGGTTATTTCTTGATATTTGAAGAAAACCATTAAACTACAAATGTAAAATACCTAATGTCATGATATTGAGGTTACTGATAATGCATATAATGTGGGACATTGAATTTTTAAGTACTCCTATGTGTTAGCTGCGACAAAAACTCTTGGAAAATTGTACTTTGTATCATCAAGTAGTCATTTTTTTTGTAAGCGTGGTGGCTTTCTTTGATCTTCTTCCCAGGCACCAAAAAAAATATTTATTTTATTTCCGGGTGCTACTTTTCACAACAAAATGCCTGAATGTGCAACATTGGATAAGATTTAACATTGCAATGGATGGGGATTTCCAGGGGTCTTTTGAGCATTTCAGAGGGGGGGGCTAAATCGCCCCCATTCCCAGTGTAATTTATTCCCTGGTTCTTCCATTTTGCTTCTTTTACACAAGCTAACTTCTTCCATTTCCAACAGTTTCATTCTTTAACAATAACACTGAAACCTACACTGTGAGTTCTGTGTAATGTTCACAGCTTTCCTGGAGATGCAATAACATTTCCTTACGGTTAAATGCATTCAGACTCATCAGCCGTAATCAGAAAGACTTGAAAAGTCAGAATACAAGGTATTCTCGGATCAGGAAATTTGCCCTATGCTACCCCCATCAGAAAATGTATGGCATACACTCAAAGGTCAATGTGTACTTCCTGTGGTGGCTGGGCTTTAGAAATAAGGGTCCATGGTATGGCTGAACGTTCTCCCGAAATAAACAGTATGTGTTTGATTTGGGATTTTATGAGTCTTGGTTGCAATACTAGCATTTAAAAATTTGTTATTTGATTGAATGCTCTGTCTTGGACATGTAAATAGAGGAAACGAAATGAAAAAAAAAAGAGTGGTGAGATTGTGAGGTGTTATGTCTGGTGCAATGGACAAACAAGTCCTCGCACGCAAATCAAATCACGGCAAGATACCTTTCTGATTAAAGCCACATCTCGAGTCGTTACGTACGCGAGGCTGAGCGCGGCGGAGTTTCTGCGAAGTGATATCTTCCGCTGGCCTCTATGTGCCCTTCAACTAGTCTTGGATGATAACGAAAGGTTGGATGGTGTTCAAGATCCAGGCCGAAGCCCAATGAATCTCCCTACTCTCAAATTCTCTCTTAATTACAATATTCATCCTGTTTTAAGATAAGCATACTTGATGTGATGACTTCTCCTTGTACGGAGAAGGTCATCAAATCCTTCAAGTGCATGTGTATGAAGAGATGACCCTCGACCTCCAGAGATTGCCTGCTTCATTCAAAGAAATGCTTGCTTCAATAAGTAATTAACTCTGGCGATTAAGGCTATTTGATGGATTTTCATTCACGTACTAGCTCAGATGTGATGATGCAACCTCAATCTCGCTTCCATATAACTTTTCCACTAACATGGATATAATCAGAAAATTGTGTCCTCGATATAGCTTCCACCTAGGTAAATCAGAAGGATTTTTTCAACTACCATGGATATAATCACAGAGTTGTGTCCATTATATACATTTCTTGTTTCCATCATTACTTTCTCTCTGATCTGGGATTCCAGAGCCCCGTTTTACAAAGAGTTGCGATTGATCTGATCAATCACAACTATGGACGGCCAGCAACGTCAACATCTATCATGCATGTTTGTTCAAAATATTTTCTAACTATGATGTATAGTCATGCATTCATCGTTTTCTTGAAAATTCGCTGTGCTTCTCTTTGTTTACAAAGGACATTGTGCAAATTTCCTGCAGAGAAAATTATGACACTGAGGGATTTCCATAGTTACGATGGATTGGATCGATAGTAACTCTTTGTGAGACGGGGGCCCTGATTTGCAAGATAATTTTTGACTAAGATTTTTAACCAAACTTGGCATGCTGTATTATCCCTGCTCGTGAGTGGGTGGGATGGGTCGATTTTGTTGTTCCATCGTGTAATTGGTTTGATGAACATACTGCATTTCACTAGAAATGTGACCACTTTGGGAGAGGAGGTGCAAAATCTGACACATGGGTGACAGGCCAGGCTTCGTGTGGCAAACGGTCTGTACGATCTTGGTTTGAGATGAGGTGAGAGCGTGCGGGAAAGAGAATTGGAAAGAAAACATATCAAAGCTGCACCTGAAAGATACCCATACACACTAACAAACACGTAATGCCTGTAAAGGCTGTTTGTCAGACGCCTGTAGTTTAAGGCAGGGATCGTGCCGTATTACCTCTCTTACGTCATCTTCTCTGCGCACTCTGCCCGTGGGCACATGCACAATTGCGTTGCACCCATCGGTTGCTAACGCAACTCGGCGGGGTTACGAGTGAGGGGAAGCTTAATTGAGGCTCAATTGCATTAATAAATCCAACCGTTTGTTTACGACCAGATGAGATTAGTACTCCTTAAGTTGGCAGCTAATATATTTTTTCAATCGTAGAAACATAAGCTTTTTCTTCAGTTCTGTATGCCAGTCTTATTAAATGTTGTTTTTTTAGCTATCCGATAGCAGGATGACGGTTTGAATTGTCCATAGGGAGAAACAAAAATAGCAGTCTAAATTATAATATCCTGCAACAACATCATTGATTTCGTATGATTAATCCAGAAGAAAAAACACAGCATTCTATTGATTCTTCTAATATCATGCAAATAAACTTGAAAATATGACTAAAGTAAGGAAAAACGTTAAGATTCAAGTTTCTTGCCACACTCTCAAAACTATTCTGTTGGTTATTCAATTGCTGTTTAAAACATAATTGCATGTAAAACAAATTAGATTTTTTTTTTTTTATAATCGATTCTTAAATCATTGGTAGGTTCATTTTAGCACAATGACATTTTCCAATATCAGACGCCTCAGCTATGAAAGGCCGGAGGAGCATTAACCCTGAGCGAACAAATAAAATTCATCTCATGTTCTCCATCTTATCTTAGATACCATACTTGTAATATCAAGGGTGCTTTAAAGAGCACTCCTCCTTAGAATCTGATACAAAATGACATTTCCGACACCATCTCGTTCTTCCATATCACTCTCTGTATATTGTACTTCTCGGTTTCCCCACGAAGGAGGGTATGAGTTTGGGTCATGTTACTGCATCCGTCCAGTGAAATGAGGCTTACATGTCTGAGAAATCAAACGCAAGGGTTCCTAACCAGCAGAGAGAATGTGTTGCAATCTTTTGTTGTGATGGTTTCACTTTTAAAATTATTTTGAAAAGAAACTTTATATTTGTTAAGTTTAATTAGTCATTTTTTGTTCTTCCTTATGCAATATTTATTTCAATTCCAATATCTTTCCAAACTTGTAATTGCAAACAAACATGTAATGAGATAGCTTGCTCTTGTTGTTTATTTGGATTGTAAGGCATGTGCCAGTCACATGTGAATTCTCACCTATAAAATAAATAATCATTCATATGGTCAGAAAAGAATATATGGATTGTGTTTGTGCTGCTCATGTGCAATTTGTCATTTGTTTGAAAAGTATTTTCAGTGCTTTGAACAGGTTTCTCAGCTTGTGCATGCCTCCGAAGAAGCAAGCACTTCTTAGCAACACTAGCCTCGGTTCCAGTCAGTCAGTTCTTCATTTTCCTTTTCGCTCTATTTGATTTCAAAAGTTTTGATTTGAAAGCTATTATCTTGTAGAATTCATTTCTTAAATAAACTATTTCTTTTCCACGTTTTTTTTCTTCTTCCTGCTGCAGTGCTCGGGATTTGAAGGATAAAATGCGCTTTCTGCGAAGGCGTCATACAGACAGTTCACTACGAGACACCAACAAATTCAACTGCGAGAAGATTTCTTTACTCGAGGTGGAGGACGTACGGAAATGGGGCGAATCATTCGAAAACTTGTTGAGAGATAAGAGTGAGTATTTACATTTATTTCCTTTGGCACGGTAATCGAATGTTATTGATCGGCATCGGGGGGGGGGAAGCCCATATTGCCTGCAGCAGAATCGTTATTGCCCCGAGTCTTCAGATGAGGGAGATATGGTTCTTTTTATGGGCAGTGTATATATTTGATGTTTCCGGAAAGTAGATCCAGTCAATGTTGTAACTAGAATCCAAATCAGGCAGAGATAGTAAAATCATGAAGATAAATGGAGGTATTGTACCCATTATAAATAGGGTTTTCTTGTGTTACATTTTACCATTGTTACGTACATTAATTGTAAGACATTATGATGTATGTTTGTGCTGTGCGGAGACTGTCTAAACTTTTATGTTAATAAAGGGCAAGTCCACCCCAGAAAAAAACTTGATTTGAATAAATAGAGAAAAATCAAACAACAATAACGCTGAAAATTTCATCAAAATAGGATGTAAAGTAAGAAAGTTATGACATTTTAAAAGTTTCGCTTATTTTTCACATAACAGTTCTATGCTCAAGTCAGTGATATGCAAATGAGAGAGTCGATGATGTCACTCACTCACTATTTCTTTTGTTTTTTATTGTTTGAATTATACAATATTTCAATTCTTATAGATTTGACAATTGGGGCCCTCTTGTTTGAACCACAAAATGTTAAAACAATCGAATTCCACATGTTCAGGGGGGAAAGAAACTTTGTTTCCCATGACAATGAGGAGAAAGTTAGGATATTTCATATAATAAAATACAAAAGAAAGAGTGAGTGGGTGATGTCATTGGTCCCCTCATTTGCATACTGACCAGGATGTGCATATAACTGTTTTGTGAAATTTAACGAAACTTTAAAATGTCATAACTTTCTTATTTTACATCCAATTTTGATGAAATTTTCAGTGTTATGCTTGTTTGAATTTTCTTTTTCTATTCAAATCATCTTTTTGTTGGGTTGGACTTGTCCTTTAACTCTTTCTACGTGTCCTCTGGTGGCCAGGTGGGATACTGCGGAAAATACATGTACATAGGTCTATTCCCAATATTTATGCAAACTAAGAAAAGAGTTTTGTCTAGATGTAAATGACCAGCTCAGATGTCTGATAAGTTTCATAAGTCACATCATTGACACCTTACTAATGCTTTAGATGGGCTTTAAAGCTAAATGATAGTAGTTGCAGTAAACACTGATTTCGTGAGAAAGTCTGTAAAACCAAGGTAAAGTATTACTATATCATCGTGGATCTAGATCTGGAACAGTTACATAAACTGAACTCTGTGAAATCATAAAATCTAAGCTGAAAAACGATCACACTGAAGATCGCCAACACAGATAGGCACACGTGGGACAGTATATTATTATTGCTGGAATAAAGACCCGACGGAAGTGCCCGAATCCGCGCTTATTTTGCTTATTTCTCAGCAATTACACAATTTCTTCCAGAATCCTTTGGCACATATTTTCGATTCATACAAACAGACACTTGGGTGGTCATTATATTGGATTCTGTAAAGAGTCATTTTGAGATCGTTACCACAACTGGAATTCACCTTTAACATTAGGAAGTTATTGTCCTTACTGGAATTTTTTTTATAATAACTCCTCCCCCCCCCCCCTCCCTAAAACACCTTTTGATATTTTGAGATGACACCAATAAAGTGTAAACACAATAAAAGACTTAAACTTGCATGTTACACCACACCTTTTGCTAGTCTGCACACACAGACTCATATTTGATACTTTAACCAATTATACCATGTCTGGAGTGCAGACTAGACGCCAAACTCTCCGTCTGTGTCAAGGGCCAGCCATGGTACATAGTGAATCTAGTCTCACTTCTTCAGACTCTACATTATGTACTATGCAAATTGTGAAAGCCAAGGGTCTGTGCCTGCAGACTAACCTTTTGCTGTACGATTGGTCCTCTTTCCCAGTCTCTCGGCCAACTCACACAACAAATACGCATATTAGCGTCTGAAGAGGCTTACAGTTTTGTTTTTCGGAGGCATGCCGAGAAAGTGGGTCGAAGTGCATTTTACTGGAAGGCCATGATTGAGCTAAAGATGTGGCCAAAGATAGAATGATTTCCATATCAGATTTGTCTTTCAATAAATCCCAGAATTCTCGTCTCCTCATTGACTTTATAGTTTCTTCTAGAATCAGGGATATCATCCATTTCTATTTTTCATCCAATTTTGAATACTTGGATTGAAACAATATCGCTAGAGTATCATTTTAAATGGAGAGTGAACTGAAAAGCACTTTGTATGGTTTTTCATGAGCTGTGTGTTGCAAAAAGCTAGTCTTATCTACATTTTTAGACAATACAGAGGATAAATTCGCCAATATTATTATTTGTATAGAGAGACTCAATGTTTTTGAGAGGATATTTATATATTTTGCACTTTTTTTCTTCTGGGAACATAATTGTCAAGGTGTGAATGCATTAGGTAGTCAATTAGAATGATTAGTGTGCTTATCATTTAAGTGGGTTTATATTTCAAGACTACACTGCTAAGAATGATGCATTGTGGGTTGGGAACCTGGCCAGATTTTGAGTCAGCGAGGACATGAGATGGTGCCGTTGGCTCACGTTTTCTGTTATGGTTTTTGTGGTTTTGTGCAATGTGTTGGGTATGGTGTTGCAAACCTTTTTTCTTTTTGACAGTGGATGAGGAATTTTATAGAGAAGCCATAATTTGAAGAAGAAATCAAGCAATTATATTTGCAATGTGGATAGGATATAGCTTGAGGAATGCCCAACTTTCCAGCGATTGAATTATCCAAAAATTTATTTTATTTGGTAATACCTTGCGATGTTTCATCTTTCACATTTCCTAAACGTGTGTGAATGAATTTTCTGTTCTCACATTAAAGTTGACTGTTTATGGAAGTTTTGATTATGATAAGAATTATAAATTTGGGATGAAGCTAATGATACTAATAATAGTAATGGTTCTAGTTGTTTTTTTGAGATAATTGGGAAACAAGAATAAGAAGAAGCAGAAGAAGAACAAGGAGGAAGAGGGAGAAGAAGAAGAAGGAGAAGAAGAAGAAGAAGGAGGAAGAAGAAGCAAGAGGAAGATGAAGGACAAGGACGAAAGAGATTAATGGCCATTCATTTTGTATATCATAGAATTAGCCACTTCTGGGAAATTAAGTGCAGTTATATAAAAAAAGAAAAACAATACAATATCGACAATCACGATATCCATTTTTGTTGGATATATTTTTCAAAGAGTCTTTGAGATTTGTTTGTACAGCATTGACATGTGTGACATGAACTACTTTACCAGGGGGTTATTGCAAATCTGGTGCATACGTAAGGGAATGTATCGGGTAACAATTTGTGCCCCGAGAAAGTAAGCTTTTCAGATTCAAGAATCCAGCAAGAGACGTCAGGAATAGAAGGGGAAAAGTGTGCAGGTATTAATTGTGCCCCAAGAAAGTAAGCTTTCAGATTCAAGAATCCAGCTAAGCTCTTCAAGAGGCGTCAGGAATAGAAGGGGAAAAGTGTGCAGAAAAAAGGGGAATATCTTAATAGCAAAGAGAAAGGTCTAATGTCAGAAGTGGAAGGGAAAATATGCTTTTAAAAATTGTAAATATTTGAACCATTTTTTGTTTTCATACTTTCATTGATGTTTTCTTTCCGTTTTTATCTGTTCTTTCCCTAGATGGGCTGGAAGCGTTCAGAAAGTTCCTCCAAACCGAGTTCAGCGATGAAAACATTGAATTCTGGTTGGCCTGCGAGGACTACAAGAAGCTCAAATCCTCGAAGCTTTCTTCCAGAGCAAGGAAGATATACGACGATTACGTCACGATACAGGCCCCAAGAGAGGCAAGTTTTAAAGCGGAAATGGGAGGAGGGGGGGGGCTTGGGTGGTCTCCAGCCCACCCCCCCCCCACTTTTTTTTTCAAAAACGTAAAAATGACCATCTGATTGTGATTTTTTGCATGGTCAGCCCCCCCCCCCTCCTCCACTTTTGGCTCAGCCCTCCCCCCACATTCAAAACTGTTCCACGGCCCCTGCACTGGACATAAACGAACAATTATACAGTAATAGCATATATAACCATCATGAGAAAGTTTTGTAATGTTTTGACCAAAATATATTTTCAGGTATCAATGAAAAACATGTCCACAATTGTGAAGGCACGTCCTCGATCATCTCCCAATCTGGCAATACCTCAATGATAATTCGACACATTCCTTATGTTTGCCCCTGGTGCAAATGTATGGGAACGTGCCGTCCTAAAGACAAATTATTGTTGTTCAAGAGCTGTTTGTCGTTGGTCAGGACCCTTTGTAAATCAATATTCTTGGGATGATTGAAACAACCAAAATAGACATTTTGTGTGTGCGCTTGCATGTAATGAATGGATCAAAAGTGGAGGAGGTGTTTTGGAACAGTGTTCAAATCATTTACACCGTGAAACTGAATTGAAAGAGGGACCTGCCTGGAGGCATTTCCTGCTAGAAAGGTCTCTTTGAATATCAAAAAAGTTAAAACATGAATAGGCAAATATCTCTACCGCTTCATAGGTAGAGGAATAAATATACAGAAAGATTAAATACATGAATTGCCTATAAATATATAATCAACATCAAATTGATCATTCATTCAACCTTAATCAAATTATTTTTTTATATATATTGAAAACCTTGCGTTGTCTGAAGCTTTCGTTGATACTTTCACCCCCCCCCCCCTGAAAGATTTGATGATGATGATAATAACATTAAAGTAAAGTAGATTTTGAAATAAAAAATGAATATATAATAGTAATAATAATATATAATTAGAAAGATGAAAGTAGAAATTAGAGCCAAAATTTATCATTATTGAAGGTTTTGGGTTTTTTTTTCAAACTTGTAATCCATGACGCTGCCGCCTTCTTACTAAAATACCCCCTCCCTCATTCATTGGGTGGAGGGGGCAAAAATATAAGTTTTACTCTCATTCAATTTTAGTTTCCTAATTACGTGTACGTATTCGTAGTGTTTCTTGTCGGCAGGTTAATATCTAAACTCTAGTTGTACCTTGCCTTTTATATCAGTATGAACCTTTCGGTACTCAGTAGGGCTGCCGGAGGGTGATCTTGTGGCAAATAATTGCGGTTACAACGTAACCCGACAAATATTGATCTGCTCTGGCCATGCATATTTGCTAGCAGTGCAGCAGCATGGCAATGAATAGAGAAAGTTCGTTATCGAGGCATGTAGCGTCTATCGACAGACCTGCATAAGGGTATCAGGTGCGACAGGTTTGATTTCCCAGAAAATGATCAGGTCGTTTGTTCGTTTTGCAATCTCAGGGTGAAGACGTCATAAGTGTGTCTATCTGGAACGGGATATTTCACTTTATCTTCTGTGTCTTATAAAGGTTTATTGAACAAGGACATTAACTCTAATTGCAAAAGAGTTAATCTGGTCCATAATGACACTCCTCTCAAGAGTGAGACGAGTGCATTATAGCTCCTTCTGGATGGAAAATGTCTGAATATATACACTGTTCACTCCAGAAGGAGCTATATTATGCACTCTCAAAAATGCTAATTCCACTCCAAAACGACTGGTCCCTCGTCTCACTCTGAGAGGTGTGGCATTTAGAGTGTTTATATCACTCCACCAGAGTCCTCTTTCATAAGACTTGTTATAGTAACAAATACACGACCTCTATGACAAATTTACCATTAACCAATCAGATTGAAGGATTTCAGTAGATTTTAACTGTTTTTGCAGATTTGTCAGTACAGCAAGTTCGATGAAACGGGTCCCAGGGACCCATCGCAGAATGTGTTGCGTTTGATCACCATTAAAAAAATCAAGCACAAGTCCCGAATACGCGTTTTTCATTGGTTGAAAATCAAGTTGCTTTGAATTTTAGAGTATTGTTTGATTGCAACTCTTTGTGCAATAGACCCCTGGAACGTTGAACGGTTCCATGACATTTGCTCTGGCGACAATTGATCCGATAGAAAATCTGCACCTTAAGCCAATACTAAATGAACCAAAAACTTTATTACAATCCCAACTAACCATATGCCCTCTGAGAACAAAGCAAATGTCGCA
This sequence comes from Lytechinus pictus, assembly GCF_037042905.1. Lineage (NCBI taxonomy): Eukaryota > Metazoa > Echinodermata > Echinoidea > Temnopleuroida > Toxopneustidae > Lytechinus > Lytechinus pictus. The sequence continues at coordinate 5,466,308 of NC_087259.1, forward strand.
GGAGCATATGTCGTGTCACCCCTTGAACAGGGTAGTGATTCATTGAACACCTTGTCGGTGAAAGTCTCTTTCAGGTCTGGGATAGAAGGGAAACTGACATCCAATCAAGAAGACTATTTTTATCTTTTTCTCAAGGAGGAATTGAGAGGATAAATGAAAATAATTACGGGGATTCATCAGCAGCATGGCGGCTTCGGTTAGAATATATTTTTCTAATAGAGGCATTTAAGATTGTAGGACGGAGCTGGCTGCATGCAGCAATTAATAATTTTCTCGTATTCTCTTCTTCTCCATTCGTAGGTTAACCTTGATTCCAGGACGCGGCTGGAAACCGTCGACAATCTGAGCGCACCAGACGAGCACACGTTCGACCAAGCCCAAAAGAGGATAGAAGCGTTGATGGAGAAGGACTCCTACCCGCGGTTTTTACGGTCCGAGATTTATCAGAAGCTCCTACGCGAGAGCAGTAAAAAGGGGAAGTGATGAGGGCCCAGGTAGTTGCCATTTGGCGGACTCAATATGAACCACATCTTTTCACGTTTTTTAATGTATTATATATATTACGAAGAGACGTGTGTTAACTCTGTAGCGGTGAGAAGAGGAGGTGGAGCGAACCAAAGCACTTTTAGTCGTACACTCGTAGAGTTCTGCACCCGAGGGCTACAACAATAGCTGCATCATTGACGCGTTGGGGATCTTATAATAGTGCCCCCTCTGTTGTTGAGATGAGATTACTACAGATGGAGAGTCTTTCCTCCAGCCAAGTTTGGATTCATGCTGAATTGAAACTCTGGGAAGTTTTTCTGTTTGTTTATAGTGATATCTCCGTAGCAACGGATAATCTTTGATAGCCTATCATGAGAACTTGTACATTTTTTAGATATTGTTTTTTTTTCTTTTTTAGCCATTTGGAAACTGCTATTCTGGCACCTGTCAATCACATAAGCATCACCATGACAACCATCTAACAATGCACCTGTGCACCATGGTACAGACGACAGAATCTTGCCACGTTTGTTACTGTAATATACCGCCCTCTGTAGACTGCAATAATAGCTAACGATCACCCGGCCTGCTAGTGAATAAGCAACTCGCCCACCCCCCTGAATCTGTGTTATGTGCAATGTTATTTAATGGTGTTCTAGACTATTTTATATACGAGTTGTATAAGAAAATCGTGTGCAGTAGATGTAAATGTTGATAGGTATTTTGCTCTTTTTGTTTGCTTACAAATTGATTCTCGAATCGTGTGGGTATACAGTATGTGATTTATTCAAGGGATTTCTAGGTAAAATGTTTTGGTTGCTTGGGATATTTTTTTCCGAAAACTCCAGAAGTTTGAGACCTTTTTACAACTGCTGTATGAAACTTTAGTGTATTCCTACATGTAGATACATTTTTTTAATGTGTATATCAAACAGTGCAACTCAAAGCTGATAGAAAAAAGTGCTTTGCAAGGTATTTTCCTAATTCGAACTATATTTGTCATATAATAACATCACTGCCATAGTCTAGAAGATATGTCAATAATTAATATTTCTGACTTCTAATGTTACCAAAAAAATATTCAGTAGTTGAAAAAATTACTATCAATTCCAACAAATATTCTTTATCAAATTTCCTGCAAGGATGATAGGGAGATGTGTTTTTGTTGTTGTAAGTTTTCAAATAAATTGGCATCAAGTGTATTCTTGTTCAGGATTAATGATAGGAAATTTGAAATATATATATATACTCCTGAATGAATTCGCTTAACTTGTTCCTTTAAGTCTGTTTTCCTGTCTCAAACCTACTTCTTCCCACTCCTTATATTCTTCTTCCTCTCTCATCAATAAATTGTCCTTTTCTTAATTTTTGTCTTATGTTTATCACTCCTACACAAGAATACTCGTAGTCATTATAAAAACTTATTCTTTTATATAAATGATACAAAATTGTAGACAAAAGTAGGAATTTCTTCTTTTTTTCAACAAACTGAAGCCATTGAAACCCTTGTTCCTGTTGCCATTCCAACTCCCCCTCTTTCTACCCACTCCATCATTTTAACTTCATTATCTCTTATTGAACTTTTATCTACCTTATAATCTTAATATCCCCACCTATGTATTCCTAAGCACAGTAATTACAAACAGATGCTATTTCTTAGAAAAAAAAGTAATTATCTTATTAATCATTTTGTGACCAAAGAACTTATTGCTTTGGGAAAAAAGGGGGAGGCCAATTAAAATTTCCTGTTATTCAGTTCATTTTTAGTGACATTCCTGCTATATATAAGGATTGTGGTTTGAATTTCCATCAAAGGAGCTGCCCAGCATGTGTATGGTTTAGACAACACATGTGACAATAACTATATGTATTGTAAGCCATTTGATCATTTAATAATATCTTGTGTCAAGAATGACATTATTGACACCAACAAAAAAAAAGATTTCTAATACTAAACTTTAGTGTTAAGCTCGGTGCATACTATGCGATTTGATACGATGCAGCTTGTTAATAAATCAAATTTTGCGTTGAATGTGAAAGTTCCAAGAAGTAAAATGATTTTATTTGAAGTTTGGCACTATGTAAGGAATAATAAAATCATAAGTTTGTTTTGCGGCCAGCCCTGTGGTTCGAGTAAAGTCCAAATTCTTGGCTTTAAGTGGAAGCCGATGATGACGTCATTATGATTTGGAAATGAATTTGCTTTTATTCCTACAGGGAGGCTCGCACTGGACTGAATTTCGATTTCAGTAGTCCAACCACTATTCTGAAACTCTGAACGCCAAGATTTCATTGGTTGGAATGTTCATATCGAATGTTATTACGATTTCTTTGACATTCAGATCACAGCAAATCGTATAGTGTGCTGGGGGCTTTACTAAGGAAATGGTTTATTAATATCAAGAATGGAATTCTGGGTATCAAGAAATAGTATTAATTGATAAAGTGGCTTGCCATACATATATTGGTTTATAAAATGGCTTGCCATACTTATATTGGTATATGCTTGATACTTCGTTTTCTAAGGTGTGACATTCCTTAAAGCACCCTGGCCAAGGCATCAACATTACCCTTTTATCATCTGAATTAAATAGTATCTACCAAAAATCTGTATGTGGGAGTGTCAAATTAAAATTCCGAAGCAATCATTTTGTAATGTAAACTGGACATTTTAAGTGCGACTCTAATGGGGCGTTGCAAGAAACTTGCGATCAATTGCAAGTCTATTTTCGTTCCTGAAATCAAGCATATGCCGTGCAATTAATTGCAAATTTGCGATTGATTGCTACTCTGCTCCATGAAACAAGGAGTATAATCTGATTTTCTAAAGTTAAAAGTGATCAATCAACTGGAGAATTGCAACACAATAATTGCGATGATTGCAAATATTTTCTTGCAACACCCCCTAAGTCATACTCAACTATTTGTAAAACACCAACCTGATTTCTAAATAAGTTTTTCTCATAACTCAAACTAGATATTTCATGGACCACTCAGAAGAGAATGCACACATTCTCCAGTCTTTGACTAATGGTGTGAATTACAATTTGGAATACTTGAACATTTTTGAATGATTGATAGGGAGTGTATCATTATAACAGTAAATAGTATGATTAAACAGTAAAATATAGGATATTGTCTGATGGCAACAAGGGTAATATGACAACTCCAGCATTTTTCCAAGATGAAAGGTCAGAGGTCAAACTCCAAAGAACATCTTACTTTGAATGACAACTCTGTTTTTAAGCCCAACCAACCACTAGTCACCAACCAGTGAGTTACTTTACTTGGAAATTAAAAGTCATCCACAGAGTGTATGCAATACAAGAGACCACATTTTCCCCCAACCACCCAGTGCCGGCCGCACAGAAACGTTGTTAGCCTCACAAAGTGCTAACAGTAAGCCCAGTCACATCTTTCGGATTGTGAAGTCAAAACATTTATTTCAATGTCTAAGTAATGTATTGTTGTAACATTAGGCATCGCTGCCACATTATCAGTTGTAACAGGGTCTCTGTTAGCGCTAACAACGTTTCTGTGCGGTCAGTACAGGTCGCTTACACAATTATATATGACTGGTAACCATTAAGGAGCATATGAAATGACTGAATAGAGATATTCAACATGCGACTGTGGAATTACTACCAGTTACACGTCGGGGATCTGATCTTGTGAATGTGTGTGGTTTTACAATTTTATGTGCACAGGAAAATTCATATCTACCAATCAGTCAAAATGCACAATTTTTATGCATAGCTTCTTTCAGTTTTTTTTTTCTTGAAAGGATTATATTTATAGAGAAAGTCGTGTGATTGTACTGCAGGTCTCGGAACAAGGTGTAGAAAATAATGCTATATTTTTGCAGATAATAAACGCCAGAGGTTGATGTTTTTTCTATAATCATGGGTATGATTTGTATCAGGTATTAGCAGTAAATACGACTTAGAAATATCATATGATATGATATTATATGACCTGTAACATCACTATGCACATGTGTGAATACTAATATATAGCCTACACCTCGTGTTGATCATAGTCATGGATATGTGTTTTAGACAAAAAAGATGATTTTTCTATCATTTTTAGACTTGATGTCGCGTCTCAATGATGTACAAGTGGCGCTTTAAATCGCAAACTGTAATGGTCCCAGCCTGTCCCATGAATTCTTCAGAGGATATTAGATCTGAAGTATAGGTCGTTATTCTGAAGCGCACAGTTTAATGAAATAAAGAATGAATGTGTTGTAGAGAAACTTTATTGGTAATTAAAGATCCGGAGTCCTAAAAGATTTAATAATAACCCGTTTTCATCCTTTTATAGTTCCTGTTGAGTTCTCTTCAAAATATGATTGTTAAGAGGAAGTCGCTACTGTAGCATGCATTGGCAGTGATCCCGAGGGGGACATGTCTCCCCCACCCCCCCCCCCCCACTCTTTTTTTTTTTTTAATCAGTTGGTCTCTCAAAATGGTAGTATAATATTTCATCTTTTTGTCAGAGTACATACACTCTAAATTAAAAGGATTTAAAATAAATCCAGATCAGCTGTGAAAAGTAACCAGTTATTGGATTGAGACTGTAACCTTTTGGATTTAAATATGAATCTAAAAGATATGAATCTCAATCTTTTGAGATTAAAAAAGATAATCCTCAAGATTAAAAATGAATCAAAATTTATGTTGGTCACTCTATTCAGAGCCATTGCCGGTGATCCCGAGGGGGACATGTCTCCCCCCGCCCCCCCCCCTCACTCTTTTTTTTTTTTATCAGTTGGTCTCTCAAAATGGTAGTATAATATTTCATCTTTTTGTCAGAGTACATACACTCTAAATTAAAAGGATTTAAAATAAATCCAGATCAGCTGTGAAAAGTAACCAGTTATTGGATTAAGACTGTAACCTTTTGGATTTAAATATAAATCTAAAAGATATGAATGTCAATCTTTTGAGATTGAAAAAAGATAATCCTCATGATTAAAAATGAATCGAAATTCATGTTGGTCACTCTATTCACAGCCAATCTGGAATTATTTCAAATCCTCTGATATTTAGAGTGTATGTGGTGCATGTAAGAGCAAAGGTCAACATTTGCATTAGAGAAAAGACCATTTCCCTTCAAATCACACTTAATGTATGCGCCCGATCACGTTCGATGTCCAGTGGACCTTACTGAACTGGGAGAGGCATGCCCTATTTGTATAATTTGTTGTTCTGTTGCTATTTTGGGAAAACATTCAGCATATGGAGTGTGGCTATTGGCGTAGGTAGAAGAATGTAAAGAGAGTTTTGGCAAGAACCACTGTGATTTTGTCCCAGAATAGATACCGGTAGAGCATTGATGTGCAATGATGATATTTATTATTAGCCCCCCCCCCCCCCCCCCCCCGGCTTTTTGAGGAAAAAATAAGGCAAAAGTATATTCCAGCTTCCCTTTTATACCCTGCGGCATTTATAACAATGACTTTAGCAAAGATGGCGTGTGTGTGCGTGTTTGTCTGTATGTTACCTAGGCTTTGACATACCTACATCCTATTAGAACCATTACACGTTGGAAGCTAAAAAAAAGGGATCACTCTTATACTTGTGGCCCTCCCACGCTAGCCATGCATTCTGTGTTTCTAATCTTTTATTTTTCATTTGTGTAGATTTATATTGTGAATATATTATGAAAATGAAATGACAGTAAGACCATTACAATAAGCTTTTCTTTGTCCGTTGATGTCTGTGTATAGCCAAAAGGAGAGAATTACAAAATGAGACATACTATGAGAAATTATATGTTGATACTTTGAAATAAACACATCCACACAAGGTATATTAGCACCTTCTGATAAACCAGAGTATTGCACTTTTCTTTATTTTGTTCGATAAGTTTGGAAGAGGATTGTCGGTGTTGGTTGTGTATTGATGGAATGGCGGAGGGGGCGGTTCCAAGACATTTGCTTCGGCGACAATTGCTCCGCTCTGAATTCCACACGCAATTGGAATGACTACCTTCAACCTTGGATTCAACACTATACCCTATCTTAACCTATATAACGCAAAACCCTATTGCGACCCTAATCCTATATCTTAGACGTAATAAATCCCTGAGAAATTGTCGCCAGAACAAATGTCGTGTCACCGAGAGGGCAGATTGGAAGAGAGAAGGACAAAAGGTTACATGGAAAGGAGGATAGAGAGTAGAAAATAACGGTGAGGTGGAAGAGAGAGAGAGAAGGAAAGATAAACGGGACCAGAGGCCATGAAGGAGAAACAGAAGAGAGGCCATAAAGGAGAACCAGAGGAAGATGAAAAGAAGAAAAGGAAGGGGAAGAAAAGATCGAGAATGGAGATGATAATAACAAGAAGACTGAGAAAAATGAGAAAAGAAGAAGAATAAGAAGAAGAAAGATGAAGAGAAGGAGAAGAAGAAGAATGGGAGGAGAAGAAAGAGAACATGAAGAACAAGAAAAAGAAAGAATGAGAAGAAGATTAGTGCAAAACAGATTACGAAGGACGAAGAAAGAGGGAAAGGGGAATGACAAGAATCTGACTGTAAACAATTAAGAAAATCACACCAACAAAAAAACGAAGAAGGAAGCATTCATGTTCAAAAATAGTTTTGGATAGATATGAGAGAGATTTTATACAGCGGAAGATCAAAATACATTGAAAACATAAGAGAGAATGGAGAAGGGTGAAAGAAAAATCAGCATAATGCAGTCGAAATATACAGAATAAAATGAAAGACAAAATGCATACAATATTAATGAAAGCTATCTATGGAAAATGAAAAGATGAATAAAAGGTGAAGATTTTCTTGTCAGAATATAGAAAATTTGAGATATCTTTTGTTTTTCTTCAGTAACGAGCGAGGACCAACATGATTATTGAAGAGATGCAGCAAATTTGGTTCAAAGAAAAGAGGTGGTGGGGAGATTCTGCATGGGTGAGGGGTGTGTGATGATAGAGAGGGGAGAAGAGGAAGGGGATGACACTATTGGGGTTCAAATTTGAACCCTTAGGGTTGGTACAATAGCAGCACCCCTGGGGTACGCTAAAGAGTGCAATTATGCTTATTTGTGCATATTTAAGGGTACAGTTAGCTATATTAGGCACCCTTTAGGGTGCAGAATTGAACCATTGTATTAAAGGTTCAAATTTGAACTTTTTATAATGTCAAGTATCATGCACTTTAAGAGGTGAAAAGTTGCATCCTTTGGGGTGCAAACGAGCATTTCTTGGTGCAAATAATCATGAAGAGGGGCATTTCTGCACCCTTTTTTCCACTAAGGGTGCAAGATTACACCCCCAAAGAATTGGCAAAAGTGTTTCATTTACGGTTAAAAAATTTCTTAGTTTGTAGTGAGAGAGAGAGAAGATAGAACATGCGGGCGGGGGGGTTGTGTGTGTGTGGGGTGGGTTTGTATAACTTTTTTTTAAGGAGAGGGAGGGAAGAGTAGAGGAATGCACAAATTTCCAGGGCGGATGATAGTCGCAGCAACCCAAAATAGAATAAACCCAAAGCCGAATCAACATCTTAAGACTTTTAGTGGTAGTTTTTTTAGGAAGAAAGAGGAAAGGAGTTGCACTTGGGGGCAAATCTCTCTTAAATTAAACTATAAAATGGATTAACTGGCTGAGGAAAATGAAATTATTAGGGATCTCGTCCGCCGTGACGTCCAGAGTTGCACGTCACTCTGCTTGCTGTTCGTACAGTGTTGTTTCATCATCAGGGGGCTGAATCCCCGGCTTTGGGATTCTCTGAAGTACAGTCTAAATAAATTCTCTAATAAGACGTACCCTTCTCCTTCTAATGAGGCTTTTGCACTTTCAGCAGGGAACGTGTGAAAACAATGATACTCGGAGACAGTATTTTCGTTTCTCTTCCCAATTTCACAGCCCCTCCCCTATCTCTGCCAATAATAAAGAATTTGGCCTAGGTTTACTGTAAGAGGGGAGGGGGCTGCCTAGGGGCCATGAACCCCCCTCCCCCCCCCCCCAAAAAAAAAAAAAAAAGATCACGACCAAAGAAACAAAAGAGAAATGTAAAGACACGGAAAAGAAAAGTGTGAAATATGAAATGATTATCTTAACGTTATGCCAAAGTCCATAAGCAAAATAGGTTTTATATCATAAAAGGTCAAAGTTTTGCAGGCTCGCAGCTTGTAAGAAAGTTATCCCCATGCAATACCTGACCCACTCAAAATTCTTTGCTCATCGCTCCACTGATCTACTGTATCGTGCTACAAAATATTCATGTTTCTTCTTCAAATACGATTAGTCAATGTTATTTGTAGAGAGTTGCGAGAGTTGCGATTGATCCGATCAACCACAACAATGAACGGCCAGCAATGTCAACATATAAAATATTTTCTAGATGTGATGTATATTTCATACATTCACCGTTCTCTTGAAGATTCAGTGTGCTTCTCTTTGTTGCAAATTTTCCGAAGACAAAAATATGACAATCGTGGATTTCCATATACTTCAGAGGTTGATTGGATCAATCGTAATTCTTTGTAAGACGGGGCCCAGAAATAAACAATATGCCTTTTATAATATTGTTCAGTGAAATATTAACAAGACTGTTCTAAAGCACAAGACAGGAGATTAACCGTGTGTTTGAGCTACTTGGTGGACTCTTCCCTTTAAAGAGGTAATCCTTGCTGAAAAAAAATTATATCTAAATGAAGCGAGTAAAATTCACAAAGCAAGATGCTGAAAATTTCATCAAAAAATCTGATGATAAATAGCAAAATTATTGAATAGCAAAGTTATCAATATTTTATGTAAACAGTTATATGCACATCGTCATAAATATCGGTGGGCTGATGATGTCACATCCCCACTTTCCTTTTTCTTATGTTATTACTTTTTGAAATCATATTTTTTTCGTATTTTCATACATGCGTGTATGATACATGTGTCCCCCTTAAAATAAGATAGATTGCAGCAATTGATATCTTATGCATTTCATCAGTTGTCAATCAATTTTTTTTTAGTTCTTGGAGGACAAAATCTGAATAAAGATAACTTCCTGTGATAAAATACAAAAGAACAAGGGGGATATGAATTTGCACATAAATATTCATGAAGACGTGCCTAGAAGTGTTTCATAGAAATAATGCAAATCTTGAAAATGTCGTAACTTTGTTATTCCTTTGATTTTATCAAATTTTCAGTATTTTGTTTGTCTGATTTTTCTTTATTTTTTTCAAATCATATCATTATTTCCAGCCTGGAGTACCCCATTTTTTTTATATTGCTGATCGACAAAAGTGTATGAATATGATTGCCCATCAAACTCTGATTATAGGGAGGGGCAACTACTGAACTTCATTTGTCCAAACTGGAAAGAATTATTGATGACTTTGGAACTATTTTGGGCTGGCGGAAGAATTAGGGCTATTTTAACTGTTTCAGGTGATGAATTTGATCCCATCAGGAGATGTCTTCATAACTGGCGATTTATCTTTAAAGTGAGCTGGCTACGATACCCTTTTCTGGTCAGATATGGAATGTTAGATATATATCCTATCCACTGGTAGTACACATTCGGCCCTCAAATTCAACTGTATTTTGTATGAATTTTTTAACAGTGCCATTTTAACACACAAGTCAAAATGAAATGTTTTACGCGCGTGATCCCGCCAGCAACACAAATTTATGATGATGGAACATCACTGTATGAAACATGACTTGTGATGGCGCCATCACCAAGAAAATGCTTCGGAGCGGCTTTCTTAGTTCTTTTTCTCAATGAGATGAAAATGCTATGCCCTGGAACGGAAATTTGAGTGTAAAAATGGGGGTCCCCTCCGCGGCACATACCCACTATGCATTATATACTTAGTGTTCCCCCCCCCCTCCGGGATGGTCTCCCGCATTCATTTGTAATTATTACAAAGTACAAAGATATAAAGTATATACGTTACATTATTTTTTTGTTTAGAATTATTTTGTGTATTTTCTCCTACTGTTTTTATAACATGTTATTATTGCCTCCTCTAAATTAAATATATAATACCAATTTAAGTCTCATGGGCAAACTATACAATAACTGAAACAAGTGTTATCACGGAATACATTTGTACAAACGATCCTCGAGAAAGGAAAGTATAAATGATAATGATAATGAAGAACATGTAACTTGTTTCTTATACAGATTAAAATTCATAAGAATCTGAAATGATATGAGAGAAAAGCAAGATAAAAATAAAACAGGTGGATTGAGTCCACCATCCCCACGAACCCAACCCCTTATAAATCAAATCTTGCTTCCTTCTTTATGTTCTTTTTGAAAAAAAAAACTATATCATAACTTCCTCGTATATAAATAAAGTAATTCAATTGACATAACAAATAGTCAGTTCATAAATAATTTTACTTGATTCTACTTCAAAACTAATCTGAATGAAAGTATATATAACATAATCTTGATAGTGAAATTTTAAAAAATTGCATCTAAAACAAAACTTAAATAATTACACATAATCTCAAAATATACATTTTCTATTTGCTCTGTTGTTTCGATGATATACCTATATAATACATACATTATATACATATTCCTACACATAACATATATAAATAAATAAATAAACATATATATATATTTTTTCTTTTTTTCTTTGAGGAAGTGAACAAAATAACAAAGAAGCAAACCTAAGAAAACCATAACAAAGCCCATTGTATATTGGTTTTGAAACTGAATCTGTTACAGCTTATACAAACAAATTTTTACATGTATTTGCTCTCTTTATTTGAACTTGCAGGCAATATATAAGCAAGCAAACAAAAACCTAAAAGTAACTCTTTGTTTATTTTGATTTACATTAAAATTTGTACTTGAAAATTTGAAATAAAGATACATTTGAAATCATTCAATCAAAATTTCATGCAAAGATTTGGGAACTGAATCTTATTTTCTATGTTTTACAATTCATTCGTTTTGTTTTCATCTATTTTGTTTAACGATGCATCTTTATTTTTATTTTATTACGATGTGAGAATGTAAGAATCTGTAAAATTGTATCTAATTTATATTACTTTGTATTATGTTTTGAATGGAAAAGGAATAAAAGAATTTAATTGAATTTAAGTAAAATACATACTCAAATCCCTCCCTCCCTTTCCCTCCCTCCCGCTCGCACGCTTACACTCTTGAAGGTGACACGACATTTGCTCCTGCTCCAGGCTTAATTTCGTCTTAGATGTAGGGTTACGGTCAGGATTACAATAGGCCTTTTATGGTAGGATTAGGATAGGTATATAGTGTTACACCCAGGGTTGAAGTTCGTCATTCGATTTAGTGTGTGGAATTTAGAGCGGAGTAACTGTCGCCGGAGCAAATGTCATGGAACCCCTTTGAAATACCCCGGGCTATACGTCATTGTGATATTCAAGAATCAACCACTTTCAAGGGTTTCGGTTTTCTCCAAATAGAGGGGTCCTCGAACATGTATTTACATTCCCCCTGGGAGTCTTTTCCCTTATAGACCAGTTCGTAGTTACTTCATGGACAATTTTAGTCAAATGAACTTTCATTTCTTTCATTATGATAGGCAGATTTTGAAGCAAGATATTACGTAAGCTTGCCTTACATAGCAGGATGAAGAAATTGAATAGACCAGGTGACTAGAATAGCACACCAATGAACACTTTATGAAGGTATTTGTTGCATTCCTACTTTGAATGCATATCAAAGCATGTTGCACAATGTACTTGGCAAACTGTAAAATACCAGTCGTTCGTGGACACATTGTTGTTTTTTGTGGATGTAAATGAAAACCACTATTCAAAAGAGTATATGAATAATCAAGACATCAAAGTTGGTGCTTATCTCATTAAATTTTAAACCACCATGTCACGTTAGTACAAATGACCTTCCTCTGATCATGCGTAGAATCTTTTGACCATGCGCAGAAAGGAACTACGAACTGGCTTATTAAGCTGTGCTTGCCTCAATCCATAAATGGAGAGGGCCTTGTTATCTTGGAGTTGGATACAACTCCGTGATCTTGGATCATTTTAAGGTTACACGGGCCTAACTACAACTGGCAGGCAAAAGATATTCATTCGAGCCACCCCATTCTAAATTTTTTGATTTGATATTGCTGATTGACAAAAAATGAATGAATATGACTGACAATCTAACACTGATTCTAGGGAGGGTACCTACTGAACTTCCTTTTCCACATTGGAAGATATATCACTACTACGGAACTATTTTTTTTACTGGCGGAAGAATTAGGGCCATTTTACTCTCTGAAGTGACGAATTTGATCCTGTCAGGTGTAGTCTTCATAAATGCCGATTCATTTTTAGAATGAGCCGGTCGAGGTACCCTTTTCTGGTCAGATATGGAATGTCAGACATATATCTTGTCCACTGGTAGTAAACATTCAACCCTCGGATTTCCTCCATATTTTGTATGAATTTGCACGAGTCTATGGGAAATTAATTAGGCATGTGATGCCTGTTAAAGTATTAACTAGACCTAGACCTGTAGAGGGCAGCGTAAAGTTTTGAAACGAGATGCATCAGTGCGCGATGTTTGCAATTTCATTTCAAACGGGAAGGGTAAATAATCCAGTAATGAAACAGGCTCTATCAAGAATAACATCATTTTTTTAAAGAGTAATCGTACGAATATACATAAAGTAATGAATTATCTTTCAGCTAAAATAATATGGTCAGACTTTATTTAAAGTCACCTCCATTATGAACTGAGTCAACTAACCCCTTGTCATTTTCTCTAAAACAATGACGGTTCGGGGCTTTAGATTGTACTTTTCATAGTTCAGGTTTAAGGAACGTGAAAATTGCATTTTCCGTGAAATTCTACCGTTACATTCCGGTAACATTACCGTAACATTCCATTGTGTCAATGAAGTGCAAAGAAATGTCAATTTTCTAAACCTGCGACATTCGCTCCTTTCTTAATTTCTCAGCGGGCATTGGGTTATGGTGAGGATTGTAATAAGAGTTTTTGGTTCAGAATAATGTACAGGTTACGATTTGGGGTTTATTTAGTTTAGGAGGTTGTGTTTTGTGTTCGGCTTAACGTGCAGATTTTCCATCGGAGCAATTGTCGCCGGAGCAAATGTCATGGAACCTTTTAATTACCATGCCTATCCACTGACGAACTGATGGGGGGCTAGGGGCCAAGGACCCCCGATTAATAATAATAATAAATGAATAAAAATAAATAAATGAAATAAATAAATAAAAAATAAATAAATGAATAAAGAAATCACGAGCAAGAACAAAAAAGGGGGAAAGAAAAAATATGTACCGGAAAGCGAAATACGATGTTGTCTTTTAAATATTTTCTTCAAAATCTATCACAAAATAAGATTTTTTTAAATAAAAAATTCAAATGTTTATGCTCTCTCTCTTCGCTCGCTTTTTAGAAATTTTGCCATGAAAGCCTAGTCTGGCCCCCTCAAAATTTTGGGCTCATTATGCACGTGTGCCTATTGTTTTGGGCAGTTCATTGACCCAGCCATACTGGAACCATTTGAGAGTATCACCCACACACACAATGTACCGGGTATATAAAAATGGCAGAGGTAATAAAAAAACCAAAGCTTTACATGTATTTGACCAATGGATAAAACTTGTTTAGAGTGGGTTTGTAAAACCAGGGGACCGTTTATTGAAAGGACTTGTCAGACGTGTAATCTGACAAGTAGGGGAAGGCGGGGTAAGTTGTGACACTTTTTGCATTTTGCATGTTAGAATTGACATGACTAATAATATTGTAAAAATAAGTACCTTGCCTTTAAATTTGATTCTTGGGAAATATTTTTCACCTATATATAACTTTCTACCCCCACACTGAAATTCATTGTGACCTTTGAAAAAAATCGATGTCAAATGGCTCAACTTGCCCCATATGTGGGGTAAGTTGTGCCACCTTCTGGGGTAAGTTGAGCCAAAAAAAAACTATGTACAAAATGTATGCGGGAGAAGCAGCATGTCAATTTTTTATTTCAAGTCTTTTCACTTGCTAATTCTCTATAAATATTACCATGGCTCAACTTGCCCCATGTTGGATGGCTCAAAGTACCCCAGTCCAAACTTAATGTGATATTTTCACATCCACACATTTCTTATGCATCCATCATTTAAAAGACTATGACAAGAATGAAGATCCATACCTGGACTAACAATATTGTTCTTATTTCTTTATTATATTTAAAGACGTGTGTGGGTAAAAAGCACTCCTCTATTTTACACAATTTTTTACTTTTTTGGCTGAAAGTTGTATTTTTCCGTCTAAAAAAGTACTTCTTGTTTCAAAGTCGAAAACAATATGGTTGGGTAAAGGGTTATGTAATGGGTCATCAATACATGACACCACCACAATGTCTGACTCATTCATTATTAGCCTGGGGGTGGTGACTCAACTTGCCCCTATGCTCAACTTACCCCGCCTTCCCCTACTGTTTTATCCGACTGTTACCATAGTAATAGTGCCTCTTATTAGCCAGTCAGAATCAAGGAAGGATGTCAGATCTGACAACTTGTCTGACAGAAATGTTGATGACTCGCTCCCCGGTTGTCACGCGTATGTGCATCAATACAGTTGAGTGCCCCCCCCCCCCCAGAATAGAGAGAGAGATAGATTCAAACGAGAGGCAGAAAGTGACAGATAAAAGAGACAGAGAAGTAGAGAGAGATAGAAAGAGAGAGAGGAGAGAGATAGAAAGAGAACGAGAAAGAAAGGAGGGTTCCGTTGAACGATGACAAAAGCATCACACCATGCCGTAAAACTTAATTTAGATTCACACATTTATTTTTCTCTAATAAAACACGATACAAGATTTGTCATATGGCGCACATATTATATATATATAGATCTACGAAACAATATGACTTAAACAAAAAACATGATCGAGTTTGCTCTCTTAACGAACAATATCAATCTAGCAAATACAATGTGTTCTTTTTACTATCAAGATAGTACCACTAATGATATAGTATTTTCTTAACAGATTTAAGACTGGTCAATGAATCAATACAAGTATAAAACTAACTGGAACAAAAGAATTTATGTATAAAATGAAAGTCTAAAACATAATGCCAAAAAAGTTAAGGAAGACACGATATAATTGATTAATAAATTTTTTTCACTGCATGCTGTGATGTTCATTGAAATGAAAAATATTATTTCTTATTAACATATGTGTATGTACGGCCATACTGCCCCTCCCCCGATTTTTTTATAATTGTTTTTCACTTGAAATGTTTTTTTTTTCAATCCAACCAAAATGAGCACCAGTTCCTTCAATTCGGCCCTCGTTAAAATGTATTCTTGAACATTTTACTATTTATTTGTCCTCTTCCTTGCAAAAATTCCTGCGTTCAACTCCGTCTCTCTTGGTTTTCTATTCTATTTCCAAATACAAATTCCACGAAAGAAAACTGAAAAATGCCCTCAAGTTACTTTGGCTTTCCATTAAGAGTACACGACTTAGTAAAACTTGATAACTCATAAAAAAACTTAATCTATCATATTTATTATAAAATTTATTTTGTAAAATAATGATGAGATACTTGTTTTACAATATACAATTACAATGCAATACGTGAATACATCAAACGCAGTGGATAAAGTTATCGGGTGAAAGTCGAGGAGAGTGCAGAAAATCCAGCATTCTTATTTTGTCTGCCGTAAGATAGATGCCCATGGAACTCCACACTTATATAAAGGTCAAGTCCACCACAGAAAATGTTGATTTGAATCATTTGAAAAAAAAATCAAACAAGCATAATGCTGAAAATTTCATCGAAATCGGATGTAAAATTTTTATGTATCGCTTATTTTACACAAAACGGTTATGCACAACTCAGTGACATGCAAATGAGAGAGTGATGATGTCCATCACTCACTATTTCTTTTGTTTTTTATTGTTTGAATTATACAATATTTCAATTTTTACCAATTTGACATTAAGGACCAAGAACCATAAGATGTTATAACAATGGTAATACCACATGTTCAGGGAGGAATAACACTTTGTCTCACAGGACAATGAGGAGAAAATTAGAAATAATTCATATTTTATATAATAAAATACAAAAGAAATAGTGAGTGAGTGATGTCATCAGTTCCCTCATTTGTATACCGACCGGGATGTGCATATAACCGTTTTGTGAAATTAAGCAAAACTTTGAAATGTCATAACTTTCTTATTTAACATCCGAAATTGCTGACATTTTCGGTGTTATGCTTGTTGGATTTTTCTCTTATTATTCAAATCAACTTTTTGTCTTGTCCTTTAAGGGGGACTTGTCCTTTAAGGGGAAGTTCACCCTGCCGATAATTGTCTTTTTTATATAAATGGATTTAAATAAATCCAGGTCAAATTTGTTATAAGGGGGAGATAGATAATCCCCACATTTTCAATTCATGTACCATAAAGTGAATGAAAACCCACTCCTTTACATGTCATGAATTTTGTAAATGGTGACAATAATAAGGATATTATCACACAATTCCTGATACACCATTGATCGATTTCCAATCCGTTTCCTTATGTGTTACTGGGCTGTTATAAACAATGATTAATTAGGTCATTGTAAAGCACGAATACTATAAGCATGATAATTAATATAGAGCTAAGAATAGTCATTTCACTATTACAAAAATAACCCACACTCTAAATTTGAAGGATTAAAATCAATCCAGGTCGACTGTCAATAAGGACCATGATTTATTTTTAATCTTAAGGTTTGGCTTTTAATCTCTAAAGATTTAATTCAAATATTTCAGTGTATGCTTGATATTTAAATCTACAAGGTTTAAATCTAAATCTACTACTCAGCTGGCCACTATCAACAGCCGATTTGGATCTATTTTAATTCATTGGAAGTTAAGTGTAAGGACTATTCTAATTATAAGACCCGTATTCTAATTTTAAGACCCGATAACGTAACTCGTATTTTCAAAGGTTAGTAAATATCATATTCATCGGATTAATGAACTTTCGGAATAGAAAATCCTATTTTCTTTTCAGATCAATGGAGCTTTGGTCAAATAAGAATTTTGAATTTCTAAACTATTGTATATACCAACCTTCGGAATAACGAACTGTAGCAATTTATCTACACAATTTATTTTTCTTTTGTATATGCATCACTACGATATAAAATTTGATTTCAAGTTGATACTTATGAGGTAAATACCACTGTCACCCAAATGGTAATTTCAAATATGTATATAAATTTGATAAGGAATGTATTGATTTTTTTTCAACGCAGATCAGGGCCCCGTCTTACAAAGAGTTGTGATTGATCAGATCAAACATAACTATGGAAAGCCAGCAACATCAACATCTAAAATGCACGTTTGTTCGAAATATTTTCTAGATATGCTGTATATTCATACATCAATCATCTTCTAGTAAATCCAATGTGCTTCTTTTTGTCTACAAAGGACATTGTGCATAAATTATTTCCTGAAGAAAAATTATGTCATTGATGGATTTCCATATAGTTGGATCGATCGTAACTCTTTGAAAGATGGGGCCTGCTCGATCCTTGAAAGAGAGTGTAACAGGACAGTACAGTATTTACAGAAATACTTTGACCCGCGGTTACAACCACTTTCCCTTTGATGGAGGACGCCCGGGAGGAGGTGAAAAGATTACATCGAAATGCAAATAATTAGATTTAAAATCTGATCAATCTAAAGTTACGGTTTAACTATGGAGAGCCAGTTGTGACACGAATAATTAGCAGATTTATCAGTTCATCTCTGACCAATCTAAAGTTACGGTTTAACTATGGAGAGCCAGTTGTGACACGATTAACAAGCAGATTTTATCAGCTCATCTGTTATTCGCATCATTCATAAATGTCGGGGAATAGTATAGTAGCTGAATTGTTTTTTTTTCTTTCTTCACCATTATTGCATAATTAAAGATCACGGTGAACATAAGAAACATTCAATGTTAACAGAATTTTGACATTTTAGGCTTTCCATAATCTTAACCCAGATTTAGGACCTTGGCCTGAGATGAAACAGACTTCAGAATACGGGCCATGGCATTTTTAGGGCGGCGAGGCAAAGTTGACAAAGTTCGTTGCTAAGGGGCGTGGCTTATTAATCCATCTTGACTACTGATGTCAGAGCATTCTTCCGGTTCACCACGTTCTTCTTCCGGTACTAAAGGGGGGGGTGGTGAAAAAAGGAGACAAGGTGAGTGATTGAATAAATAATACTAGTATAATGAAGAACTCCGTCTTGTCAATCTCTAGATACCTAAGAAACAGTTAACGAATCAAAAAGTACAATATTTTCACAGAGGAGTCTGTAAATATGGCAGAAATTAAAAGGACCCGTATCGCTTGCTGTGACATCTTTGAATGGCATATGGACTATGGATCCGGATGTGGATATAAAGTAAGTACTACGTTTAGCTAAAGTAATTTCATTCTAGAAATGTGAAACCCTCATAAAATCCAAAACAAGAGTTGTAGAATAATTGTTTGAAAAAGAGTGATATGTCTGAACATTTCATTTGGGGGTGGTCTGTGTATGATGGTGAGGGGGGGGGGGGGGGGGGAGGTGGATAAACGGCACATCGCATAATACACAGCAAAAACTGTGGTGTTAACCGGTGTACATAGAGGACCACACCAGTTATTTTACTCCGGTGTTAAATTGATGGTTTTAGTTTAACACCTATAGGTGTTATTACAACACCTTTGGTTGTTAAATTTACACTCTTTGGTGTTATGTTCAATCTCTAGGGTGTAATTTTAACACCTCGGGTGTGGTTTCTATTAACACCAACTGGTGTCAGTTTTAACACCACAGTTTTTACAGTGTACGAAGGCCTAAAAATATGTTTGTTTTCCATAACGGAGGAAACAGAAAATGGGTCGGTCGGTCGTCACATTTCCTTTTTTTGTCTTTTTTGGGGGGAGGGTGTCAAAATACACTAAATTGCAGGTTTGACAAGAGTCGGCCAGGTAACGGCAAACAAATGTTTTCATTATTTTTTTTTTATTTCTGCTATTTATTGAAAATTATTTATTTATTTATTTATTAATCCATTTATTTATTCATTTTATTCATTTATTTATTTATTTGTCTATTTATTTATTTATTTATGTATTTAATGTATCTATTTATTATTACTATTATTTATTTGTTTATTTATTCATTTATTTCATTAATTATTTATCTTTATTTATCTATTTTATTATTATTATTGTTTTTTTTTTTGGGGGGGGGGGCTAACTCACCGTGTAATCCCTCAGCTTGCCGAAGTCTATTAAAATCGATAGGCGGAAGGGCAGCTTGGTATCCGTCGATGAGAGTCGTATCGTCGGAAGCCGACAACGAATGAAACCGTCGTTCGTCATCGCACACGGCATCGTCGTCGATATCGAAATTCTCATGACTGCCGACATTGTCTTGATGGTTGTGATTGGTTGACGGGATATTCAGGTCTAAAAATTTAGCGATAGAAAGAAAAATATATTTTGCAACACAATGTAAAACATAAATGCACCGTAGGCCTACAACTACCATGAAAATAGCTATTTCTTTTTCTCTTTTTTCTTCTATCTTTTGTGTTTTGAATACAAATAGGTAACAAAAATACACAATTTCTCATATTTTGATATTTTTCTGTAACAACTTGGCCATAGGGGTTGATATAAAAGCATATCATGAAAAAGTTTTGGTATATTTTCTTCCGGACAGGTTCACTTTTCTCCCTTCATTGCCATGGTCCCGGTGCATGGTGGATACTTCGCATTTACTGGTGTATTTGTTGGAATAAGTTTTTACAATCTATAAAAAATATTTTTAAAACACACATAAATAAACACGTGATGGTAATTCAACAAATGCCCCAAAGTTCATAGGCCATTGGCCAAAGTTCATTGACCCTAAATGACCCTTGACCTTGGTCCTGTGACCTGAAACTCAGGCAGGATAATCAGTAATACTTGATTAACCCTGTGACAAAGTTTCATGAGCTAGGTTTCAAGGTTCATATACTTTCTAAGTTACGATGTCATTTAAAAAACCTAGCCTCCGTTTACGATTTCAATGTTGACGTCGCCGTCTTTCAAGCTGATCATTTCAGGTAAGGTGTTGATCCCTGCCCACTCCAAAAATTCAAGGCCCTTTTGCTTCAATTGTTTTCCTTATTAGTTTTTCACTGTCTGTACCGTACGTAGAATGGCCAATTCCCTTTCTTAAAAACTTATTCGTATTATTTCGTATTTATTCATTTTTCGTTCACAAAATAAACGAAGTAATATCACTTTTATACAAAGTCAAATACATCAGAAAGCATGTTAATCATAATAACCCATTAAAGTATTCGGTCCTCTGGTTGCTTGATTACGAGCATTCATGCTTTCTTAGCAGTCAGGTTAAAGATCACCACCATTAGACAGAACTGAATCCAGTTCTATCGAGCTAAATTCAAGTTTATCTTATCTTCTGTCAAAGACAAGTAAAAATACAAAACAACCCACTTAAAACAAACAAACAAACAAAGAAACAAACAAAGGGGCTTACCTTCAAGTTTGAATGATTGTAATTCATCTGCGAGTGTACTAAAGACAAATTGTTCAACTCTTTCTCTTTCCAATGATTCTATGAAAGCCGAAACAGCGTTGGGTCCTCTCCTCAAAAGTTCGTCAATAAACCTGAAATGATTGAAGACAATTTAAATGGCTCAGCCCGTTCACTCTAAATTGCAGGTATTCAAAAATGAATCCAGGTGGACTATAGTTAGGGACCAATCGAATTCTGGATTTGGTTTTAATCATAAAGATTCAATTTTAAATCTCAAAGGATTTTATTTCAAATCCCTCCAGATTTAGATATAAATTCTTAGGATTAAAACTAAATCGAAAATTTTATTGGTCCCTATAACTACAGTCCACCTGCATGTATTCATTTTAAAATCCTTGCAATTTAGAGTGTATTGGGAAGACGGATGAAATTCAAACTCTGGTTTAAAGTTCTGGTTTAACTTTGGAAAGCCAATTACGACACAAATTTCTAACAGCACAAGTTCAATTTATAAGCTCATCTGTTATTCAGATTACTCATAACAGTCTGGGAATAATATATAACTGAATTAGTTTTCCTCGCGATTATGGCAGGGTGAAATTGCACAGCGAGTACAATTTTAAGAAAATACATTTTAAACAGATTGAGGTCCTCTCCGAGGGACCTGGTATTAAGGGTTAATGCCTTACCAAAGGGCACTAGCGCACCGGGGTTCGACCACTTGACCGAAGGCCCGCGAGACCGAAGGCCCACAAGACCGAAGACCCGCGAGACCGAAGGCCCGTGAGACCGACTTTATTGTATTTTTTTTCCTTCATCGGGTGCCGAGTGGTTTAAGGCGCCTCGTTGCAGCGGCGTATGCCTGTTATCAGAGGGGGAGGGGGCAGAGCCAAATATTTCCCGGTAACTCCGTCTAGAATCAGTGACATAGCTAGGATTTCATTTTAGGGGGCGGTGCTGAGCACGCGAATCGTGCGAAACACTTACTGCGCGCACGAAACGGCTCTCTAGGGGGGGGGGGGTGCAGGGAGGGGGTGTTTCCGCTACTTATACACTATAAATATACGTTGCCTAATTTCAACTCCACTCATTTAATGTTTATATTTATGGTAATTCTGCTTCATGATCTTGTACATTATGTTTAACAAGGAACAGTTCAAAGGAACTTCAGACCTTCCGCGCTTCTCGCGGGGGGGGGGGGGGGTACACTCCCCTCCCTACACCCCCCGGAGCGCGCTTCCCGTGCTCACTACTGCCCCCTAAACTGAAATCCTAGTTATGCCACTAATTCTAGACGGAATTACTGGGAAATAGTTGGCTCTGCCTCCTCCCCCTTTGATAACAGGCACCTGTTACGCTGCAACGAGGCGCCTTGAATCACTCGACCGCGGCACCCGATGAAGGGGAAAAAAAATCGGTCTCGCGGGCTGTCAACAGCACCAAGTGGGAATCGAACCCGGGTCACCGGAATCCGAAACCCCCGCTCTACCGACTGAGCTATCGCGCCTGATGGCAGCATTAAAAAATAATGCTGCCATGCAAATACATTTTAAACAATTTTTTGGGCATTTTCGGCTAGCCATAATTTAGGAGAGAGCTAAACCATGTTTAACAAGACTTTAGAATACGGCTCCTGTCTTTATGATGACAACGGAAATGCAAAGATCATCGACAGGATAAATGAATGATCATCACCGGGGGGAGGGGGTAACATGAATCAGAAAATGAATCAATTTCGATGGTGTTACTCGAATTGACTTTGCTCTATTTATTTTTTTATTCTTTCCTCGCTCGCTTGTCAAATTTGGTTGGAAAGTGATTGCCTCCGTCGCTCCCTTCTCTAAATGCAAAAGAGCTTATCTAGTACCCAATCATGCACTCCTCTGACTCAGAGTGATAGTAGGGACCAATCTCTTTGGAGTGAATTTAACATATAGTCCAGGATAGAAGGGGTCGAACCTTGTTTTTTTTATATATACAATGTTTTTCAATGGTTTCTTGTCAATTTGAGGGTGCTGATTCCGAATCTGAATGATGCCACTCGTGTAACCTTGAGCATTTTCTGCAAATTGGCAAAATCCAATATGGCCGCCAAAATATTCAAATTACCCATGAAAATCATAAAATTGTCCACACATTGGCTTTAAAGTACATGCAATTGTGCTGCCGGAGTGAAATAATATCTGAAAAAATGATTTTTGTCAAAATATTTATTTTTTTGATATCAAAATGGCCGCCATCATAGACCCCTGTACAATATGAATGGGGAAAATTCATTTTTACAAAATTGAGCACTGAAATGCAAGTAATTATGATCTATGAGTGAAGCAATGTCTGTAAACATGATTGCTAACGATATATATCATTTGTTATGTCAGTTATGTGATAAATCCTGTATTTTGATATTCAAAATGGCCTTCAAAAGCCCTAACACTATTATGTACAATGTGAATGGTGACACAACAAAATCACAAGAGTGAGCACTAAAATGCATTTTGTTGAGATAAACGAGTGACTGACTAAAAACATTATTGTTAACGAAGTTTATTATTTAACATGCCATGTATGTGATAAACCCTGTATTTTGATATTTAATATGACCGCCAAAGGCCCTAAAATTATGATCTACGATGTGAGAGAGGACAAAAACAATCACAAGGTGAGCACTAAAACGTATTTTTTTGTGGTAAATTAGTGGAAAACTGTCTTCAAATATAATTTGCAACGAAATATATTATTCGGGTTTCATATTTGTGTTAAATATTGTATTTTGACTTTCAAAATGGCCGCCAAAAGACATTGACTGTATTATGTACAATCGATCTGGGAAACCAATTTTCACATGAGTCAGCACCATAACATGCATATAATTGTGATTTAAGAGTAAAATATTGTCTGAAAACATAATTCCTAACAAGATATATCATTTCATTCTGCCAGGTAGGTGATAAATAATGTATTTTGAAAGTCAAAATGGCCGCTACAGGCCCTTACGGTAGGCCTATTATGTACTTTGTGAATGGGAACATATAATTTAACAGAATTTGGCTTTGCTTGACTAAATGGTGTTGCATGTATGAGTGAAATATCGTTTGAAAATATGATTTTGTAACCAAATAGATCATTTCTTATGTTATTTAGGTGATAAATGCTATATTTAAATTTCAAAATGGCTGCAATATGTTTCTTTGTGGAAATTATCTTTCCCCATTCAAATTTTACATATTAAGATAAGGGACTATGGCGGCCATTTTTCATTTTTAAAAGGCTGCATTCATCACCTTTATGACACAAACTATGATATATTTCGTTAGAAATCATTGGGTTTAGACAATACTTAAGACTTACATCAAAATTAAGCCATTTTCATAGTAAAAATTTTGTCAAAATTACCTGTCCCCTGTTACAATGTACATATTACTTTGGGCTATGGCAGCAATTTTGAATTTCAAAGTAAGGCCTTTATTACCTTCTCAACCATTATGTGATGTATTTAGTCAGAAATCATGTTCAAGACCAAATTTTACCTATACATCACATAGTTACGTGCGTTTTTGGTTCTCATTCTGGTGATGATTAGTTTCCCTATACGCATGTTACAGAATTTGTAGGGGCTTGTGCGGCCGTTTTGAAAGTCAAAATACAGTATTTATCACCTATGGGAGAGGAAATGTTATATTTCATTTAAATAATCACGTTTCAAACAATATTTTCCTTATACAACAGAATTATATGGATTTCATAGTCAGGCAAATCCTAATTCTTTCAAAAGTATTTGTCCCCATTTACATTGTAGATAATACTGTAAGGGCCCATAGGGGCCATTTTGAATTTTACAATACAGCATTTATCTCATGCATGAAAAATGAAATGATATGTTTCGCCAGAAATCATGTGTTTAGACAATATTTCACTCGTATATAGATTACAATTACATTCATTTTATTGTTTTTACTCTTGTGAAAATTAGTTTCTTCATTCGCTTTGTTCACAATACAGATAGGGCCTATGGCAGCCATTTTGAATGTCAACATGCAGCATAATTACCGAAATTGCAAGGGAAATGATATGTTTCGTTAGAAATCCTTGTTGTCAGACAGTGTTACACCAATATTTCGCAGTTATTGGCATTTTAAAGTCAAACAAATTCAAAGGTTGTGAAAATTATTTGTCCCCTTTTATATATTGTACACAGTATAAGGGGTCTATGACAGCCATTTTGAATATCATAATACAGCATTTATCACATTAGATAGTATACAAATGACATAGTTTTGTTAATAGTCATGTTTTCAGACAGTAGTCCACTCGCAGGTCACAATCACATGCAATAATAGTGCTCTTGTTTGAAAAAATATTTTCCCCATTCATATTCTACATAATAAAGTATACAGGGGTTATGGCGGCCATTTTGAATATCAATAAAATAAATATTTTGTCAAATATCGCTTTTCCAATTGGTATTTCACTTCTGCACAACAACTACATGCATTTTATAGCTAATGTGTTGGCAATTTTATGATTTTCATGGGTAATTTGCATATTTTGGCGGCCATATTGGATTTTGCCAATTTGCGGAAAATGCTCAAGGTTACAAGAGTGGCATCATTCAGATTCGGAATCAGCACCCTCGAATTGACGAGAAACCATAAAAAAACATTGTATATCTAAAAAAACAAGGTTCGACCCCTAGTCTATGGGGCCTATCCTGGACTAATACTCAAAGATTGCATTATAGCTTCTTCTGGAGTGAACTGTGCATCTTTTTAGGCACTTTCTCTCCAAAAAAGCGGTAAAATCCACTCTAGAAAGATGCAATTCTCACTCGAAAATGAGTGAGTGAGTTCATCTCACTCCGAGAAGAGAGTGATAAGGGACCAGATTAACTCTTAAATAGCATTAATAGAGTTGTTCAATTCAAATAATAAAACATTTATTTTCTTCCATTTCATCACATATTTTTCTTGTAAACATAAGTTCATACATAAATCAACTTGTTATGAAAAATATAAATATGTACATGTTGGTTTAAGGAAGAAGGCGTATACTGAGGCTTGTGGCGGGATACGCCTATAGACAAAAATACACTACAATAAACAATACAAAGGAAAGGGCAGAGAAAAGAAGAAAAGGAAAGGGAACAAGAGGGGGAAACGTGAGCGGGGAGGCGGGCATGAATTACTAAATAAAATATAATACTCAACAAAATATCAGTGGGGGCAAAATATAAATGCCGCAACAACAATTGTCCATGGTTCAAAAGGAAACGTAAGATGGAAAATATTTATATATAAGACGACAGAAGCATTTTTTTCATTTTATACTTAAAGCTGGTTGTCGATAGAGATTTTTTTATGTAATCCGGAATTTCGTTCCATATTTTGGGGCCAGTATAATGAATGTTGTGTTGGAAGATTATTTTTCTATGTTTGGGAATGAATATTTGATTATTTGAGCGGGTATCAAAATGATGTATGTTGGAAACGTATGTAAATGAATCACGAAATTTTTGTGGAATTTGAGAATTTAAACACCTGTAGAGAAAATGACATTGTTGAAGTTTGTTGATGTCTTCTAATTTCAACAATTTTAGGGAATGAAACAAATTTGTGGTATTTGCTAGTGGTATCTTGTCGTCTGGAGAAATAATACGTACAATTTTATTTTGAAGGGAACATAATTGTTTAAGATGGGTTTGATATGTGTTAGCCCAGACCAAATTACAGTAATAAAAATATGGCAAGATTAAAGAGCAATACAATGTACGCAATACAGCTTTAGGCATGTAAAAACTTAGGCGATGTATTATTCCAATATTTTTTGCAACTTTGTTCTCAATTTCATTTATGTGATGTATCCATGTTAAATTACTATCAATGATAAAGCCAAGAAACCTAGTATTTTCAACTCTGGGAATAATTTGGTTGTTAAGCTTCACCACTACATGATTAAGATCGATACGCCTTGTGGAGTTCCGGAATATAATGTAATTGCATTTTGTATAGTAAATGGTAAGCTTGTTTGCACAAAACCATTTACAAACATTTGTTAGTTCAGTATTTACAGTTTCACATAAGTGATAAAGATTTTTGTCAGAATAAACAATGTTGGTAACGTCTGCGTACATAATAAAGGAAAGGAGATTTGACGAACGATAAATGTCATTAATAAATAAAATAAACAAAAGTGGGCCAAGTAATGACCTTTGTGGTTCTCCACATTCAATTGTCCTCAGTTCAGACTGAACGGAGTTATAAATAGTGCATTGTTTGCGATTTGAGAGGTAACTAGAAAAAAAGGTCGAGGGCAGTTCCACGAATACCAGTTATTTAGTTTTGATAAAAGTATATTATGATTAATTGTGTCAAACGCCTTTGACAAGTCAATAAATATCCCTATTGCGAATGAGTCGTGCTCAAAGGAGTCAATTATGGTATGTGTTAATTCGAGAAGAGCTAGTTCTGTTGAGTGGTCACTACGAAATCCGTATTGAGATTCAAAAAGACACTTGTTATTTTCAAGAAAACTATAAGCCCTTTTATGATCTTTTCCAATATTTTTAGAAAAAATAGAAAGCACTGACATGGGCCTACAATTACCAATCTGCTCTTAGTTACCAGTTTTAAAAATTGGAGAAACTCGCGCAATTTTCATTTTGTCAGGAAATACCCCTGAGTTTAACGATAAATTGAATATATGACATAAAGGTTCGCTTATTAATTCGATTACAAGTTTATTAGTTTAACAATCTGGGGTGAGCATTCGTCAAGACCCGGGGCTTTATTGTTATCGAAACGCATGACAATGTTACATATTTCACGTTGGCTTATACCGGATTTAAAAACAAAGATCTTGAATTTGGTTCAGATAGAAAAGTTCTAAAATCTGTATCATTTTGAGGAGTGAAATTAGCTAACTTTGGACCTATTTCAAGTATTTGCTATTTGGAACGGGTCTTTTATTTAATATTGAGTTGATCATTTGCCACGTACGGTTTATATTATTTTTATATTCTTCAAATTTAGATTTATAATAATGTTTTTTAGCCTGCCGTTTCAAATAGTTCACTTGTTTAAGAGAATCCTTGTATTGAATTTCATTTCTAACTGTTGGTTTATGGATATATTTTTATATAGATTGTTTTTATGTTGAATAGATTGAAGCAAAGTATCGGTCATCCAGCATTTCAGTTTAATTTTCTTACTGGGTATTTTCTTTAATGGAAAATTGTTATTATACAATGTAGTAAATTTGTTTATGAATATGTCATATGATTGATTAGCATCCTGCATATTAAAAATTTCATCCCAATTTGAATTTTCGATTTCGTTTTTAAATTTCGCAATATTTTGTGTTGTAAAAGACCTACACGGAGTACGTTATGATTTGTCGATTTAGTTTTACTAACATTCATGTAAGTTACATGAAATATTGGCAAGTGATCTGACACGTCAGATTATATCACTCCACCAATAGTATCTAAGTCAAATTGATTTGTCAGAAAATTATCTAAAAGGGTGGCACTTGTCTTAGTAATTTAAAAAAAAAAATACATTATCCATGGTCTTGTCATAAATTAAGAATAGTTGGACAAGACAAACTTCAGACAATCAAAACTATTAATATTAGCAGAACGCTTTGCCGAGTACTTCATTGAAAAAAAAATAGAGAACATAACACATGAGCTGGAATCCTCTGAGCCGACCACTACAAGTGAACCTGATTTTTTTGAGAAGCCATCTCCGTCAATGTTCAGATACTTCAGGACTGTTACAGATGAGGAAGTTCGTAATGCCATTTTGAAATCCTCCTCAACGACATGCGATCTCGAACCCATTCCAACTCTTTTTCTGAAAAATTTCTTAGATGAACTAGTTCCAATTATGACAACAATTATTAATGATTCGTTTGTAACTGGATGCTTCCCTGATAAATTCAAATGTGCCAATATTTTGCCCAAACTGAAAGGAAACTGCTTCAATGCAGAAGAGCTTAAAAATTATCGTCCAATCGCTAATCTGAGATTCTTTGCCAAGATCTTAGAAACTCTTGCAGCCTCCCAGTTACAAGCGTATCTTCAATAAAATAGTTTGTATGCAAAATTTCAATCAGGTTATCGTCAGTTCTATGGTGTCGAAACTGCTCTGCTTAGAGTCACAAATGACATATTGGTGTCTTTGGACAAAGGTGAAGAAGTTATCCTTATATTGTTAGATTTTACAGCTGCTTTCGACACCATAAGACATGACATTCTTTTAAATCGCTTAGAACGCACATTTGGAATCTCCGAGCTTGCTTTGAAGTGGTTCCAATCATATCTTCTTGACCGTAGTCACTGTATGGTTATTGGGAATGAATGATCATCCACCCACCCTTTCAATCAAGGCGTTCCGCAAGGGTCAGTATTAGGACTGACTTTGTTTACACTTTACATTTCTCCATTGGAATCCATAATTGATAGCTATCATATCCAAAAGATGTTTTATGCGGATGGTACGCAACTCTATGTTTCTTTCCCGAGATCGAGTAATTCTGACCCGAGTACCACTTAAATTTTGCATTGTATACAAGCAATGAAACAATGGTCTAAAAAGAATAGTCTTAAACTGAACAGTAGTAAAACAGAATTCCTTCATATTATATCACGTTTCGAGAAACAACCCCAATACAGAGTTTAGATCTTGATGAAACATTAATTCCTAGTAGCAAATCATGTAGTAACCTAGGGCAATCTTTGACTCACGGATGACATTTGAAAACTTTATATCACATAAATGTCGCACTGCATCATATACGCTCTTTATCGAATAGGAAAAATTCGAAATTATTTGGACAAACCTACAACTGAAAAACTAATCCATGCATTTGTTCTCTGTCATATTGATTTCTGTAACAGCCTAATTTTCGGTTTACCACAGCGACAAAAAAGAAATTACAGACTATCCAAAACTCTGCTGCAAGATTAGTTACTCAAACTCGAAAATATGAATCAATCACCCCTGTATACTACGAAACTTACATTGGCTTCCTGTTCATACTCGTATTTCTTTCAAATTATTAGTTTTTGCATATGAATGCTTCCATGAGATTGCCCCATCATATTTAACCGAACTATTAACTTTATCAGACTCCTCGTACTCTAAGATCAAGCACAAAGCGGATGTTTGCTATTCCTCCCATTGTTACCAAAACATATGGTGAACGCTCATTTGCACATGCCTCTTCCGTCTTATGGAATGCACTTCCTAATTATATGAGAAATATACATGATTTAGATATGTTTAATACTTCCCTAAAAAAGTATCTGTTTAACTTGTTATGAATTCAGTGCCCAACACTCTTTACTTACTTTTTAATTTATTTTCTTAATTTCATCCAAGTGCATAGGGACATGCGTTGCTATGTGTTATGCGCTATAAAAGAACTGAATATTATTATTATTATTATATCAAAATAGATTAAATCAGAAGGCGAGACAATCTGCATACACCACAGTTTGATGATTTTTTTTATAAAGACAATGAGACAATTATAAAACGCAAATACCTGCAGTTATCTTTACATATCTTTTTACAAAACTGATATGTGCATCTTTATTCTGTATTCCCCTGTAACCAAGTGAATTGCCAACAATTTTGAAAGTACAACGTTGCAATATAGACATACATGTAAATATTTCATATTCTCGAAAAATTGTGATAAAGAAACTTCGTCAAACAGTAAAATAATCCTTCAGCAGATTCTTGTTTTATATATTTTATTTCTTTATTTGTTATGTTTTATCTTATTCTTCTTTTTTACACGCTAGGGTATATCATTTTGCTTACAATAGTTTTGTTTCAAAGCTCAAAGTTGCACATCTGAGCGGAGAAAAAAAATCCATCAAACTCCGTTTAGTCGGGTGTGTTAACATAAGCCTTTATAATTATATTGTAAACAAGATATTTCAAAAACTCATTAGGCCTGAATATGGCTGAAAAACAATGATCTAAGAATACATGGGAATACATGTATGATACAGTCGATTGAATATCATTATTAAAATGGATTGATATGTATTTTCCAAAAAAATTGAGAGAACCTAAGAACCATGATATGGGATGCGCATGCCCAATAAAAACTTGAACATGGGAATACTAGGTTTTTGGTATAATAATGAAAACATTTTCATTCAAAGTGGTGTAACAAAACTTTTTACATCTCATTTCATTTCATGCATTATGTTATTGTTTATTTCACATTTTCTTCCCCTCTTTTGGCCACTATCATTATTTTAATTATGTAATTTAATATTAATGAATAATTTGATTTGAGGGGTCCACGATTTACAAGCACAGCTTCACAGTGGACCTCTCCATTTCCAGCATGTTATTTTCAGCCACAAATATATCATGATCCATATTGAGGTTTCAAATGTATAATTTAGATGAATATATTGTGTTACATGTTTCTTTATACATTTCAATTGTTATGATTGTATTTATGATGGATTTTG
The DNA here is from genome assembly GCF_037042905.1 of Lytechinus pictus. NCBI lineage: Eukaryota > Metazoa > Echinodermata > Echinoidea > Temnopleuroida > Toxopneustidae > Lytechinus > Lytechinus pictus. The sequence continues at coordinate 5,497,827 of NC_087259.1, forward strand.
TCTACTGTTTTGTTTGAAATGAGAAAAAATAAAACTGAAAACTGAAACTGAAGACAGGGCACACATTGTAGATACAATATCTCACCATCCGGGATCAAAGCCTACATCATGACTCAAGACACCCTCAATCGCATTCCTAACATTATAAAAAATAAAGTCCAATGTGCATCACTCGCCAGAATGGAAAGGATACTCCAACGTGTCCAAGGATCCGTGTTTAGAAGTAGATGTGAGATTTCCACCAAAAGTTTCCAGTTGATATTCAAAATTGGCCAAAAAAAAAAATCAAATCAGGCTACAAACTTTCATTAGCATAATCAGTATTATTTTAGTGTGATTACTGTCTGGATGCATCCGAGAGGCGAGTGATATACATGTACATTTTATGGACATTTTGTTACTATTTTTTCAATCTATATTTATATCTGCAGCACTGAAATGAATAGGGTGGATTCAAACAACATGTTATACTAATAGGCAAGTGATGAACTGACTTCAGTGAATAGCCTACATGGCCTATAGAAGAATTATATTTACATTGAGTCATTTTTTTAATGTAAGGAATATTTGGGCACAATTTCATAGACATTTCCTTCATAAAAACGGACACAATAGTGGAAAAAAAGGTATTTAAACTTAGTAACATACATCAGAGGTAATTATCAAGAAATAGAAAAGACATGTCAAGGATTGATCTCAATACGAGGTATTATTCAATGTAAATGCCCATGGACATGATGGAGCTGACGTATCAATCAATAAAAAAGACCTTAGTTTAAAAAAAATACTTATTGAAAGACAGAAAAGAGAGCATAGGCAATGACCTTATATGGTACATGTTATATCTTTCATTGATTATCATTAATACAAGACATATAGTGAATATGCATGCGTATCATAAAAGTATCATAATTATAGGGCAGAGCCCACGCTCTCTGTTACTGATCTTTTTTTTTATATATACTGTGCATTATTGGATCTAACTGAATAAAGGTTAGATTAAAAATACATCAATTCAAAATTACAAATAGGCAACTGACAGCCTGACTGGTATTGATATCATGAATTACTGGAATGCAGCTACTAGCAACAGTCTATAGAAATGATATAGTTAGTAAATTGTATTAGGTCAAGTGTTCAACATGTTCAATGAAAGGAATAATTGGACGCCAACGTCAGTAACATGGCAACAACAAAAAAGATTCAATATTGGGATCAATTTTTTTTAGGCCTTTGCTAAAAAGGTACATGTACACCTGCTGAAGTGAAGTAAATGAAAGAAATTGAGTTCTCATTGGCTCAAGGCAAGCTTCATAGAATTTTGAATAATTATGATAGTCTAATAAGCAAAGCCAGTGAGATATGGCTTAGCTTTTAAATAAAAGAATCTCAATTTGATACACATGCCTCAAAACGTTACAAATCTGTCGGGATTTTCTGAAGAAATAAACCCATATTCTCTGCCCCACCCAATCACGAGTTCATGATCCGCCCTAATTCCGTGTATGGCTTTATAGGGCGGGAAAATGAACTGAAAGCGGAGTCATTTTTCTCAATGAATTTGATAAAAAATGCAATAAAAAGTTTAACAACGTACATGTATAAACCTTTGATGGTCTACCATGTTCTTTTTGTCTTATTCTCCCCCTTCTTTTTTTAAAGATCACGGGGAGAGTCAATCATTGCCTATCTTGTAGTGCAGCCCGAGCTAATACTTTAATTCTTTATTTTTTATTTTTGCAATTTCCATTAATAAACAACAATAAAAACCCATATATATATAGTAGCGATGAAATATAATAAAGCATAAGTAGTGGCTGATTAAAATGACCCCTTATACAGCAAGTAAACATACAGACATGAAATTACACAAATGGTTACAATATACATGTATAATAGTATTTAATACGAAATGAAAAACAGGTGTGACCCCCCAAAAAAGAAAAAACAAAACAAGGAGTGCAGGGCCCTTGGAACTATTTTTTTTGTACAGGGGGTGCTTAAATTTGGCAAGTAAAAAGAAAAGTTTCACTACAAAATGAAAATGTAGGTCATTTTAGTAGCGAGAAATTTGACAAAAAAGGGGGTTTCACAACAAAATGAAGGTCATTTTAGCTACTAGTATATATATTTCTCCATTTTAGCACACCTTACACAATTCTAGGGGGTGCTGCCTATGGTGAATAACACCCCCAGCACCCCGCTTCCGAGGGCCATGAAGGAATGAAACATAATAGTATGAATCTATCGGGTAATGTAAAATGAGGTGTCGTTTAACTAAAATTTACAGTCTTACTATTCTTAAAGGTCAAGTCCACCCCAGGAAAATGCTGACTTGAATAAATAGAGAAAAATCAAACTAGCACAGTGCTGAAAATTTCATCAAAATCGGATGCACAATAAGAAAGTTATGACTTTTTAAAGTTTCGCTTATTTTTCACAAAACAGTGATAAATATGCACAACTAGGTGAAGCAGTCGATGATGTCCATCACTCACTATTTCTTTTGTTTTTTATTGTTTGAATACAATATTTCATCTCTTATAGATTTGACAATAAGGACCAACATGACTGAACCATATAGTATTAAACAATGCTAATTCCACATGTTCAGGGAGGAATTAATCGTTGTATCACTTGACAATGAGGAGAAAATTAGAATATTTCATATAATAAAAAACAAAAGAAATAGTGAGTGGATGACGTCATAGTCTCCTCATTTGCATACCAGCCAGGATGTGCATATAACTGTTTTGTGAAATTAAGCGAAACTTTAAAATGTCATAACTTTATTTTACATCCGATTTTGATGAAATTTTCAGTGTTATTGCTTGTTGGATTTTCTCGTTTTATTCAAATCAACTTTTTGTTGGGGTGGACTTGCCTTTTAAGATGAATGGAATAAATAAAAACAAGATGATAACTCACCGTCTTACTTTAGCCTCTGTAGTCACATTATTATCGATAACTTCAACTGTTGTTCTGTCAAAGAAACTTTGGCTTCTGAGGTACGCATAGTGGCGACTTGGGTCTAGATGTGAGCACAGGAATGGGAGATTCGATTCAAGAACCTGCAAAATTATGATAATGATGATAATTATAATAATGCTAATAACGTTGATTATAAAAATAATGATTACAATAATGATAATGATGACAATCATTATAATAATACTAATAAAAGTAATAATAAAAATAATATAACAATAACGATGATGATGACAAGATGATGATGGTGATGCTGATGATGGAGATGATGGTAGCAATAATAATAATAATGATTATAACAACATCAACAACAACAATAACAATACTTCTACTACTGCTGCTGCTAATACTACTACTACGAATAATAATAATAATAATAATAATCATCATCATCATAATAATAATAATAATAATCATCATCATCATCATCATCATAATCATAATAATAACAACAGAGCAATGAGGTATCTGTTAATAATCCTTCGTATTGGAAATTTGACTTCTGTGACCAATGTATTGAAAATACACCGTGTATACATGTAGATTTAGATTAACAAGCGAAAAGATATATTTCTATTTACAGATTATTAGGCCTATACAGTATACAGTGTATACCTGATTTATGAGAATGTATTCTACTCAGTATGCTATAATTACGATTAGACTTAGCTTGCCCAATTTGACATTAAACCAAACTGCAGGGCCAACGCACCATCTGTATTTGTTTTTAATAGGTATACACGCACATTACTTCTTAAAAATTAGACGAATGAGATTAATACATATAACTTATTGGCACATTATGTATCATTTTGTTTCCTATTCGAAACTAGAAATTAAAGGTACTTCCTCTCTGGTATGGAAGGTATTCCAGAAGGAAAAAAAATGAAAAATACAATATACGTGAAGGCCTTTTACATGTATATCCACACAAAAGAGGAAGAAATTGAGATAAAGATACTGGATTACAAGAATGGATAAACACAAACAAGGATATACATTTCTTCACATGACGATAATACAACTGAAAATAATAATAACAAAATGGACAGTATGATAGAAAATTAATAATCATGTTATATATTTCAATATGATCATGCCATTATATAATAATAAATAGAAAGAAATGGGTTCTGGAATTATATAACATGGCAAAAATTGCATTCTTTGCATTAACCAAGGCAATATTATTATCAGGCAATATGTTACAAAACTAAAAAAATAAAGAAAAAGATGAGAAGAAAAACGACAACCATGATGATAATGATGCATAACAACAATATGAATTATTTACAGTATAAAAACTTCCAACTATACAACTACTGCTTCTACTAATCTACTAGTATTAATACTACTACTACTACTAACCACTACTACTACTTACTACTACTATACTACCACTACTACCACCACTACTACCACTACTACCACTACTCCTACTACTACTCCTACTACTACTACTACTTCTACTCGTACTACTATTACTACTACTACTACTACTACTACTACTACTACTACTACTACTACTCCTACTACTACTACTCTACTGCTTCTACTACTGCTGCTACTACTACTACTACTCCTACACTACTACCACCACCACTACTACCACTACTTCTACTACTATACTACTACCACTACTACTACTACTACTACTACTACTACTACTACTACTACTACTACTACTACTACTACACAACAACTACTACTACTACTACTACTACCACTACTGCTACTACTATACTACTACTACTACTACTACTTCTACTACTACTACTACTACTACTACTACTACTACTACTACTACTACTACTACTACTACACTACTACTACTACTACTACTACCACCACCACCACCACCACCACCGCCACCACCACCACTACTACTTCTACTACTACTACTACTACTTCTACTTCTACTAGTACTATACTATTACTACTACTACTACTACTACTACTACTACTACTACTCGTACTACTCCTACTACTACTACTCTACTGCTTCTACTACTGCTGCTACTACTACTACTACTCCTACACTACTACCACCACTACTACCACTACTGCTACTACTACTACTACTACTACTACACAACTACTACTACTACTACTACTACTACTACTACTCTACTGCTTCTACTGCTGCTGCTACTACTACTACTACTACTACTACCACTACTTCTACTACTACTACTACTACTACTACTACTACTACTACTACTACTACACTACTACTACCACCACCACCACCACCACCACTACTACTTCTACTACTACTACTACTACTACTACTACTACTACTACTACTACTACACAACTACTACTACTACTACTACTACTCTACTGCTTCTACTGCTGCTGCTACTACTACTACTACTACTACTACTACTACTGCTTCTTCTACTACTACTACTACTACTACTACTACTACTACTACTACTACTACTACACTACTACTACTACTACCACCACCACCACCGCCACCACCACCACTACTACTTCTACTACTACTACTACTACTACTACTACTACTTCTACTAGTACTACTATTACTACTACTACTACTACTACTACTACTACTACTACCACCACTACTACTACTACTACTACTACTACACAACTACTACTACTACTACTACTACTACTCTACTGCTTCTACTGCTGCTGCTACTATACTACTACTACTACTACTACCACTACTTCTACTACTATACTACTACTACTACTACTACTACTACTACTACTTCTACTACTACTACTACTACACTATTACTACTACTACTACCACCACCACCACCACCACCACTACTACTTCTACTACTACTACTACTACTACTACTACTACTACTACCACCACTACTACTACTACTACTACCACCGCCACCACTACTACTACTTCTTCTACTACTACTACTACTACTACTACTATACTCGTGCTAATAGAAATACTAATTCTACTACATTAACCATGCTCCTGCAATACATTTTTACATTTTTTTATTCTGAGAGTATTACTACAAGTCTATGTGTACGTATATACCAATACTACAGTATACATAGGCCTATTCGTTATTTAATATGTGCACCAGGCCAGGACTATAATTATAATACGACGAAGATAACTTCATACCATTACAAAAGTGAAGATTCGTTTATTATTGTATCACTGTAGTCGATCCACAGACAACTAACAAAGAATAGCCTCTCACGTGCAAAACCCATATAAATGAATTAGTATAATAGCAGTACAAAGATCGCAGCGATCGAGCATAATGTATGCCGACATTACAACGCACACAGCATGAAATTGTACATAATTTTCATAGTCACCGACGCATGAATAATATTTAGATGTAATATACCTGCTTATACACCCCCATTCTTTGCACGGGGGTTAGTTGGCGAAGATTTCTTGGCATTCTTCCTGTGTTTTCTGCTCGGCTTCGATTGTCAGGTCTCCGGTTCGAATCCCGGCTGTTACTTCTTACAGGGGGGTACTGGCACCGTGACGAAAGCGTACTCATTTGTCCGAGTTTCTTGGCAGCTTATCTTGCAGCACAGATGATCAGGGACCGGAAAAACACGCAACGCATTGAATTTGTGAGACTAACTTCCGCCTTTGCAGCTCAGGCGCTGACGTCATAATAAGTTTTGACTTGTTATTGTGCGCACCCGCGAAACTATGTATAGTACTAGTGCTACTAGTAGTCTAAAACACGAACATGCTATTGGCTAAAGCGGCGTGTCATATCCAAGAGAAATATCTTGTTAATACGTCGCTGTGCTGTAGTCATAATCAAATTAGGTATAATATTTTTTTAAATAAAATGTATGAATGATTGGCACTTCACACACGCAAAAAGGAATCCCATTTATTTCAAAGCGTCAGAATACTAGACTATTCTCTATATACCGGTACTCGGGTCAACACAAAGGGTGTTTTCAATGGTTAATCAGGGGACTTCCCCTTGTCTAGTCTTGCATGTCAAGATGGTCAAGTGTTTACCACACGAGGGTTGTCTGCTGTGCAAACCCTTCACTCGAGTTAAGGGTCTGAATGTGTAGCCTACTCATGCCTTGTGTACTGAAGGCCCTCTCGCCCAGTTTTGTGTGTGCTAGTATTTGCGTGGAGACACACTTGCTGATCAAAGTTTCAATCAGGGTCTGCGCCTGCAGACTACACAGAGGGTGGGGTGGGGACGGGGTCAGCAAAAAGGGTCAAATCCAACGGACACAAAATTTTGATAGATTTGTATGCCGTTACTATTTCTATATTGTTGATGAATTATCATGATAACATTGATATCTTTATCTTTGGTTTAAGATAGAAAACTAAAATTATAGACAAATTATAATTCCTTCGCGAGAGATTGAAGGGACCAATCAAAAGAACTGATGAGTTTTCAGTGCTTAGCTTGTTTTATTTTCTCCATTTATTCAATTCCTTTGTTCTATTAGAAACCCAAATACATTTGTACGTTTGTAATAACTAATGGTCATTTATGCATTTCCTTTGAATCTATCATTCCAGTAATTTCTCTTTATTTATTTGATACAATGCAACATTAACGAGATTATTACACATTTATGTTGTGTACTCATTAATCAGTATCTTCTAATACTTGATCTATAATTAGATTTTTGCTGACCTCCTGAATATGATTTTACCATTTGATCTCATTTTGCATTCTTCTGTCTATTTATGCAATATTTGATTCAATGCGATTTATAATGTCACTTACACTTAGAAATTATTCTGCTCGCTATGAAAGTTTTCATATTCATTATTTTTGTTTAAGTCATTACGCATCCTGTTTATGATTTTAAAAGTGCTGTTTATCGAAATTTTCAGCTCGCGCTTCGCGATTAGCCAGATACCACCCTCTTCATGAATTTCTACAAAATAGTCACTGTCATGTCCCCCCTTTAGGTCAATAGGCCTATATCAAATATTATTTCAAGATTATTAGAAGTGCTTACAATGTTCCGTTTTAAGTATAAATTGCCAAAAAGGAATTCAGCTCGCATTTTGGCTCTTATATTATTTTATTCAAGATTATTTTAAAGAAATGCTTACCTGTCCTGTTTTTCGGATTATCAAAAATTTTCACCTCCCGCTCGCATCAATAATATTATTATAAAACTCATTTTGTTCGTGGTTACAAAAAGTGCTTAGAATGTTAAAAAAAAAGATTTCCCCTACAAAATGAGGGTCATTTTGGTTTCCAAAAATTTGAAAAGTAAACAAAAAAGAAAAGGTTTCACTACAAAATGAAGGTCATTTTTGTTACGTTTCTGCATTTTTCACAACTTCCATAAATTCCAGGTGGTGCTGCTTATCGGGGGTGTAAAAATATTGTTCAGTTTGACTGAGTGGAATTTGTGCAAAGCCCCGAAAGTTTGATCAGTTTCTTTTGGAACCCAGTTTATTGTATTGTAAATAATAATAATAATGGATATTTTGAGGCGCTAAAATCAAAAAGTACCATAGCGCGTATAATGTATGAATAATAATTTAACATTTGCAATAATTACCACAATATTCAAGTAAATATAATTTATGGCCTTTAACCTAGTAAATAAGATAGCATTAATCTATCTGATAAGTCAGAAGAAATCTTGGAACCTGCAGGATTTGAACCTCTCATCCACTGATTGCGCGGTCAGCGACTGTACCATAACCGGGCCATCACTGGTCCATTAAAAACAAAGCCCTCAGTTCCCCTGATTTAATCTGACATACATTATATTAGTCCGCCATGGACAATGAAATGGTAGTCTTGCTGGGGAAGTTTCATTATTATAAATAAAAGTTACCGTTTTCAACCAAGTAATAAGATCGCATTGATTGGTGTGATATGTCAATAATTGGCGATGAAAATACAGGCTATCCTTCGCCCGATATAGGCCTATTTCTTTTTAATTAATTGATTTTATTCTATATCATTTTTTCTCAGTTGGAGGGGATTATATCCCCCCTCCGGGAAACGGCACCCGAACAGTCTCCCTGCATTATGCACATTTCAATATACGCTGGATTGTTGACTTAAGATAAAAATATCATATCATTCTCTTTTCCATATATCCTTTTAAATGTTATAATCTATTAATCAAAGGCAATGTAAGGGCTAGGTTCTGTTGCCTTGCCCCAATGCCCTTTTTATTGTCCTGGGAAACATTTGGTGCCCTTTTTAATTCTCCCCATTGAGTGATGTAATGAAAAAAAAAGTGCCTTAAGAAATAATTGTACCCTCTGCAAAAGTGGATAAGAAAAATTATTTCTTAATCTCGTAAAATTTGCCTAATTTCACATAACAGTAAAATGCACGATAGCGTCATCTATTGACAAATTATGAAGAATGATCATGATCACCGTGACCATGGACCATAGAGATGTATACTAATTACATATCTCTATGCCATGGACCTACTAGCTAGTAGGTCCATGCTATGACTAATGGGACTACCATGACTGATCTCCGGGAGATCAGTGACTACCAGTGGCGGATAAAAGGGAGGGGGGGGGGCACATCCAACCCTTTTGAGAGTCATAGTCAATGATTATTAATGTATATATAGGCCTATCGTTCATACACAAGTGTGCCCCCCATTGGCGGTGGAAGCCAAAACATTTAGGGGGGGGGGGGTCCCATGAAATTTTGGGATGACACAGGTAAAAAATTGGACAAGCCAAAAGAAAAAAAAAGGTTATCAACCAAAACTTTAGGGGGACCACCAAAATTTTAGGGGGGGGGGGGGGGGTCCACCTGAATTTAGGGGGGATGCAGGAAACAAAACTGACAAGCAAAAAAGGGTTATCAACACAAATTTTAGGGGGGGGGGTCCGTCCCCCCACTTATGTGCCCCCCCTTTCACAGTTACAGCATATTTTTTAAATGGGAATGTCGTTCATACACAAGGATTTTTCCCCCTTTTGTTTTGCTTGTCCAATTTTACGAGGGACAAAATGACCTTCATTTTATAGTGAATTTTTTTCTTCTCTGCTTGTCCGAGCAAAAGATCGCCACATATTTATTAGTGAATTTTTTCTTCTCTGCTTGTCCATACCACAACCACCACCCATCCCAGGCGCGGATCCAGGGGGAGGAGATAACCTCTTATAAATTACAAAACGCCCTCTATTCTGGACCGATGACCTTTTTTATGCTTGACTAATTCTAAGGACAACTAGACCAACCACTTTCCCCTCCCCCAAATTCCTGGGTGTATCTACAGGACCACTCTTATCTTATCCCCGCTTTCATCATCACCATCCATCATCATCATCATCATCATCATCATCCATCATCATCATCATCACCATCATCATCACAATCCATCATCATCATCATCATCACCATCCATCATCATCACCATCATCATCACCATCCATCATCACCATCATCCATCACCATCATCACCATCCATCATCACCATCATCCATCATCATCATCCATCATCATCATCACCATCCATCATCATCATCATCACCATCCATCATCATCATCATCATCACCATCATCATCCATCATCATCATCCATCACCCATCATCATCATCATCCATCATCATCATCCATCACCCATCATCATCACCATCCATCATCACCACCCATCATCATCACCATCCATCATCATCCATCATCATCATCCATCATCACCATCATCATCATCCATCATCATCACCATCATCATCACCATCACCATCACCATCATCCATCATCATCACCATCATCATCACCATCACCATCATCATCACCCATCATCACCATCATCATCATCACCATCATCATCACCATCATCATCACCATCATCCATCATCACCATCATCCATCATCATCACCACCATCATCACCATCATCATCACCATCATCATCATCACCCATCATCACCATCATCATCACCATCATCATCATCATCATCATCACCATCATCATCACCATCATCCATCATCATCATCACCATCATCATCATCATCACCATCACCACCATCATCCATCATCCATCATTACCCATCATCATCATCACCACCATCATCCATCATCATCATCATCATGTGTTTACCATAATTTTTTTGGACCACTGGAAACTACACATTATAGTGTAAAGATAAGTTTTATAAATGGTAAAATGTTTCTTAGTGGCTTAACCATGCTAAGGATTTTACAGCCATGTAGTTATCATCATCACCAACACCATCATTACTTCATCATCATCATTATAATGTTACCCAATTTTACTAATTTCTTCACTAAAAAAGAAATCTTCATAGGAGTGAAGGCACTAGCGTACCTACGGGGGCAGTCTGCCCCCCCTGACGAGCCACAACCCATGCAAAGAACGTATCCCTGCCCCCCCTGACGAGCTTGAAGACCCTTTTTTTTTTTTTTTTTTTTTCCTTGTCAAATTTTTTTCTGGTACGAAATCCTTCATTTGTGATTGAAGACCTTATTTTTTTTTTTTTTTTTTTTTTTTTGCTTGTCAAATTTTTTTGCGGACGGTTTTGCCCCCCCTGTGAAAAATCCCAGGTACGCCACTGAGTTGAAGGGAAGGGGATATTCAAACGTGTGATCAAACATACACAAAATCAACAGAGAAAAAAGTCAGGTTCATTGTAAACTTCGCATAACATTTATTAGTTTTCATGAAATTGTTAGCCGAGCTCAACATGAATGTTGTATACATAGTACATTATCAATACATTCATTCAGTGTCTTTTTTGTTGTTTTCAACAATTTGAAACGATCTTCTTACCAAGGAAGGTGTCTGCTATTCATAAATCATGATTGTGCTTGCAGCAGTGAGAAAACAAAAACATAATACAAACAGTAGAGAATGTATGTACATGTCAAAATCAGAAATGCAAGCACACTTGAGGAGTGAGAGGGGCAGAGAGAGGTACATTAATTTTGCATGGTATTGGTCTAAAAAGTCATGGGCATCGATATTTTCATCGAAAACATAACTGTATGAAAAGTTTGAATCCCAGGGTAAAGAAATCCTATTTTGTTGAAAAATTAAACGAAGATAAATAAACATTAAGTTTGTGAGTAATGTCAATTTTCGAAGGTGGGGAAAACACCTTCAGTAAGACTTGGCAAAAGTCGATCTTCCAAAAGCAAAATAATAACCCTAGTCAGAGCATGTGTTAGTCAAATCTATTTAGTTAAATTTCGTGTAAGTCAAACAGATTTCTGTGATCCCGAGATTTGACTTACTAGCATATTTATTCACACGTCAGTGCTCAATCTGCATTTTGTAAAATTGGGTAATTTTGCCCATTATTCAAAGTGGATCACTTGAACGTGATGTCAGATGTGTAATTAGGGAGTTTTCACAACAACTACGCAAACACTTTCTGGAACCTTGAAAATCTATTGTCAAAAGCCCTTCATGACAAAGCAGTCTTTATCGATAATCAGTGAGTCTAGGCAGCAGTGTCATCCTTGACTCTGGACAAACGACATATTTGCAATTTTTTGTCAGCTCTGAACCTAGTCTGCAGTCCCGGCTCACCAATTTTCAAATATCTTCTTTTTCCTCGGTGAACTGCAAAATTTGACACCTAGACCAACCTTCATGAATTCATGATAGCATGTTTTCTCCGGGTAACGAATACGAAGAGTTTAACATTTTGAAACAGACTTTGTTAAACCTAAAGCATTTTGCATATCTGATTAATTCGAAATTAATCCCCATCCCCAAACAAAAAGTAAAAATGTCAATTATGTAATTTCATCTAAATAATAATGCTGATATTCATTCATTTGTTATGTTTACATTATCAACAGAGATAAATCAACCCAATAAAATTGTCAAAATCTTCAACATTTTTCACGAAAAAATAGAGTTGCAGATATTAGATTTAAAACTAATTTCTTGAAACTAGATACCTTTTTTGATTGAACTTGGTCTCCAGTATCTCCCTCTTCATGTTCATTCATTAACAATGCAGTCAATAACCACAACTGAATAATGGTAACCACTTAAACATACATAAAACAAAATAACTCCCTCCCCAATACAATTACAATATATTTACAACTGGCAAAGAGAGATTACAGAAATAAAAAATACTGATGGCTTTTATACCAATCGAAATTTCATATTAAATTCATTTTAGGTGTGATAGAAACCAAGAGTAAAACATAATTATTTACATGATACTAGTATCTTATTCACTACACTTTCAAAGCACCAGAATCTGCAGCTTTTTCTGCTTCTGACAATCTTTTAAGATAATTAAAATTAGGTTTTCTAATGACCACTTTATTCTGTGTTTGCCTTTGGTGTTGGCGGGCCATGACCAGGACAAGAGGCTGTAGCAGTTAGAAAAGAGGTCTTCCAAAATCTAGAAATAAGGTTCAAGAAAGCAATATCTTCTATTACGCAAATCAAATTCTACTAGCACTTAGTCTCGAATTTTCCCAAGTTGATGGTGTATACAGCTGCATTCTGTTTTTGTTTTAGTGAATATCACAGAGCTTACGAGAACATAATCAAGGTAAAAAATGGAATAAAGATCATCCAATATACTCATCAACGACATCAAATCCCTCGCCAAGAGTACCGAGATCAAAGAAATCTTCTTCACCCATGACGCCTTCAAAATCATCACCCATATCACCTTCAAGATCCTCACCTATGTCGGTCTTTCCTGGTTCTTCTGATTTATTGGAGGATTTTTGTTGAGATGACAGCCTCGAGGAGCTTCGAGTTGCGACAGGGGTCTGTTTGGAGGAGGGTTTTGCAGGAGTGGCCTTTGGCTCCTTGCTCCTGCTTCGCTCCCGAGAGCTGGAAGTTGGGTCTTTGCTCCTTGACTCCCTATTCTGGGACTGTCTACCTGAATCCTGGGATTGACCTCTGCGAGAAGAACTCCTGGTGTTTCTAGATGGATGGCTCTCTTGAGGTAGGTTGTACGCTTTTCTTGTCTCCCTCATTTCACGGTCTCTCTTTTCCTGTTCAGCCTTCTTCTCCCTTTCTCTTCGTTCCCTATCTTCTCTTTCCCTCTGTTCCCTGGCTTCTTTTTCCCTCAATTCCCGAGCTTGTCTATCCCTGGCTTCTCTTTCCCTCAATTCCCGAGCTTGTCTTTCCCTGGCTTCTTTTTCTCTCAATTCCCGAGCTTGCCTTTCCCTGGCCTCTCTATCCCTCAGTTCCCGAGCTTGTCTTTCCCTGGCCTCTCTTTCCCTCAGTTCCCGAGCTTGTCGTTCCCTCTGTTCCCGTTCCCTGGCTTGTCTTTGCCTCAATTCCTGAGCTTGTCTTTCCCTTTGTTCTCTAGTGTCTCTTTCCCTCTGTTCCCTCGCTTCTCTTTCTCTCTGTTCCCTAGCTTCTCTGTCCCTTTGTTCCCTAATTTCTATTTCCCTCAGCTCTTGAACAACTCTTTGTTCGGCTTGCTCTCTCTTCTTCTCCATGGCAAATCTCCTTTCCCTTTCCTCCTTATCTTTCCTCTCATGTTCAGCTCGAATTCTTTCTTGTTCTTCTATTTTCCTCAAAAGAGCAAGTTTCCTTTCTTTCTCTTTCTTTTCTGCCACTTCTTTGACTCTCCTTTCATGGGCATGTAGTGCTTCAATGGCCCTATGCTCCTGGGCCCTCTGCTGCTCTTGTCTCTGCATCTGAGCTCTTTGCTCCTGTTCCCTCTGTTCCTGGGCCATCTGCTCCTGTGCCCTCTGCATCCGAGCTCTCTGTTCCTGTTCCCTTTGCATCTGAGCTCTTTGTTCCTGTTCCCTCTGCATCTGAGCTCTTTGCTCTTGTTCCCTTTGCATCTGAGCTCTTTGCTCTTGTTCCCTCTGCATCTGAGCTTTTTGTTCCTGTTCCCTCTGTTCCTGGGCCATCCGCTCCTGTGCCCTCTGCATCTGAGCTCTTTGTTCCTGTTCCCTCTGCATCTGAGCTCTTTGCTCTTGTTCCTTCTGCATCTGAGCCCTCTGTTCCTGTTCCCTCTGCATCTGAGCTCTTTGTTCCTGTTCCCTCTGCATCTGAGCTCTTTGTTCCTGTTCCCTCTGTTCCTGGGCCATCTGCTCCTGTGCTCTATGCATCTGGGCCCTCTGCTCTTGAGCTCTTTGCTCTTGCATCCTTTGCTCCTGGGCAATTTGTGCTCTCTGCATCTGAACCCGTTGCTCCTGTACCCTTTGTTCCTGAATCATTTGCTCTTGTGCTCTCTGCAACTGGACCATTTGCTCCTGTGCTATTTGCTTCTGAACCATCTGCCCCTGTGACATCTGTCCCTGACCTCTCATGTTGCCAAGCTGTGCTCCCCGAGCTATCTTCTCTCTCAGCATTCTTTCTTGCTGTACATGGACTTCAATCACCTTCTGCGCTTGCTGTTGCTTTGCAGCAAGAATCAATTCTTCATGCAACTTTTGCTGAGCAGCAAACCTTTCCCTGAACAACATCTCTTCTGCTCTCAACTGATCTTGCAAAAGAAGTTCTGCTCTCAGCTGTTGCTCATGCTGCAGCTCCACCTGTAACTGCTCTTGTAGAAGCCTCTCCTGAAGCAACTTCTGTTGCATAAGTGCTTCTCTCTCACGTTCCCTCTCTGCAAGCTGCTCCAGTTGCATCTCCTGAGCCTTCAGCTTCTCAATCTTCCGTTGCTCCTCTCTCATTTTCATCTCCAAGATCCGCATCTCCCTCGCCTTTTCCTCGCTCTTCTGCTGCTCTTCCAGCAGTCTCTGTTGGAGCTTGATCTCTCTGTCCTGTCTGTCTTTCTCTTCGCGAACCTGGTGACTTCGAAGCTGGTTCCTCAGCTTTTCAATATCTCGCTGCAGTGCTGGTGTCATCCCATTCTTCTGTGCCTCTTCCTGGAATGTTGTGATCTTCTTTATCAGTTCTTCTTTCATCAAGACCTCTGTTAAATGCTGGTCTTTTGGGCGTTCGGGGACCACTATCTGAGTTCTGCCAACGGTCACCTGAACGCTGCTGCTTGGTGTAACAGTTTGGGGAGAACCAGAAACTTCTGGACTTGACTCTTCTGGAGTTTTGTTGTCAGCTACAAGTAAAACAATGGTGGGAGAGAAATTAAAAACTCATTTGTTTTGATGAACAGAACAGATATACATGTAGTTATAAAAATTGTAACTATTCCTAGTAGACGGTGATCTACAGCATTGCAGCCTATCACCCTTGAATGATTACAGATACCCTTTGAATCGTCCATTTTCAGAATTCTCAGAACATTTCAAACTTAACACTCTAGATATAAGGCAAATAAGTATTAGGTTGGTCATGGTTGACTTTAAAATATAAGCTATACAGTCAAACTTGCTATAGCCACTGCCCCTAAAAGGACCACTTGCAGATGAAGATCACGAATTTAGCTTTCCATGATCAGGTTACCCTACTGAGGCCTGTATTACACGGGAACCTATCTGCAAAGACCACCTGTTCATGGAGACCACATTTCTTCTCTCCCTCTGGTGATCTCTCAAGACAGGTTTTAAAATGAAATAAACCAGCAGTATGTAGACCTATAGCCCTGTATCTGCAGTTGTCAAATGCTATCGAGTGTAACCATAAAAATAAAAATACAAATTGCCCTAAGGTGTCTGGTTGTGATTATCCTCTGTATTGGTTACCCTAAGGGGTAGGTGGGTTGTGCTGGTTAGCAATGGATGGTATTTTCCATTTGTTTGGTGGGATCATTCTAGCTAGAGGTAATTTTACATGTTGCGATTGTCCTTAAAGGGGAATCCAACCCAAATAAAAACTTGTTTTTATAAGAAAGAGAAAAATCAGACAAGTTGATAGGTGAAAGTTTGAACAATATTGGACAAACAACAAGAAAGTTATGAATTTTTAAAAGTTGTAAATATTTGTAATCACTATACCCATGGAGACTTCAAATTGGCCGCATATGGGATGTCATAGTGATGTAAGGCAAGGACTACTCTTGTATGTACTCCAATACATATTATGGCTAAAATGTCATTTTTCCCAAAAGTTTTATTTCAAATTATATTTTTCTTTCATGAGGACATAAAACAATATACTACCTGGGTTATATTTAGATTACTGCCCCAGGGGAATGGGTACTTAGGAGAAAACCACAAATCCCTGATAATAAAGTACATGGCCTATGGGAAAGTTGTCCTTGCCCCTTGTCATAATTTACTTACCCAGTTGCCAAATTGAAATCTACATATTATTAGTGATCTCAATTTTAAAGCAGCTATAACTTTCTTATTGCTTGTCCGATTTCTTTCAAACTTTCACCATTCTGTTTGATTTATTTTTCTCCTTCCCAACACAACATTTTATGGCCAAGGCTGGATTCCCCTTTAAGGGAAACTGAAAATATTTACGTCTTTGTCTGGGGAATAATGTCCCTTCAGTGGGGTCTCAAAGAGTTAAATATTCTGAACATAACCAAAAACTACCAGTCTGTTTCAGTCTGAGTATTGTAGAGGTGTTGTGGCTCAGTGGATAAGTCTACTGACTTCGAACCACAAGGACTGGGGTTCAAATCCAACCGCAGCACTGGAGTCCTTTGGCAAGGCGTTTATCTACATTTGCCACTCTCCACCCAGGTGGGTGTTTCGTAAAGCTGTTCGCCTAATAATCCCTAATAAACATTCAATTATTTACCAAAAGAAAGGATCACCAGTCGTTTCTAAAGTCACTCTTTACTTTAAAGCTAAATTACAGTAGTTGCAGTAAAACACTAATTTTGTGAGAAAGTCTGTAAAACCAAGGTTAAGTATGACTTTATCATCGTGGATCTAGATCTGGTACAGTTACATAAACTGAACTTTGTGAAATCATAAAATCTAAGCTGAAATACGATCACACTGAAGATCGCCAACACAGATAGGCACACGTGGGACAGTGTATTATTATTGCTGGAATAAAGACCCGACGGAAGTGACCGAATCCGCGCTTATTTTGCTTATTTCTCAGCAATTACACAATTTTTTCCAGAATCCTTTGGCACATATTTTTTATTCATACAAACAGACACTTGGGTGGTCATTATATTAGATTCTGTAAAAAGTCATTTTGAGATCGTTACCAGAACTGGAATTTACCTTTAATACAAACAGCTTTATGAAACGGTCCCAAGGGTAGTAAATGGGTACCCTGTGGGAACAATTTCCTTGAATGGGGCAATAGTACACAGTGCTTAGAAAACATTGTATCAAGCACTATATAAATGTTGCAAAGTATTATTATCATTATTATTATTATTACTATAAATGCACACAACCTGGTGGGTGTTTGATAAAGCTGTATGTAAAGTCGTGCACAACTTCGCGCACGAGTGGAATATGCTCCTAGATGCGTAGTTGGCTACACTGAGATCAGAGGCGAATCGAGGGGGGGGGGGGGCATTTCCGGCCCATGCCCCCCTTTTGAGTCACAGTCAATATTATTACTGTAAATATGCCACTCATACACATGTGTGCCCCCCCCTTTGAGAGTCACAGCCAAAACTTTTAATGGGAACACGCCGTTCATATACACAAGTGAGGGCCTTTTTCTCTTTTTTTTGCTGGTCAAATTTTCCTTGGGAAATCCTGGATCCACCCCTGACTGAGAAGTATGATTTTGCTCAAGAAAGGGTCACCAGATATGTATAAAGTCATTTTAACCTATGAACATCTTCATGAAACATCCATCTGAGCTTATGCATAGATAGATGCATTCAGTCTCAACTTAAAGGAAACCAAAACCCAAGAGGAGAAGCAATCTTATTGGAAAGAGTAAAATGAGAGGAACAATTTAAAACAAGTTTCATCAAAATCGGTTATGAAATAAGCAAGTTATGGACGTTTAGAAGGTCTTGTTGTACTTTCTATGGGGATCCTCAAATTGGCAAACATGCTTCAAAATGGCTGATTTTGTGGACAACTCTCCATTTGTTTTGTACACAAATTTCCAGATTTTCCCCATTATCTTTCAAATTGCATATTGCCTCATTCTGAGCATAATAAATGTCATGGGAAAATATAATTCACACCACATATGTCAAGGTCAGGAGGAAATGATGTGAAATAAAGGGGAAAACCTGAAAATTTGTGTACAAAACAGATGGAGGGTTGTCCACTAAATCAGCCATTTTGAAGCATTTTTGCCAATGTGCGGATACCCATAGAAAGTACCACAAGACTTTTTAAACATCCATAACTTGCCTATTTCATAACCGATTTTGATGAAACTTGTTTTAAATTGTTCATTCTGTTTTACCCTTTCCAATAAGATTGCTTCTCTTCTTGGGTTTTGGTTTCCTGTAATTACATGGGATACATGGCATGAGGACCTAACTCATCAACAGAGAACATACTACTGAACTTACTAATTTTCTTGGCTTTGGCCTCCAATTGCTGCATGATGAGATTTTCATGGCGATTACGGATCTGACAATTCAAAAAGAAAAAAAAAAAATCATGAAAAAAGTGCATGTACCGGTATTCACTCATTCTCCATCTAACAAATTCAGTGAACTCTGCAGCATTCACTCTTCTATAAGTCGCACAATTGCCTCAACAAACGGTCGAAGCAATTTTAGAGACCAGATTACGCCAGACGTGTCATGGCATTTTCCTTCTGTAAGTTGGATTTCTCCCGAGTCAAAAAGATTTTGAGGGGCATGATATGGCGTATCAGGCAAAAGTTATAAAAAGTTGCGAGCGAGCAAGCGAGCAAAATTTTTTACATTTTCTATTACAAAATCCAATTTTGTGATAGATTTTGACAAAATATCGGAAAATAATGTCATATGTCAGCCTTCTGTCTTCCTTTTTCTTTTTTTATTGGTCGTGAATTTTTTTTTCTTGGGGGGAAGAGGGGAAAGAGCCATCTGTCGCCACTGATCTAATCCACTGTTGTATGTCAGACGTTCGCACTGTAAGAATAAAAAAGCTTTCACAATAAGCCTGTTCACGGTTGTAAACTGCGCACGAGCAGAAAAAGGTCATTGGAGACAACCATGAAGGTGGCTTTCAAATTCACTGACATAGGCATTTGTGATTTGATGATTATTCATGTATTCCTTTCAAAATATTTATCACATCCAAGCTGAAGAGTAATAAATAGAGCCTTCATAATCACTGGTATTTGACAGTAGCCTAAACAATAGTCAAATGTGCCAAAGGCAGACATTAAAACAGATTTCCAAACTTTATCCCTGATGTACTATTCTAGTCACCTGGTCTATACAATGCCTTTTGTTCTTAGAATTTGAATACTCTACCGGTAAAGCTTACGCAACATCTACATTTGAAAATGATAGTGCTTATCCTAATGAAAAATCACAAAGGTCATTTGAGAAAAGTTGATCATGAGCTAACCGTGAACTGGCTTATTGGTTGTGCGTACATTCGCAACAATTTCCTCACAATGCCTGCATATAGTAATACAACCAATCATGAAAAGCCATTCAACAACGCATTAAACATAAACTCTGGTACTTGTAACAGAAAAAAAAGGTTCATAGAATAGAACAAAACATAGACAGAATTATAAAAACTATAAATAAACAATATTTGCCAGATGATTTTTCAGGGAAAATGTGTAATTACAGAGAAATAAGCAAATGTAGATAAAAAATACTGAAAAATACCTTTCCATTTATAATGTGGTCCAACATGTTTTTTCCTGTGTTAGCTACACCAAGGAAAGCACATGGCAATGAAATGAATAGAATTTATTATTTGAATTAAACTTTGTTGTTCTAAATAAGCATCCTGGCGTATGACAAACACTTTAAGGATTGCATCCAACCATTTCCTATAAAAATCAGATTTCTATACCAAAACGTGAACTTGACTCTAAAAGTCGAGTACTTACCAAAGTCTTGGTATGATGTTTGTTGCTCCTACAGTGAACCTCAAAGGCCAGTTTCTTGGTATTGAAGAACTTGGAACACACCTTGCAGAAAAAGCCTGTCACTGGAATGATGTAGTTTTGGCCTGGAAAAATCACAATAAATAGGAATATCACAATTAATACATCTGCTTTGTGACAATTACCTTATTGTTGTAATACATCATGCAGTTTCTGACACATTCAATTAACGCTTTTTGCACGTCTTCATTCCCCAGTTAATGTATGTGCCGAGCCTTTTGAGAATTGAGCGGAAACAGAGTCAGTAGCTGCTACAATACAAGAATCCATTATTCCATTGTAAGAATATGCTGTTACCCTGGCAACAAGGTTTGTGAAAAATTTGAAAATACATGCTCCTCATCATCACTCCAAGACCAATATGGATGCAAAGTCTGTAAGAATTGGATGAAAATTAAGGTAGTAGGTTGATCTGCAAGATTTACAATGGACCAACAGCCCCGTCAAAAGCGTTCAAATTGGGCAGTGTTGTCTTCGGTATCAAAAGCACTCTTCCTTCGCAGCCCACAACAAGTGTATTAATCATGATGGCCCTTCAACACAAGTTCATTTTTTGAAATGAACTAAACCAATCTTTCATTCTATCTTTTACACCTGAATGAAGTTAAATAGAGTACCGAAGTGTGATGTCAGTGTCATGACAATGAAGAGGCTGGTTCTACACAGAGTTGCAGCGGACGATCGTCAATACACATCTGTATTTGCAAAAATGGTGATGTGCTATAGAAACACGTGCTATGGAGCCATATGAGCGAGTCGCAATACTTCCGGGAGGGTGTTTCATAAAGGTCTTGTTGCCATCAACCCCAAAAACTTCATCCAGCAAAACACCCGGCAGACTAGAGGAAATAGTATCAAGCTCCAGCGTCTACTAGTCAAAAGGGATGCTCATAGATACAGCTTCTTCCCTCGAACTACCAAAGATTGGAACGAGTTAAACATGGACACAACATTGATAAACTCATTAGACTCTTTCAAATCCAAACTCAATCAAAAACCTAGCAAGTGACCTGCTTACTTGGTGATTTCACACACATCAATAAAGTTGGCGGAGTACAGCAAGTCTGCATATGCCGACTTAACCCAAGACAAGACAAGCTGTTCGTAAGTTAAGAACGACTGGTGATTATTTCTTGTGGTAAATGGTATAATTAGCGATGGTTTAGCGCTTAAGGATCACCAGTCGAATAAAGTCGCTCCTAACTTACGAACAGCTTTATGAAATGGCCCACGGGTTCATTTATTTAGAACCAGGCCGCCATGACACCATGGCAACTGACGTCGTCGCTTCGGTACTCTATTAAGATAGAACTATTTCTACATTTTCAAACTAGTCAACTATTTCAGAGCTTTATAGTTCCAACACTAAACCAAACTTACACCTTTCAGATGCTTAATCTGTAATGCAGGCACAGACTCTGATTAATATTAGAACAAGTGGGTCTTCACATAAGACTAACACAAACAGAACATGCTGGGAATTGATAAATGTGCCTGTTATCTACGCTATGTGGGGAAGTTACATGTACAAATTGCTGCAGAGGTTTGAAGCCAGGTCACATCTTCTGGATAGTGACATTAAACGACAGTCCCAGGTGTAACTCATCCTATCTGATTAATACACGTCTGATAAAACTGAAATTACACACAGACATATGCTGGCCTGAAAGAAAGGGCTTTTCTGTACAAAAGTCATTGGCAGGGACCTTAGGCTGCATATTCAGACCACCTAACCAAAACAGACTGGACTATTATGACGCTTTAGAAGATGGGGGGGGGGGGGACTGATTCATCCCCCTTATGACCTCGGCCATCAATGGTGCGATTACGACAAAAATGCATGTGCGATACCCATGGCATAATCTACAAAACTATATTAGATCAAAGTCTGCGAAAAATCTCATTACTAATTAATTATGCCAATTTATGCGTTTGCTCTAATTAACTAAATAATGCCCCTAAAATGCTTATTTTTTGTTCACAGACTCTTTATAGGAATCTGATAAAAAAAATTCAACATCACATTTATTTTCTTATGTATTTTATTGTTTTCAAAATTTCTAATGTATTTCTTTGTTTTTCTTACTTGTTTTTTATTGTTTTTTAAATGGCAATTGTCGGAAACTTTATTTTGACCATAAACAAGATAAAATTAATTGATTTTAATCAGTAAAAGGAAAAATGTGAAATACCAGTCACTAGTGGACGTATATTCTTGTTTTTTGTGGATATAATGAAAAACACAGTTCAAAAGAATATATGAATAATCAAGTCACCAAAGTTGGTGCTTATCTCATGAAATATTACACCACCATGTCACTTTAGTACCAATGACCTTCTTCTGATCATGCGCAGAATCTTTTGATCATGCGCAGGATGGAACTACGAACTGGCTTATTGCATGTGATTGCTCCAAGGGAGATGACTGTATTGTACTGTACTTACCGATCATCTCATTTTCTGTTACCCCTGGAATACGCTCATGCTGTCGTAATATGTCCTCCTTCAATAGGCTTTCGGTGTCTCCTTCATTGGCAAGGGACCCAGAACTATAGACAGCAATAGATGGGGGGGGGGGGGTAGGGGGTGTGTGAAAGAGAACAAATACATGGGATATAAAAATAAATTTGACAGGTATGGAGCTGTTGCCTCATGAACAAAAACGTTCTTGAAAATATTTTGTATATTTCTCGTCCTTTGTTCTAATTATGAGGGAGTACGCTGATGATTCAAGCTGCAATAATAAATAAAATTATTGAAATAATTTCAGATTGAAAAGATAATGATGGCAATTACCCAAGATGTCCACATGATATAAAGAAAATTTATAAAAAGCATTCACAACAAACAATAAGCATACCAGATGAGTTTGATTTACAGTTGACTTCAAATCTGATTGCAAGAGATAAAAAGTGCACAAATATATAGTTCTTTAAAAGCAAGTATTATGTTATCATGCAAAGATATATCAATGTATCAAAAACCAAGCAATTATCAATATTATCACCTTAGTAAGATTAAAGATAATCATAGTTATGATTTATGATGATATGTATATCTATAAATTACAGAAGAAACAGAATAAATCTCTGTTTACCTGTAAAGTAAAGGTTAATCATACTTAGTTAAGTAAATAGAAATGTAGATTGAATTAATTAAGTTTGTTCAAGGTGTTCTGTTTACAATCACAGAGAACAAACCAACAGTTTTGGAGTAGCAAAATAATAATTCCATTCGGTATAAGAGCACTGAAGTATTATTCTAAAAGTTGGTTAATTTTTAATAAAATATCTTATTGTGGAAAAATCTTAATGTGGATGACTCCAATTTCTTGTAAACCAATACGATAGGAGAGCGATGTTCAGTCATAACCGCTAATGGTGTGCTACATGTACCTCCCATGAAGCGACTACAGCATTAGCCATTGACAGAATGCCTTGAAGATGCACTCCAGATACAACCACAGAAGCACTGAACACCCAAATTTCTTGCGATTCCTCCCAGGAAGCATAGCACCACCAGGTATACATGTAGATGTGTCCTATGAAGCCTTTTACATTAAAGTCCTCTCAGTGATGTGGATATTGGTTGTTTCAGATACATCCTTGAAATTATCATAGTAAAATCTTTGGAAGCATGAAGCACAGGTACAGATATAGATACATCCTATATAGCCTTCCAGATAGTCATCAGAAGAACTATATATAAATCCGGATGTCCTCAGAACTATCAAAGAAAAAAAATCGCTGGAAGCAAAAAGAAATGGTAGAAACAAAGATGCACTCTTTAAAGCCTTTCAGATACATCCTAAGACCCATTATGGCTGTACATCATTAAGCCAAGCACATGGAGATACAGCAACTCAGGTGATGAAGCTTCAGTTTCACAGAGTGTGTGGATATGCCATCGGTTGCGCTCCTTTCAGATACCCTGAGGCAAAGAATTATTCCGATACTACAGAGCTTACACCCTCACAATGATTGCAGTTACAGTCCAGACAGTTTGTAGAATCTACCATAGGACAGTCAATGACTGTTTGCTTGTGCTGCAATACATAGCTTTCATGTCATCTACCGAGTTTATGCCACGGCCAGGATTCTTTAATGTCTCTTATTATGACTAGCTGTTTCTTGATCACGTAGCCCAATATCCATAAATTTCCCCATCAGAAGCATGGAAGGAGTGTCCTGTCATGACTTGTAGCTTATGGTGCTCCTGTCATTACTATTGCTGGCATTTAAAAAAAGCCCTAACTGCACAAAGAAAATGGTCAGTGTCAAGTAGTGACACATACTTCAGCCATCATTGCAGATATTGATAGAATTTCTGCTGGATCTACTGGTTGCCTCTCCATCGACAGGTCATCTACGACATGAGAAATCGTTCTTTTCTTCACAATCATGAAATTTTAATTGTTTTGGTAGCTCTCCCTATTTTATTTATGTAATTACCACTCGTGGGATGGAACACCCTATCAGCAAATGCTGTTTTTCGTAGGGGTCCATAGTTGGCTGCAAGATTCATCAAACCTACGTTGTAGAACGTAAAGTTGCTGACACAGCAAGACAAGCTGTAAGAATGGAATTGAAGAGGGGAAAGCATATCGTCCCAGGTCTCTGTTCACAGGGGGTTCCATCCTCCCCAATCTATCTGGTGGACTAGTCACTATCTTAAGCAAGTATGGTCCTTTCCTTCCAATTCCTTCAAGATGTTGGTGAAGACATCATGGTAACTGACAGCAGACCTTTTTGGTTGAGAATATACCAGCTTTTACTCTGTTTTTAGTGCATTGTGCAGAACTTTCACTTTAGGCTTTTCCTTGATTTCTGGCCCTTGCCAGTTGTTTCTCCTGATAATCTATGTCATCTTCCAGATGGGTAGGGATCCCTCAGTCTTAATCGACTATACTGCTCCTTTAAGCATTTCCGTATGGTATCTATTGTTGGTTTGGTTGTATCACCAAATCTTGAGTCCAAAGGGCTCAAAAGTCTGACTGGTGGCTCTTCTATCAAATAGCACTCTGTGGTATTCAATGGATCCTTTGACATCATCAGGGCCAAAACTCTAAGTGCAAATAAAAGACGTCTGTTCCTACCAGTAAAACTAAAATTATTGCCATCAGCTTGACTTTCTTTTAGATCACCAGGATTACGGATCAGACTGTTTGCTCTCCTGACTGGCCATGGCCTCAATCATAGACAGCTATTCAGTGGACAAGGTTGCAGGACCCCCTGAAGACTCTTTTACAGATACATCAATTTCGTTCTCCCTCTGCAGCTGCTCCAGTGGTTCACCTACTGACAATTGTTCCTCCAGAGTTCTGAACTCCTCTGGTCCTTTGTCAGCATCCAGATCAGTAGTAATCCTTCAGACTTCATTGATTATACTGCTCTTCAAAGTAGTTCACTGTGGTATCTATCGCTGGTTTACAGTAGTTCATCACCAGAATCTACAATCCAAACAGATCCTCAAAAGGCTGACTGCTGACTCTTCTATCATGGTACATTGGTACACTATGGATCCTTTGCCATCATAAGGACAAAATCTCCAAGTGCTAATACAAGATGGCTTTCCCTACAACAAATAAAAATTTGGCTTCACATTTTTTCATATTACCAGGAATACAGATCAGCCTGTTCGCTCTCCTTACTGGCCACGGCCTCAGTCGTCAATCATAGAAAGATTTTCATTGGACAAGGTTGCATGACCTCCAGACGACCCCTTTACAGATACATCAATGTCCTTTTTTCTTGAGAATGGTTGCCGGTTGGACTCTCTCTCTGGCCAATCTAACAGCTCAACTACTGGCAGTTGTTCCTCCAGAGTTCTGAATGGTCACTGTACAATGACTCCACTGGTCTTTACCAGTTGTTTCTCCTGACGGTCTTTATCAACATCCAGATGGGTAGGGTCCCCTCAGTCTAGATCGACTCTCAAAGTAGTTCCCGCGGTATTCATCGCTGGTTTGGTTGTATCACCAGAATCTAGAGTCCAAAGAGATCAATAGGCTGACTGATGGCTCTTCAATCATTTTTCTATGGTTCTTTATGATACTCTAGGTGGATCTTTTGCCATCATCAGGACCAAACAAGATGTCCATCCCTGTAACTCAAAATATAAATATTGCCATCAACTTCACTTTCTATCACATCACCAGGACAACATGATTTCTCACTTCTTTCGTCAATCCCTGCTGGATATCTTTGAAATATTGCAAGAACGCAGTTGATGACACCAATCTCATACAATACACAATTTGACCCTAGGTCAGAAAGAACCAGAATCCCTAGCACAAAGGCCAATTTGGATATGACAATATTTTAGTGCCAGGCTCAAGAGATGACAGATATTGCGCCTTATCAAAGTATGATGCAAGTATAGAAGGTTACAGAAGCATCTTTCTTTTTGTTGCTGCACATGACTTTGGCTTCATCATGAAGGGAGTCTTTTGTTTCTAAATCACGAACAGCATAGTCAATCACCCCATGACCTAATTTGATCATCACCTCTAGAACACCAAGTTCTATTTTCAATATCTCCAAAGACAAAGTGTATGCTTAGATAAAGAAAGAATTTTGCATTAACTTTTTCAGTCTGTTCAACCATTCGCTTGGGTGAATCTATACTCTACATCAAGGACTTATGTATCTACAGTAGATGAAATCCAAATCATTCACCAAAAACACCTATATTCATTTATCCAGACAGCTTCTGCATCAAATACAACAATCTTTTAAAAAACTGAAAACTTCCATTCATTAACCCATTCTACATCATAGAGGTGCATTAGACTCACTAAGACATTTGTAATGTAAGTACATGAATCACTACCTTGTAGGCTGTTCTTTATTCACGTTGTACCTTTGTCTACTCTACATGTATGTCTGTCATAAAAGACTCTGAAAGAATTATATTTTCAAGGACCAGAGCTTCATGGTCTTGCCCTCATGATAGCATTAAGTAAATCCCACAGAGTAACAATATATCTGGCATTATCGTGTGTGTTTTCATGGGGAATTTGACACCATTCAGGTACAAACAACCCAGAGGAGAATGAGATTTTATGACCAGCAGACGTGATGTAATTCCACTTTCTATAAGGTCATTACCTCACTTTCCCAGGCCTGACAGTTGCCAGAGGCTATCAAAGCAGGCTTTGCCAAAGAATTTGTCGCTGGTTCTTCCCCCAAAGATACATGTATCTCTGTTTACAGCTACTTCCAATGCTTTCCACAAAGCCTGGGGTCAGCAAGTGACACTGCTCCCCATGAATGCAGACTGACTTTCAAGTGTCATATGTGGTGCCATCTCACACAGCTATGGTCACACTGGATTATCATACTGTAAAGATTGGGAGGAAGTGTTGTCACTGCTGTTCAAAATGTGAGAAAATAGCCCTGGAAACGCAAATATTGTAGGGCAACATGTATGTCCAAGTGCGACAAAAGTAAAATCAGAATTCCAATCAAGACTGTACTAATATCTGAATCCGCTGATCCTCCTTCCATCAATGTCTTGTCCTTCCATTATTTTATCCATAAAGACATACATCACTTGTGCAATGATACAAGTACGGTGATACACCAACCTGGTGGACTGTACTTTAACGGATGATGATGAAGTAATGTAGCCACAGAGGAATCGGCATGGTTGAGTTCTTCTTCTTTGTCATGTAAAAAGGGAAATATTTCCAAGACCAATGAGGTATAAGGTAAAAAGAACAGAACTTCAAGTTCCATTATATTGCTTTTTTTTTCAACATACGATTAGAACGCACAATCAATCTATTGAATGTTGAACTCAAGAGTAATGCTTAATTTGGAAATGGCTAGATCTATTTGGCGAGTTTCATTTGCTCCCGCTTCGGTGCTTTAGGAGAAAGCAAAGTTAACCAATGTTAATGAATTACTGCTATTTCTAAAATGCTTTCTCCTTCGGATCTTACCTGTCATCAACTTTTATTACTTCCTTTGCAGATTGGATGTTGTCTGTCCAAGGAACGGAGCTAGATTCATGACCAGTCATTAGATCAGCCTGTTCGCTCTCCTGACTGGCCATGGCCTCAATCATCGACAGCTCTTCATTGGACAAGGTTGCAGGGCCTCCCGAAGACTCCTTTACGGAGTCATCAATCTCCATTTCCCTTGAGGATGGTTGCCGGTTGGACCCTCTCTGTTGCCGCTCCAACAGCTCACCTACCGTACCCGACTTCCTGAAGGACGTACTGGCTTTTCCTTGAGAGTCTAAGTTAGTTGAGCCTTTCGCTCCTCTTGAGCTGGAGATGCTAGCATCTTCCTTTTGCTTCAGGTCTGCACTGGCCTTGTCCTTGCTGGCACTCTTAGGGCGGTTGTAATACTCTAAAAGAGCTTCTTCTTTCTCTCGACGAACCTTGAGCTTCTCGAGATGCTCAGGGGTCAAGCAGTGTTTTATGAAAAGCTAAATAAGAGTGAAGCAGACATCAGATATAGTTACATACCTGTCAACACCGAAAGCCATAAAAGTATTGACAATCATCCAAGAAAGAGAATAATACAGATATGGTAGTTTCCTACACATTAGTTCGGAAAAAAAACCTCAAGAGCACAAGGATATGCACAAGTATCATCACCAGGTTGTCACAACAAAAATAAAATGGTTCTTTCCTTTCACTGCAATGAGAATGTTATGGAAAATAAGAATGCATCTGAAGTTGGTATGGCTACATTATCATCTTGATATCACATGAAGGAGGCCTAATTTGAACATCTATTATTTAACAATGAAATAAAAAAGCAGAACTTCATTGACATTTTATCTCCAGAAAACCACATAAACAACATAAAATGTACATTAAAAAAATATTTAAATCTTTCTTTGGCAGAAGGAATTTGTTTATATGTGTTCCCTTTATCACAATAACATCTTGATACTCTAAATAATTAACATAAAGGCAATACATCAAGAGAAT
Organism: Lytechinus pictus; assembly: GCF_037042905.1. Classification (NCBI taxonomy): domain Eukaryota; kingdom Metazoa; phylum Echinodermata; class Echinoidea; order Temnopleuroida; family Toxopneustidae; genus Lytechinus; species Lytechinus pictus. The sequence goes on from NC_087259.1 coordinate 5,527,595, forward strand.
ACAGTTATGTCAAATATACTTCTATTTGCAGATATAAGTTATTAACCTAAATTCATATAAACGATAATTCTAAACTATAAAATTGACTATTGCTTCAGCATTAGTCCATGTACATGTAAGTTAAGCTAAATTCATATAAATGATCGTTGCACACTATCAAATTGCTCCAACATCTCATTTTGAATATTTTCCTTGCCAAAAATAAACAAAATAATATGAAAGAGCAACTCTTTAGCTTACTATTGATACCCTATTATATACCTCATACTACGATTGTTATCACTGATTGGTCAAAACTGCATCATGTGACGCGGTGCTATTCTGCCTATCACCATCTCAGGGATTTGACTTTATACCGGCCCCCTTCTATCACCCTGAGGCCTTGGGGTGATAGAAGGGGGCTGGTCAGAAAAGCACAGAGGGAGTGATGATCTCCACTGTCATCCTCATGCACAGTCAATATTTGTATACTAGTATCTTTTACACCACTCATGACTCAACTTAATGATGTTGAAGACATCAGGTACAAATTCAATTTTTTCCAAGATTTGAATAAGAGCCTCAGAAACTCAGATAACTGATTCCTCTGTCAATGGACATCTTCTTTTTGCGGCGAGTCCAAAACAGCCGTTTTAACATTTTTTGTAATAGCTACATGCAGGTGGTTTGAATAAAAAGGAATAAAATGGCCGTTTTCAATTCACCGTAAGGCCGCTGTAGAGCAACTGAGGTATAATGCAAGTATTAAAGGCTGAAGAGATTTTTATTCCTCACTGACTACTCAGTCTCGATTTACTTTACTCATTTTAACAAAGCCTTGGAAAAATAGAATATATGCCTCTTGTATCTGAAAGTAATTCATTTAGCCATGTATGGTGTCAGTGGTACAAATGAGGTATTAATAAAAAGGTAAGGAGTTGCTCCTTTATATACATTCTGGTAAATGTTAATTGTAATATATTCAAAGATTACCCTTCTTACTTCAGATCACCTTTATTTCTTATATGCACTGTATAAACAAATAGCAAATAGCTTGATGCCATGACATTTGCTCCTGCGACAATTGCTCTGCTGCAAATTCCATACATTAACGGAATGTCCAATTTTAACCCTGGATTTAACACAGTGACTATACCCGATCCCAAACCTAAACCTAAACTTAACATAAACCCTATTGCATCTCTAACCCAACCCTATATCTTAGACGAAATAGAGCCCAGATAAATTGTCCCCGGAGCAAATGACGTGCCACCAATCCACATACACTCTCTACGGTCATGATAGGAAGCTTTTACAAGCCAGAACAGCTTCCTATTAAAGAAACCTTACAGACAAAGAACTTACCGCTTGAGTTGTGAAGTTTAGAGAGCAAATAATGCACCTAAAGTCACCCTTTGTTTTAGACTTGTCAGTCCACTGAAAGTTAAGGTTCTTCTGAAATGAATAAAGAGGATGAAGATGTAAGCCCATATCATACTGTAGGCCTACATGGTGAAATGTTTATGATCGCTTCCTCGTTTGAAAGTGGATATAAAAAAAATCAATTAAAAAAGGACTGTCAATGTAGTTTCACTGAAAAGATGTACTATAGCGTAATACTTCCACACAGGATAGAGGCAAATGCGACCGTCCACATTGATCAACAAAAACAAAAAGTTGCCTTGACTGTTTCAGTAAATAGGCCAAAATAAGGAACTAGGGGTGCAATGTCAGTTTAAGATAGTTGCCATTTTATGAAAGAAAACATTCCTTCTTGTCATATATCAAAATGCCACATTCAGATCTTCCAGTGATGGATATAAGATGTGCCAACTTAAGCTACTAGAATATTAGCCCTATTCATTATCATTTCTTTTAAATATACAGTAACTATGAAAACTCAATTAAATCAGTAAAATTTGACGTTATGTTTTAGAGAATGATGGCATTATGCACTCTAAATACTGTATTTGCCCAAAATCTGAGCTGTGCAGACTTTCTGTAGCACTTCTTTGATGTGACGCATTAATTGCACATCATTCGGCAGGGTTAACCCTATATAACAATAGTGTTCTGTAAGTCTTTGGGCTTCAGCTTAATATCATCATTAAAGTAAAATAAAATGATTTAAATTGAATACAGACAGCTTTGGTCAACATGGAGAAGTATTGGCTCACCTTGTCTCCTTTCAGGTTTCCTTCTTTCTGGTTTTGTTTCCCGGCTGTCCTCAGGATCCCCCGGATTTTATTCACAGCTGCATGCGCCGTTTCCTTGGCCATCTCCTCCATAATCATCTGCGAGACGGGTTCGTCACCGTCACTGTCTATGTCCATGGGTTGCTGCATCAGGTCATCCTTGTTAAATGCCTTCTTAACATGTTCCTGGGTTTTCGCTATATGAGCTAGGCTCGTCGGTTCTTCCTTCTTGGCTTTCTCGGCCCACTCTTCTTGAGACTGTATGACTGCTTGGTTCCAGGTCTCTTGAAACTGGTTACCCGTCCACTGCTGACTGGCGATGAAAGGTTTCCTGGCCTTTGAGGCATCTCGATCCTTTGATGGGCCTTGCTGGGATGATCCTCTGTCAGGGTTTTTACTGGTATCTGAATCTTTTACATTTCCTCGACTGGAACTGCGACTCTTCTGACCATCTTTATACCTGTCTCGACTGTCCCGGTCATCGGTGTGCCTGTCCTGACTTCTGCTGCCTGGTTGACGATCTCTTGAACTTGGGCTAGTCTCCTTTTGTCCTCTGCTTCTGCTGTCATCCCTCCTTCTATTCTCATCCCTCCTGCGATCCTCATCCTTCCTTCGATCCTCACCTCTTTTTCGATCTTCATTCCTCCTTCGATCCTCGTCTCTTCTTCGATCTTCTTTCTTCCGTCGATCCTCATCCCTCTTTCGATCCTCGTCTCTTCTTCGATCCTCATCCCTCCTTCGATCCTCTTCTCTTCCTCGGGTAGCATCCTGCTTTCGATCACGATCATCTCTCCGTCCGTCATCTCTTCTTCGATCATCAGCGTTTCTCCGGTCGTCATCATCTCTCCTGCGATCACTCCCACTGCTTCTAAGCCTATCATCCCGACCATCTCCCGGTCTATGTTCCTCTCGTCTAGAAGGCCCTTCGCTTAAGGCTCTTGATGCTCTTTCCCTCAGATTACGTTCCCTCGGATCTTGCGTTCTCTGGTCGATTTCTCGCAATTTCTTCTCCCTTGATTCCTGTTCCTGCTCTCTTAAATCCCTTTCCCTCAATTCTTGTTCTCTCATTTCTCGCTCTCTCACATTTCGTTCCCATATTTGTCGCTCCACCAATTCGCGCTCTCTCAAGGCTCGCTCCCTGAGTTCTCGATCTCGTAACTCCCGCTCTCTTAGTTCCCGTTCCATCAAGTCTCGTTCTCGGGATCCACGCACTCTTGGATCTTGATTCCTTGCAGTCTGACCCCGGGATTCCCGATCTTCTTCTTCACCGTCGTCTGGGAAGCTAACGATGGACGTGACAACATCCCATAAAGCAGATTCTGCATTATTTTCAGCCTCCCGCTTTTCTCTCTCCTGTTTCCGTCTCTCCCTTCTTCTGGCCTTGCTGGCTGCTTTTCTTTTCTTTCCATCATCATCATCATCATCTCCAGGGGGTGGAGCATCTGGACTACGCTGCTGCAAGTAAGCATCAAGAATTCAAATTACACTTTAAAACATTTTTCTAAGACAAATGCTCATTACCTTACTTGCATCATAACAGGAGAGGTCTACATGTATATCAGATATGATACATGTGCATGCATATTACAGTTATGGATATGACAATATGTATGCCATAGGCACCTACAGAGAAGGTATCCCCATAGACATAACCTGGTGGAAAAGAATTGTTAGTTTTAAAATTCATAACATTAACACAATGAAATACAGGGTATTTGTACTGTTGTTGGAAATGAGAAGAAAATAGTACAAACAGAACTGAAATGCGAAGAATAAGTGTATTCATACATAATTGAAACATGTATTTGAAAAATTGATGAAATAGCCAAAAATAATTGACAAAATATCCTAATAATTGCACTGCCATAGCAGCAATCTGAACATTGTACAGTGATTATCATTGGAATCCTGGCCGGAAGTATGGCTTCTTCTGTTAATTGAATACAAAGAAGAGAGAGAGAGAAAAAAATTGAATACAAAGAATATTTTGAAAGACATTTGCTACATCTTTTCCTCACACAACAATCAAATGAAAGAATAAGCAGATGACTAGTTTAATACATGTATGTAATTTTATAGTTAAGTCACCTGGTTAGATTGTTGTATAAAGGCTCAAAACCCTGTTATCTATTAAAAGTAAAGGAACTGATCTGGTGAATCGATATAAAACAAACTCTCACCAACACACACATCACACAATGTACATGGGTAAAGCTGTCAGCTCATTCAAAGATCATGTATTAAACCTGTTTGGCAATGTACATTATATACAGATCTATGAAAAGTTAAAGACTACAATTAGGATTTTCACTCAACTGGAGAAGGTGAGAGGGATAAAGCCCTGAAAATGACCAAATGTGCAGCTCTACTATTCTAAGTTGCGCAACAGTCAATGAAAATGTTTGATTCTACACATTAGTTAACCTGTCGACTTGGTACTGATTTCTGTAATTCCCATAGTTTTGCACAAGGAACATCCAGTTCTTGTATGTAATGGGTTTTTACTTGGGAATGGGCAGAAGCAGAATAATCCCTGTGCAGACTCCCCCCCCCCCGACAAATGCCCATGAAATTTATACTACACATACATGAAAACCAGGTACATGTACACCCCTGTACACAGTACATACAGTGTACATGTTCTGAGAAAATGTTTTCGACTTTAAAGTACAGTATAAAAATATGTATTGCATCGCTTACATGACACATGTGCCCATGAACTTGATAACAGATTGAAAAAAATACAGCTCACACTAATCCACTGTCTTGTCCTATATCAATGCCACAAAGTCAAATTGATATGACAGCCTGGATAAAATGCCATCAGAGTTCAATGCTCAGTGGAAGTATTTCAGACACAGCACCAATCTAGGCAGAGGCTGCAGTTTTTGTCTTTGATGTTATGCTGAATGTAAGCGATACGTCTGATCTGGTGAAGACTACGCATCACCGCCTATACACTACCGTCTTGCTTTGGATGTTTTTTTTTTATTATCGACTATGAAATGACGCCAGTTTTTCGTACGAAAAATTCTCATCCATATGTATGAAGAAAAATAAATCGGACCAATCAGAAACACGTTGGAAAGAAGATCTAAATCATGTGACATGTAATTTTCTTCATCCAAAATGGCGAGTACGAGTACACACAAGAAACTTCTGCGAGAGTTTGGATTAAGCTGCCGATAAACTCGGCATTTCTAGTGGAAAATTCTAAGACCTTTTAGAATCTGCCATTCGTAGCATTATTGACGACGGGAGGGATGTAGAAAAAGTGAAATCTACCACGCAATCCCTCTGTGTAATGATAATATCTTCGCTTTTATGATCTCATGTCGTTGGCACACGACAGCAATACAGGTACCGGTACCACAACATGTCAAACGACGAGATGAATACATGAATATTGATTGGGCAGACGGGAGTGAATAGGCGGTGGCTGCTAACGCAGCCACAGTGCGTAATCTTTGCCAGATCAGACGTATCGTTTGCGTTCAGCATAACAGCAAAGACAATAACTGCAGCCTCTGCCTAGATTATAGGCTACACCAGGGCACGTTGTGTTGGTGATTTTTTTTCACCTGACTGCTAAAAGATATTCAATAATACTTGTAAGCAAGCAACAAGAGGACCGAGGGCTCAGGTAGTAAAGGGGGCACTAGTGCACCAAGTGGTAATTGAACCTATATTTACAGCACAAATGGGAAAACAACAAAAAGGGGCATAACAAATACCAAAGACCAATAAGATGGTCTCCAAGGCCAGTCAACAGAGCATCCATGAATATGGCCTTCGATGGACTTGGATTGATGTATAATAAGCATGGCTGAGGGCCCTTTCACACTCCCTGAAAAAAAAACGATTTAAAATCCAGATTAAATTCTGAGAGACAGTCCCTTTCACTGAAAAAAGGGTGGCTAATCCAAATTAAAGCCCAAGTCTCCTTTTCACCACGAAAAAACTTGATAGAGTAACTCTTATCAAGTCCCAAGTCCCTTTTCCATTCACGAAAGAAAGGGATTTGAATCCAGTATACATATAATACTCCCTTTTCCATTCACGAAAGAGAGGGTATTGAATAATAATAATATAATATTAATATAGGTATATTTACCCAGGGAAGCCACAGTTCTGAAAACTGTTCTCTCAGTGGGCCCTGCTATTATTATTACCCCGGCTTTAGCTGGGCTGCCTAGACGCTCAAAGCATTCAAGGAATTTCTTCCTACCGGGTACCCACTCACCTCACCTGGGTTGAGTGCAGCACAGTGTGGATAAATTTCTTGCTGAAGGAAATTACGTCATGGCTGGGATTTGAACCCACAACCCTCTGTTTCAAAGTCAGAAGACTAATCCACAGATACAATAGTCACTTTTCCCATTCAATGAATAAAGGGTATTGAATCCAGATATGATCTTCCTTCCCATTCAGTAAAGGAAGGGTGTTGAATACAGATACAATAGGGACATTCCCATTCATTGGAGAAAGAGCATCATCTTCAGTTTAAATTCAAAACCCTGTTCACATTCACAACAGGAGTACCAAATACACATACATGTACGCTGTAAGTGTGAAAGATATTTATAGACAATCTCAGTCTGCGATGAAAATGAATTTCCAGGCATGAGAAGAATCGTTACAGGTCTATCAATTATCACTTGCAGTATCAGAGCTCTGCATAATTACTTGACAGAGTGATCATTAGCAGTGTATGATTACATTGAACCTTTGGCGTCCTTTGCAAGCCAGTATCAGGTCAGATGCACCAAAGACTGTGTTTATAGCCAAATGCAAACATGTACGTATATATGTAGATGTACATGTATGTGTTTGTAACAGACAGACATCAGAATTAACTGAAAAGGTTCATCTGATTAGTGTGATGACACAAGAAAACATGAAAAAGGATTGTTTTCTCAAGAGATCGGGTGGGTGTTTCATAAAGCTGTACGTAAGTTAAGAGCGACTTTAAGAACGACTGGTGATCCTTTCTTGTGGTGAATGGTATTTTCATTGGCAATGCTTTAGTGCTTTAGAAAAGATCACCAGTTGTTCTTTAAGTCACTCTTACATGTACATGTAACTTACGAACAGCTTTATGAAACGGCCCCAAGGAGTCTGTTGCATAAAAGTTACTTTCACGGTAACTTTGCCTGTTTCAATGCTAAATTAAATGAAACCCTTGATTTTGACTGTTACCAACAGGGGGGGAGTGGGCACTCACATATAATGGTGGTAATCCAGGGACGTGCCGCTTTGATGACCCCTTTTTCAGACCGAAAATACCTTTTTCAGATCCGCTACAAAACATCTAAGTTCCCTTGCCCTGCAAAAATTATCCAGCGCGAGCATCGCATGCGAGAGCTGCACGCACGACTTCACAACTCCCTCCGCTAGCGCCCATATATATATGCACAGCGCTAGCTACTGTACCGCGATCCCCTTCCGTAGACCTTGTTTTTCACACAGCCCAGTATATATCAGGCATGAAAATTGGGTATGAAAAAAAAAGCTGAAAGGGTTTTGGAAATGTCGTTGACAAGACGGTGGGCGAAGCCCACCGGGCGAGCGGTTTGCCGCTCGCTGCTAACGGGTGGGGTCCAGGGGGCAACGCCCCCTTAAGCTCCTGGGTTTTATCAATTTTACAACTCCAAAAACCTGTTTGAGTTGAATGATTGTAATGAAGTATTTATATGGATTTTTTGTCCAAAATTCAATTAAAAAAAACTAAAAAATACAAAAAAAATAGCAATAGCACTTACCTGGTTTAAAAAAAATTGATTTTTTTTTTTTTTTTTTTTTTTTTTTTTGGGGGGGGGGGGGAATTCAGCAAACAAAAAACGCGGAAATCCGCGGAAACGCGGAGAATTTTCATGCCTGATATATATTTATATATCCCAAGACCCTGTATTTTACCCTTGAAGTCAGTTCCTAAGACCCCCATTTCAGGCTTTTGTGAGGCACACCCCCATCAAAATATAATTTGAGTGCCCCCCCCCCCCCCCGTAGATACCATTTGATGGCAAAATGAATGACTACAGGGACTCAGAACTACTGTCTGTGAATGTGAACAAGTGCAGATCCCTGGCTATCAATATCACCAAAGGAACATTTATTTTTCTTATCTTCAAAGATTTGACGTTCACACTGCAATCACGTTCAAGCAGTTTCTTTGTTGGCTGTGAAATTAATTGTACTTCAAAACATGCTAAAAAGGACGCTTAATTTAAGAACTCTGCACATCCATTGAAATCGCTTGAATGCAATCTTTCTCATCCACGATTCAATCAAGCCAGCCAGTTTTCAGTACATTCCAACTTGAACTATTTTATTGGGTCAGATTGTGCAGATTATGATGGATGGTGGACCGTGGATGGATGATCGCGGGTAGAATACACTTGAATGCTACATGTACATGTATAATTACATGTGGTAACTTCCTGTAAGTTTTTGTGTTTGAATTTTTGATAACTGTTGAAAATCACTTAAAGTGCGCCCTTGGACCTTTCCAAAGAAGAAGTGGAAGAATGCTGCAAGAGCATATAGACATAATGCTGCTCAAGTTGTTATCTAACAATGTTTTAGGAGATCCCTTTCTATTCGGTGGTATTTTTTAAAGAAATTTTACCATGGAATAAGTCCATTTATGTGGGAGGTTTTCAAAGCAAAATGAACGTTCCTGACATACATGTCGTAACATACAGGTCTACAAGTATACATGGATATTGATGATGATTTATACTTTTAATCTCATACATTCATTTAAATACTACTACTTCTACCAAAGAATAACAAGAAAATCAAATGAGCCCCTACTTCCACTACTTCTCCGCAACTACATGTACTGACACTATATTACAACTAAATTTATACATGACAAAAAACAACTATAACTGGTATTACTGATACAAAAGATGATACTATATTTACAAATGGAAGCAATTCAATTTTGAGGATTCAATTCTACAGGTTGATCAGCTGTAACTTTTTTTCATTAAACCATTATGCCACAACTGTGTATGCATGAAATAATACAATATGAAAAATCTAGGCTTACCCAAAACAAAAAGATTATATCCAAATTGAGTTACGATTCCCCCCCTTGTAGTTTTTCTGGAGATGTCTCTCCTCATGTCTCTGGACTCTCTGGGATCGCATCTGTCGCATCTGTCCCAGTCATCATCCTTTCACCCATCTTATCTACCACACAAAGATGCTGTGCTTTGAGGGAAAGTGTAGTCTCCCACTACAGACCCTTTTGCTGAGTGCAATACCCGAACAAGGGTCTTATTTTTAGTCTAACACGGTGTTGAAAGAAACTTGAAATCAATCGCAAGTCAATTTTGGGTGAAAAAAAAATCAATCATAATCATCATGTCAGGAAGTCTATTGAAATTTTCATGCAACAAGAAGCAAAAATCTAATAGTTACTATCGATATATCAATCGTAAATTTGTATTAGAAATTTGTGATTGATCGCATGTTTTCTTGCAACATCTGCTACGACTATCATTATCTTTGTAGTATACATGTTCAGCTGCAGAAATGTTCTTGTTTCAACAAAGATAATACACATAATACGAACATGGACATATCATTTCAAGAGTCTGCGGGAGTAGACTAATATTGTGTGGGTGCCTGTGTGTGATATGTCAGATCTTGTAAAGTATATTGGCAATGTGAAATGCAGATAATGATATTCTGCTTTTGTTATTATGCATTTGAGAGAATTAGCGTGTTGTGTCGCACATACAAAAGAAAGGATTCCTTCTTAATGAATTTTGATAAGGTACAAGATTTCATTTAACACTACAGGTCATCCAAAAGTAATTTTTTTTCAATTATTGGTCGGTATTACATGCAAATAATATTTGGTTTATGTAGCATAATTTCTAGCAGACACAAAGCACTTTTTAAGATCATGATAAGTTTAGGATTTATAGGTAAATGAGGTTAAAGGAGATACATTACATTGTGTAATGTTTCAAAATTGGAAAAAGATTGTTTATAAAGGGAGAAATGTGGAAAGATCCAAATTGTGAATGAGTGTTTTTCACTTCTCTAAAGATACAAAGGTTCAAGCATTACTGTATACATTGAGGAAAACAACAAGATAATTTCCATATTTTATTCATGCTACAAGTATTGTACATAAAGCTCTAAATTTAAGAAATGTATATACATGTATACAATGAGGTATCAAAATGGTGACATTTAGAGTGAGGCTTCAAACACATTGTGTATGGACGCCATGGGTATACAGAGAATGCTGTGGGTCAAATAAGAAACTGATATGGGTCAATCTGTTTAATCCTCCTAATGACGTTCAGAGATCTTGACAAAATAAATTTTTGTGATGACGTCTATCACTAATGACCTATAAACACTGCAGGCAGCTCAGCATGCTTGCAGTATCCAACACACAGTCCTAGTGGCTGTTTCATAAAGCTGTTCTTGAGTTACAAGCAACTTTATGAATGATTGGTGATCCATTCTCATGGAGCATGATACACATTAAATTGGTGTTGATAGTTCCTAGTAAAGGGTCACAAGCCATTCATGAAGTCGTTTGTGAATGAAACACAGATTGATTAAACCAGGATCTATTATACGTAAATGTAAATAAAAAATTAATTAATTGATCAATTAATTCATTTATTAATTAATCTATTGCTTTATTCATTCATCATTTATTTATTTACTCATTTATTTATTTTTTATTTATTAATTAATTTTATATTTATTTATTTATCATTACTATTTTCATCATCATTATTCCTTTTATTTTGTTTCTCTATTTATTTATTTATTTGTATATATTTTTTTTTTTTTTTTTTTTGGGGGGTCATAGATCATACCATCAAATGACAACAAATACTAGGGGTAAACATACAAAAACATGTAGGCCATATTTTCTTAAACTAACATATATGCCTTTTCTTGTTAACAGGTCAAAAACTGAAGAAAAAAAACGAAACTTAGGAATTCCATGCAGGATGCCCCTCGAGCAATCATCATTCTCTGACCATAGTTTCCCTGTTAGATGATACAGCTAGAAAGAATGCTTACGATGCCATCTCTGCAGGACATCACCATCCATGCATTCCATTTAATTTCTTGTTTGGTACCACTGGGAAGTCGGTCCAGTTCAAAGCAGACACTTCAGTAAATAGTGAATGTGTCCAGATAATAATACACAATTATGATTATCTTGAGGATAAATATTACTGAGAATACAATTCTGAGAGGGCATTTACTATTGTAAGCTCCTGAAGTCCTTGGATCTGATGGGCTGAGAGTTAATTTGTTGGTGAAAATCACAGATCAGGACCTTCACGATCACGATCGTCATCATCACCACCATCATTATTACTTTCATCATCATAACCGCCACCACCACCACCACCACCACCACCACCACCACCACCACCACCACCACCATCATCATCATCATCATCATCATCATCATCATCATCATCATCATCATCATCATCATCATCATCATCATCATCATCATATCATCATCATCATCATCATCATCATCCAAAATCATCATCCAAAATCGTCATCATCCTACATTTACAAGTACAACCTTATCCCTGGAAAAATACAAAAAATGTATCTGTAATGTAAAGTAAAGACAAAGTCTTTCTTGACAACAAACTAAAGACCTTTGAACACAAGAGACCGTACAAACAAATTGACAGCAATATCAAATTCAAAAATTGCTACATGGATAAAAGAAACAAAGCTAATTCGAGTCAAATACAAATGACAGAATTGGCTGGGTAAACAGAGAGCATAACGGTTGCAAGGTCGAGATGGGCGTCAAGTGCCACCTTGGTCTATTCACCTGGAAGGTCAAGCGAGTGACTATCATAATAAATCATAAATCAGGCCCCAAATAGCACAGGTGACATGTGAACATGGAGGAAACAATAACTAACCCATTTTAATAATTTTCATTCACACTGTCAAAGAAGTAGAAAATATATACACAATTTTCCTGTTTCAATACTTTAAAGATACTGTTGCTCTTTCGTGAAATATCCCCCCCCCCTGTAGATCTCTGTCATACTTACAGTAAAAAAGATATCACAATGAGCTGGTGGTAGAAGTTGCGAGCAACAAACAGAAGCACTTACTTACTTTAATAATGTTCCAATAAATTACAAAGAACATGAATGTAATTGACATCCACATGTACATGTAAATGTCAGTTGACTCATTATACGATACTAGTCTGCATGCAGATAAAATGTTTTATAATTTGCTACACAGGGCCCTCAACATGTACAGTAGTATCAACTCCGCACAGTGAGCAAGGCAAAGATTACAAATATCAATCAGAGTACACGAAAAAAATGAAATCCATATTTTATTGTTCGTAATGAAACCTGCGATTGAAATACTTCAAAAATTCTTTTTGCCCAATTCATCGTGGGCCCGGCAGCCACTGTGCAGCGCCAGATCGACAAAGCTCTATCCCTTGAATCATTGAACGCTAAAAAGGGTAGCAGCAACTCCCATCTTTTTATGCCTTGTAGTCTGACGCAGCCGGGGTTTTAACTCCCGACCTCCCGGTTGTGAGCCGGATGCTGTACCAACTGAGCGAACACACTGGTATGTACATATATTACTTTGAGGCGAGACATGAAATCCATAACCAAAAATCTGGGTAGCCTAATACCATGCAAACGAATGAATGTCAAAATGTTTATAGGATTTAAGGGAATGGAGATCCTTTCTTACCATCTGGTTCTTTTCACTGGCATAGAGTCCTACTTTCCAGCCCGGCGTCAAGTTGACTGCAAGAGAAACGGACAATGATAAGTAGCGATTATTCACGCGTCAGTCCATGGAATTGTGCATTATCTCGACCTTGGGTTCTCATAAACTTTCAATGATCCTTGACTTTTAAAAACTTTCTGGGAGAGCTCTACAAAATTTTCTGAGATTTGTTTATCATTTCATAAAAAGATGTCATGGTCTGGTGGATACCCTGTCAATGCATGATTAGGTGCAGGGTTCAAATCATAATGTATTTTGGCAAGAATTGGACTGTATTTGCCACACTCTACCCAGGTAAAGTATAGGTACAGTAAATAAGAATATCAGGGGTTTCCAGCTAAAAGCAGTTATCAAGGGGACATGTACATGTAGAGGTGTTGTGGCTCAGTGGATAAGTCTCCAACTTTGCGCCACAAGGTCTGAGGTTCCAATCCCACCGCAGCACTTGCGTCCTTTGGCAAGGCGTTTATCTACATTTGCCACTCTTCACCCAGGTGTAGTAAATGGGTACCCGGTAGGAAGGAATTCCTTGAATGCTTGAGCGCCCGATCATGGTAGCCATGCTTAAGTCGGGGTATTAGTATGCAGCGCTTAGAAACATTTGTATTAAGCGCTAAATGTTGCATATTATTATTATGTGCTGAAAGTGTCTCTCAAAGACGCAAGTGCTAGTATCTAGTAAAGACCAGTGTTATGTATTCAATTATAAAGTTAACATGATCCCAAAAGTTAGCCAAAGGACCTTTTAATAATAATGTTAATCAGATAAACTTACCACTTTGTGAAGAGCTTGGAGGGAACTGCTGCTGTGGCATTGGTCCCTGCTGTTGAGGACCTGGGAAAGGCATTGGACCCTGTTGCTGAAATGGCGGACGAACTCCCTGGTTCTGCTGTTGAAATGGCATCTGCTGCGGATGTGGCATTCTCTGTTGCTGGTGTGCCTGGCCGTACTGCATAGGAGGTGCATCATACTCCCGACGCTGCTGCTGCTGTTGCTGCATGCCCATAGGCTGGTTAGGCATTGGTTGATTCATAGGACCGTGGTTAGGTCGCGCCCAGGGGGGTTGGTTGCCCATCATGTTATTACCCATGGGCATGCCTGGGCCTTGCATTCTTGGACCGGGACCAGGACCGGGACCGCCCATATCATGCATGGGAAACCTAGGACCATCACGGTGCATCATGCCCTAAAAAGAAAAAAAAATTGTCTGTCAATGACCAGTTTATATATTCTAGAATTCATTTGTTTCACTTTCAGGAAAGATGGTGGGACATCAATACATTTAAAATTGTATGACCAAAGAAGCACACAGTACAATGTAATTCAACGAAAGAGTCCCTCCTCATATGAACAGAACATGCGACATCTTATATTTTTAGCGCTTTTAAATCCAGCTGTAAAGAGTGAAGACCCTACATAGGAATGAAAGTTCTGTAGTAACCTTCGTGAGTGCCCAATAGTAAAGTACACTTGGAGCCGATGTTGCAGTTCCTATAGGATATGTTAAAGTTCCTGCAGGAGACATTGCAGTTACTGCAGAAGATGTTGCAGGTTCTGCAGAAGTCATTGCAGGTTCTACAGAAGACTTTGGTTTCAGAACACTGTTGTCCAAGTCTTCCACGACCAGAAGCATTCAAGAAAGTAGAATAGATGAGTCAATGGGTAATGTAGCGAGTCACAGGGCATTGAGATCAAGGTTCTCCTGTTGGACTTGAAGACCACAGCGAAAAACAGCATCCAAGGGAATTGGTCTATAGGAAAGGTACTGCTGATAGCAAACATCCAAGAAGTCTTTCTTTTCCATGGACCACAATACATATGGCATGGAATACTCTCCCATCAAGCAATAATTGCCACTTGTTCATACTTGCTCTAGATAGCCAATGACAGTAGTTCTCCCAGACAATAAACTTTGACTTTGTGTGATACAACTAAACAAGTACCGGTATTTCAATTCAATACTGATACTCAGCACTGGATATTCCACTTATGAAAAAATGTATGCTTTCAATTTTTCAAAGCCAAAAATAAAACTTGGCTACAGAGCAGTGCATCTTCAAATTGCTTTGTAAGACTGACTTGTTCTCCCCTCTTCACAAGTCTTTATCAGATTTCATAAGATTGTTGAAAGTTGACAACTAACAAAAAATGGGTTATTCAATAAAAACAAACAATAATGAATTCTTCTACAGTGTCATTCATTGGCATCGTTCTCACTCTAAAAAAACACAATAGGGTCTAATGCCAAGGGTGCAGTGCTTGTGGTCAAAGAGTCTGAATGGTGAGATGTGGCGGAGAGTGGGAGATATAAAAACATATACAGGGTTAACTCAGACGTGACCAAACTGAACTTCCCACAGAAGTTTCAAAGGAAAAATCCTCTCTACATGGAATGTCAAGTTTATAATGCATCCTACACTGTCATGCAATGTTCTGATTGGCATTCCTATAAAGTGCATTAAAGGTCAAGTCCACCCCAGGAAAATGCTGACTTGAATAAATAGAGAAAAATCAAACTAGCATAGTGCTGAAAATTTCATCAAAATCGGATGTAAAATAAGAAAGTTATGACATTTTAAAGTTTCGCTTATTTTTCACAAAAGAGTGATATGCACAACTAGGTGAGTCAGTCGATGATGTCCATCACTCACTATTTCTTTTGTTTTTTATTGTTTGAATTATACAATATTTCATTTTTTATAGATTTGACATTTAGGACCACCTTGACTGAACCATATAGTATATAGCTAATTCCACATGTTCAGGGAGGAATTAATTGTTGTATCACTTGACAATGAGGAGAAAATTAGAATATTTCATATTTCATATAATAAAACACAAAAGAAATAGTGAGTGGATGACGTCATAGTCTCCTCATTTGCATACCAGCCAGGATGTGCATATAACTGTTTTGTGAAATCAAGCGAAACTTTAAAATGTCATAACTTTCTTATTTTACATTCGATTTTGATGAAATGCTTGTTGGATTTTTCTCTTTTTAATTCAAATCAACTTTTTGTTGGAGTGGACTTGTCCTTTAAAGTTACCGGTAATCAAAATTCAGAGAGCTAATGTTGGAGTATTATTGATAATTTATTCCAAACCAGAATATAAACAAGTGGAACGCCTCTGGCAGTCTCGCCTGCATTACGCAATTTAATATAGCAGCAGTGCTAACTTTGAAAACTACTATAAAATAATCATTTACAAAAACATCATTCATATAATGACATAATACCACGTTCATTGACCATAAATGACATTTGAACGGAGACTTAAGACTGTCAACTACACCCATGTCCACATTTCATTCACTCTATCCATAAACTTTCAAAGTTATGATGGCACTTCAACAATTACCCCAACATGGCCTACATGTAAGTTTATTGACCTTAACTGACCTTTGACTTGGTTTTGTGACCTGAAACTCACAGGGGATGATCAGTGTTGCTTGATTACTCTTATATCCCAAGTTTTATGAACTAGATCCATAAACTTTCAGAGTTAGGATGGTAATTCAACAAATACCCCCAACACGGCCAAAGTTCATTGACCTTTAATGACCATTGACCATGGTCATGTGACCTGAAACTCGCACAGGATATTCAGTGGTACTTGATTAACCTAATGTCCAAGTTTCATGAACTAGATCCATACATTTTCAAAGTTATGATGGTAATTCAACAAATATCCCCAACTTGGCCAAAGTTCATTGACCCTAAATGACCTTTGACCTTGGTCATGTGACCTGAAACTCAGGCAGGATGTTCACTAATACTTGATTAACCTTATGTCCAAGTTTCATGGACTAGATCCATAAATTTTCAAAGTTATGATAGTAATTCAACAAATACCCCCAACTTGACCAAAGTTCATTGACCCTAAATGACCTTTGACCTTGGTCACGTGACCTGAAACTCGAGCAGGATGTTCACTAATACTTGATTGAACTTATGCCCAAGTTTCATGAACTAGGTCCATATACTTTCTAAGTTATGATGTCATTTCAAAAACTTAACCTTAGGTTAAGATTTGATGTTGACGCCGCCGCCGGAAAAGCGGCGCCTATAGTCTCGCTCTGCTATGCAGGCGAGACAAAAAGCATCTCCTATAAATCTTGGTATCAACTGACATCACATGTAGCTGAAGTTGCTGTACAAATTAATCTGGAAAAAAAAACCCATCATGCCCATATTCGGTCAGAAAAGGGCAAGAAATACTTTTCAAAGTTATGTAATCTACAAAAGCGATATATTACTGTAGAATATGACAAATAAATCACTAAGATGTCGAGAAGTTTAATCTCAGCCTTATCTGCCAAAACTTGAAAGAAAAAAAAGGAAGAAACTCGGACAAGTAAAATAATACATATTGTTGCTGTCACCATGAAGCAATAATGCTACAAAAAGGTGATTCTGAGATAAGCGCTTCAAAATACTTTCACATAATAGGCCTACAGTACACGTATGTAATGATTTTTCTGTGTAATTTTATTTTTTCCATCATTTGAAAGATCAGAATTTTGGATTTTCTGACATCTACAGGTATCTAAATTCTTCTAATGAATCCTATTTTCTTGAAATTTTGGTAAAATTTAGGTTAAATTTTTATAGTTGTCAGTTTGTAAAAACACATTCCAAAGTTACACAGTAGAATTTCTTTCACACACAAAAAAATACAATGCCACGTTCGCTTCCACATCTGTGTACAGCATACATGTATGGAATGTAATGAACAAGCATCATGCTTGTCATTGCTTTACATACATAGAGCTCAAATTCAATGTATGTATGCTTTTTTGGGGTTTTTAGAAGTGACATGTTAACTAAGCATGGATTGTAAACATATGGTATGGTGACCTACAAGTACATGTATATTGTACATGTATGTAGGTGGGTTCGATGCCAGCAGAGCAGAGCCCAAAGGGGTGGCAAAGGTATTCGTGAAAGTGAAACAAATTTCAGAAAATTCCATTTCTATGAATAACCATCGCAACACAATGAAACATAACAAAAAACTTTGTGAGGTTATTCTAGGCCTATTCGTTGTAAATATTTACAAAAAATGTAATAAGTGACAAAAATATGATTTTTCCTGTTTCTGCCAGTTTATGTCGACAATAACGATAATCAGATATAAATCAAAAACAATTTTCAAATTTCTACTAACCAAGCATACATGTGTACAATGTACAAACAATTCTACTTGGTATACTGTAGAGTATAAACTTAAGTTTAATACAGACTATACGTTATCATGCAAACATGGTGACATATGAACTTGACCTTTTAGAGAGAAAAAATGGGACGCAGAAAAAAGACAATTAAAAAAAATTCTTTCAAGTTGAGAATTCTCTGAAAGTATTTCATTTGACAACTTGTCTCTTAGGCCCGTATTCTGAACTCGGATTTAAATTAGACCCTGGTTTAAAGTTGTGGTTTAACTATGGAAAGCCAATTGAAGCACAATTCCCTAACAGTACACATTCAATTTATTAACTCATATGACACCCAAATTGTTCATAATGGAAATTTATAACATTTTTTTTTCTTTTTAAAATGTTCTATTGAGACATATTTGATATGACTGAAAAGGAAATTAGCCATTTCAAATTTTTTTTTCTTGTTTTTCATGGTTTCATGAATTTCTTATACATGTATTTCTACTGTTTTTAATTTTTTCCTTTTATTCCATTTTCACCATTTTTTTTGCTTCAGTTGTCTTCATTAATCAGTATATATAATAACAAATCAGTTTTTAGAAACTAAAGGAAAAGTAAATAAATCACTTATAAGAAATTTGTTTAATTTCTCCATTCACTTTGTACACAAGTCTCCCCACTGACATTGTGTGTAAATAAATATCCCATACGTAACATGTTGTCCCTTTCATAACAATTCGTCAATTAACTTTTAATTAAAAGTAAACTATATTTTGAAACTTTTTGTGGTATAATATTTTCATACTCAATAACCATAGAGCTATTAACAGCAATAACTTAGAACTTCCCAGAGATGTAACAATACAGCTGTCATTCAAAAACTTAACCTTCAGTTAGAATTTGGTGTTGACCCCGCCACCGTTGGAAAAGCGGTGCCTATCTAGTCTCACTCTGCTGTGCAGGTGAGACAAAAACATCCTCAAAATGCTACGCCTGGGACATTCCATCCTTGGACAAGACCTCATTTGCATATTTAATTAGATGACACCACTTTTTTCTCCCAAAAGTAATAGGGGGTCCATGTCCCACCTATGACTAAATCTCACAAGCTTTGTTTTGATTTTCTATGAATTTTACAATTGTCCCATACCAATACCATTTTACCAATTATGCAAATTAGGTACCCCAAATTAGCATAAATTTGCATATTATTATCAAATATTCTTAATGAAATTTAAAAATTCAACATTTGGCCTTTTTTACCCCACCAAAGATAACTTCTTAAAAGATGAAATTTTTTTCTTCTAGGGTGACCTTTTCTTGGACTTGCCGATCTATCTTTGCGAGTTGAGGCTCTGTTCAATCCAATGGGGTGAACAGAGCCTCAACGTCACGAGAGTGGATAGGTCGCATAATGGACGAATGAAGACATGCATCATTTGGTTTACACAACAAATTTTCTAAATTTTGTTATTTGACAATAGAGAAGAAAAAAATAACAAAAGCAGATGGAATTAAGACATATTTTGCCTTTGTCCAACAATTCATTTTCTTAGTGGTACACACTGAAGGAGAGAGCTCAACCGTGCAATGGAAAAAAAAAATGCACGGTCGCCATGCAATGGAAAATACAATTTGCATGCAGCACAAAATGGATCAAATATTGAATGGCTTTCAGCCGATCAAATTACAAGAATTTTTGTATGCATTATACCAAACGGTCCTGCAGTGTATTACATCCAGATCCAGTATAATATTTTTAAATTATTTTTTCTGCTATTTTTACAAGAAACTTTTTGTCAGGCTGAACTTCCCTTTAAATTAAGCAAACTATTTGATTTGTCAAGCGATCATTGACATCAGCAGAATTGAGTCACAGAGTGCGTGCACACAAGAAGAGAAGTGACAAATAGGTCTAGATCTAACGTTAGAGAAGTGACAAATAATGACAACTGACAAATCTATGGGGCGAGCCCACGAGGCTGAGGGTTCATGAGGCCGATGGTCCACGAGGCTGATTTTTCTCAAAGTGTACATTTTCTTTCATTAGGATTTTTTCTATCAGTATATTGTAGCGAACCAGTAATGTGGATAATTCAATAAAAATTGCATTCACAAACTCCGAAAATAATCCACACTATTTTTTACGAGCGCCCGACCTGAAAAAGGCGGATAATTGTCATGGCAACTGCACACACCCCCTCCGATGGGGTTGTGTTGGAAAAGGGTGACCTTGTGACCGCACCATGGCAATTATCCGCATTACTTTGGAAATGCGTTCATAAAGTCCAAATCTGGTCCCGATGCCGCTATTATGCGGATAATTGCAGCATCGAAATAATGCGGATAACTCTGGTCCCGCTCCGATTTTACCACCAAATTATGCGGATATTATCCGCATAATTGGGTTTATGAAAGGGGTATACGTTACAGACGGCTTGCGATCGTGCAGAAACCATATTATTATAAGTAATGGTTTCTGCACGATTGCAAGCCATCTATGACGTACGCGTACAAGGCCGAGGAGAAATAAAAAAATGTTTAAAAAACTCCTCGAAACAGACAGCTGCCAGCTATCATGGCTTGTTTCGCTGAGAAGCTAAAAAAGGTTATGGTAGTGTGACCTTAAATTCGCGCATTACCTAATTTTGCGCACGGTCGAATATCTCAATATCTAATCAATAACTTAAAAAACTGATGTCACCAACAGAAAGAGCAACTTAAAATTACTCAGTATGGTAATTTTCTTGAAGGAAAGGTCTCTATTTATGAAAATATTGGCAAAACATCGGCAAATTTTGGTAACTTTTGCGTCCGCTCCGAGAAAATCTGATCTTCTCGACAAGCATCAAGAAATCGCCAGTCTGCAAGCAGAGGTCTCTAAATAAGTAAGTAAAATGTGATACCAACCGAATTTAGGGCATTTTACCCTCCATCTGATTATCTTACTTAGTTAGTATACCCAGTTGTTGTGTGTCCGGACAGGTTGTGTGTCCGGACGATCAATTTTAAAAAGTCATTTGGAAAAATTTGAAAGCGAAGTTTCATAAATTTTTAGTACAAAATGTTAGGAAATATTTTAAAGAACAAAATAGAAGATGATTACAAGTATTGAATTCATATAGTGTAATCCAAAGACAAAAAAGAAGCGGCTTCAAAAATATAAAGTGTCCGGACACCCGACCCCCCATCCTAGTACTTTTCTGCTTGATTTCTTTTCTAAAGTAAAGGCAAAGCCTTGCAAAACGATCGTGCGCAAATTAAGGTCACTCTTTTTTATGACACTTATTCAGCCGAGCACGCACTAGTCGATCGCCATGGAATTTTGAGATCGCGATACCAGCGAAACCCTTGACCTATACCCAGTTGTTGTGTGTCCGGACGATCAATTTTAGAAAGTCATTTGGAAAAAATTACAATCGAAGTTTCATCAAATTTTAGTACAAAATTTTAGAAAATATTATCATGATTATAGAGAACAAAATAGAACTTTAGAAGATGATTACAACTATTGAATTCATATTTTTAGTGTAATCTTAAGACAAAAAAGAAGGCTTCAAAAATATAAAGTGTCTGGACACCCGATCCCCCATCCTACTACTTTATAATTTCGTCAGACGAATTTGACTTTGGGATCTTGCCTTCCGTCTGGTATTTATTATTTTGATTAATTTTGTGTGAGCTGTGAGAAATTTTGGATTGAAAATCAACTTCATGATAATTTTTAAAATGTGGGCAAATTATGGTCACCCCATCATACATACCGGCTGCATTTCTGAAGGATGAAATGGCCCAGGCATGCCTGGCCCTGGACCACGCGGCCCTGGCATATCCATGTCGTTCCCACGGGCTGGTCCCCCGAGGCGCTTCTCCTTCTTCTTGGGCTTGGTCTTCGACTTCGCCTGCAGCCGAGGCCGTATCAGTATCGCTGGCTTTTTATTAGGCATACAATCACTAGTTGAGCTTTACTTGATCTATATGTCGATCCTCATTGGTCAAATGGTTAATACTGCGAATACTAGGCGGAAAAGATGCAAAAACTGACGATCGATAAAACATTTAATGTAGAATCATAAACATAGGAGTCAACCAGATTCATCACAGACAGTTTACACGCCAAATGTTTCACGTTTTACACATTGTCGGTCCGTCACGGTCGCCATTTGCAATTTTATTGTACGGTATCTTTGACTTCCCACATAAGGTACATGTACATGTACATGGAAAAAGAAAGTTGATACCGGGATTTGGTATGGGAAGGCCGCCCCTGGAGGCCGCCCAGGGGCGTTATTCTGAGGTCATTTTATCTTTAAAATATTTTATTTTATCTCTAGGGGCTATTTTATCTCCGCGACGTTCATTTCGTCAATATTTCTAGGTGAATTAACTCCAAATGTTGGCATGAAAATTAAGAAAAATGATATATTCGTTGAGAACAACACCTTAAAGTTATTCCTGTGCAATCAGGAAGCATTTCATAAGACTTTTCTTGACTAATATTATCTTTGAAATGATGCTTGAAAAGATGTGATATAGACTTCGAAAAAAAGATGAGAGTATTGCCATTTTTGCTAAAAAGAAATCTCTGTAAAGACGCACAAGCGTATAGTGCAAGCGTATTGAAGTCAATAAATTGATGCAATCTCAGATCCTTCGCCACACCTCCTAGCGGAATGGATTTCCATTGGTTGAGTGATATGAGAGAGCTATAAAAGCGCGTTTCTAATTGGATATTGATTAAAAAATAGGTGTGTCTTACAGAGATAAAATGAAGATAAAATTGTTCTCAGAATACCAATTCGGAGAGATTTTAAGGGTATTTTATCTCACTGATTTTAACGGAGATAAAATATTTTATTTTATCCGAGATAAAATGGATCTCAGAATACCACCCCAGGATGTCTATTCAAACCAGTGAGGGATAGCAGTTTAAAAGCAGTCTCCTTGCTCTAACTTGAATAAGAAACGTTTAATACATTTGTTGGAATCCTAAAATAGGCCTATAGCCCTTAGATTATACGGGGAAAACACAAATATATTTTGCTTGGACTATCTGGGCTAAGGCTTGGTGCACTTTGTCCCACTTCTACCCAATTATTTTCCAGTCATCATCACTTATAAAGTTAAAGCATACCTGAGGGAGGGGGGGGGGTTCACTCTAACAGAATTTCAATGCCCTTTTCGGCTCATCAAAAATATTTGGATGTTTGGTTTTGAAAATTGTGACAATTGCTGACCACTAATTATTTTAATTTTCAGAAAAATTTCGCATCCTGGCAATATATATTTTTTTCCAGATATGTTACTGGTCATCATCCATTCAATAAAATACATGAAGTGTGTGTGTGTGTGTGGGGGGGGGGTGGATTGTGCTTGTAATCTCCATTGCACATACACCACCCCTAGTTCAAATTTGTGATAAACACAAGTCAGAAAAAAAATGACTAAGAACATAAGGTTAAGTTCTACCATTGCAATGGCAGCGGCAATCTAACCCTAACCCTATGGATTTTTTTTCTCTCATCAAAAATATTTTGACGTTTGGTTTTGAAAATAGTGACAATTGACCACTGATTATTTTAGTTTTCCAGAAAATTTTGCCCCATCCTGCTTGAAATGATAAGACGAGGCAGGGGCGGTGGAATATTTTATATTCCTTAATTTAGCTTTCACTCTACATGTACCTCCATCCCTTCACCTCCACCTGTTTCTTTTTTCCTCATTTTGTCTCCCTTGTCCCTTATGCTTTCTCCTTTTTTCTGCACTCCAGTGGCATGAACCAAAATTAAATGCGACACACCATTTATGAAAAATGTGAGACCAAAGCAAGAGGGCCCTAAAAACAATGTTTATAATGAAGTACTTGTATGTAACTCTGTGGCATGTAATCCCATGTAATACGTCAAATTCACCAGAAAATGAAAGAGCTAAATGAAATGATATTAATCGATACAATCATAAAACTCACCAAATAAAAAAGAATTTTAAGAGGTACCGTACCCCCAGATGGCCATCGGGTCACGCTCATGACTCGATGTATGTATAATCCCCTATTCTTCTATTAACATATTCCCCATTACATCCCAATAGCAGTATCTCGGCTACATAGAACACTTCATAAGATGATAATAGGCCATTGTATAGCGCCATCTATCGAGAAACAATTTATTCTGAGGCGCGTTGTTATTATCATTCCTAGGTTTTAGCTTGAGCTGCCTTTCAGCGCTCGTGCATTCAAGGAATTGATCCTGCTGGGTAATAATGACAAATAACGATGACAAAATAATGCAACCAACAGATTTTCTAACTTTCACAAGTTATCTCTTTATTAATCAGTACTTTCAGACATCCTCACACCATCTTTATCATGTGATCATAATAACAATGATAATAATAATTATAATGCAATTCTTTAAGCACATTTTTTCACTCTGCAGAGTTCTCAAGCAGAACGAGTAAATCTGAATCATTGTGTGCATGAAGTACTTGTTTACACGAACCCAACGCCTTATTCAGGCTTATCAAATCTTCCCGTCAGTATCACCTTATCCCTTGAATAAAAGTACATTAAAAAGAACGGGGAATAACATATTAATAAACTCTCATTATATTGGGGTAGACACTTCAACTTTTATTAGCTGGGGGGGGGGGTGTCTCATACAGATTTACGATTCACTTAGAGTGCCACTTAAATTCTGATGCATATATGATATGGAACATGCAATCTTATTGATCGATACGCAGTCGTGCGCGTCCTATTGGCATGATTTGACCAATGTGGTTATGCCTTTAATACTGCTAGCAACTAGGCATTTAAATGACTCTTAAGTTGTACTTAAATCTTTGTGAAACACCCCATGGGCTACTAGTGGCCCTACTAAACATACAGTATTATATGTATGTCATTCAGATACTTCTCCATTAAAAAACCATGCTTCTAACTAGAAAGATGGAATGTCCATTTGTTGAAATCTTTGGTATGACTTGGCCAGTGTTCAATGAGCTAAGCTAATCAATCCATTCATAGGTGACGGAAAAATTAATTAAAGATAGCCTTGGTATAATTTGTAGAATCTTCTCAGAAAAGAAGAATAAATCAAGTGATCCCACATATTTTGTTGGGGTGACACTTGGGTAAATTGACGCCCTATGCTACAGTAGTTTATAATTTTGATGTGATGTCAAAGAAAAGTTTTCAAAGTAAATCATGAAATATACAAATTGATTAAGAATTGGTGGTAACTGAGAAATGACAATTCAATCACTAATGACTTTACAAACAGTGGTGAAAATTCATTCCGGGAAAACGATGAAGCCTTATGTAGAATTTGTGCCGAAAAAAAGTGACATACATGTATGAATTATGTCCACTACAGTGAAATAAGCTAACAATGATACATACTTAATAATCCAAATTTATGATACTAGTATGTTCTCAAAACTTAAAAAAAATCTGCAATCATAAATCATTATCAACATACCTCAGTTATTTATGGAAATACTTATTTTTCATAGTTTAACAAGGGCCTTGTAGGCATAACCTACATGTAGGGGGGAAATGATATTTGTTTTTACCTTTAAGGAATAACTTTGTAACTGTCAAAAAGGCACAAGTCGCACAACATTACTATTTTTTCAGGAACAAAAATGAAGCATTACAAAGTGAAATTAACGATATTGCAACATCTCATTTGCAGCATTCACAAATCAAACATCTGTCATGTTTATTGAAAAAAAAATTCCCTGAATTTTGTCCCAATTCAAACAGGCACATCATCGATATTCTACGTTGGGTAATTCCATGACTTTTTTGTACCTTGGTCATCTTATAAGACACCAAATATATTGCCAACATTTTATACAATATATCGCATGGCAGTGTAGGACATATATGTAAATATATCGGCCCAAAACATATACTGGTACAGTATTTCCAAAATACATACATAAATTCATGAATTTTAATATCAAGACAGACAAGTATTAGAAGCAATGTCTTTTTTTTCTTACTAACTAATCTAAGACACAAATGTATTTTTTTTTCCTTTTTAAAGCAGAGTTCAAATATGGATGTTTAAAGTGCTCTTTATAATCAAAAGCATAACAAGTAATGTGATACAGACTAGGTCCTACTCCCAAACAGTGAATGTGTGCATTTTACCCAAAGATAATCAACAGAGACTTAATGTTAAGAAAAAGAAACAAGGTTTATAATACCCTATTTTTCCAGACATATATTACGTCAAAAACTGGCTTCAAAAGCTTCAAACTGATAACACACTTCTCATATTTTCTTTAAATATAGTATAATCTCATGTATCTAATATATCTAATGTGTAATCAAAATATATATCTATATTTTCATAGATTGATCAAATGGTTGTCAACAAGATGATATCAGTGACAGTGGTTGATTTTATCTCAATTCATTTTATACTGAATATTACCAGCATGGATATAACATAATAAAAACAATCAACGTTGTCTGATAGTAATCAAATGAAACCTTAAAAATAATAAAACATGGTATAATATGGTATAATTTTGTCCAATATCAATTTGAGATATATATGTGACATCATCAGACATTTGCCTCATCGTTTATATGACTTCTTAGTGAATCAATTTATGCAATAGATGACAACCTTGAGTGATAAATTTTCAAAACAGATCTTTTGTAGCTCCTTTATCCTCGGCACTCATCACAAATTCGTAGTTCACTTTAAAACATAATGTCAAGGTCTTAAAATTGATAATTGCGATAGGTAACATGAAGACAGAACCAAACTTATGGTTGATCTATTGTAAACATAAGGCAAACCACGTGCTAAATATCTACAATTGAATGATAAGTAGCCCTACACAAATTTGAAACATGTGGTATAAGCCAAATGTCATGAGGCCCTGATTTGACTGTATCAGGATAAAATGAATTGAGATGTATGCTGATGAGGAATCACTCTTCGTTGGTCTGGAGAATGATATCAAAGGAGAACGGGATGAAGGCATATCCTTCTCCTTTGAAGAACTTGCTCTGGAATTCCACCCTGGAAAGAGATAAAATGCAATAAATACAAATTTATTGTAAATTCCAGTATTCTGTTTATTCCTTCAAGTCTACTCTGATGAGTGCATGTCGAAAAGCTTCAGTCTGTCTGTGTTCAATGCTATTTTCCATAATTTATATTTCCAAGTGTTATTTTCAAATTCATGGAGTCCATAATTAAAATTCAAGCCTAAAGTGACTGGAAAGTAATCTTCATTGTTCAAATTTATATTGTATAATTTTATTTCTCTATGTCGCATTGAATGTCCTTGCAGGTCTGAAATGCGCTCTGTAAAAACTAAATGAATACTATTATTGTTATCATTATCAAACTGATCGTTTCCAATTCATTTTCCAACATGAATAATGAAAGTTTAAGATGAAACTTGACAGTGCATAAGGTCTGTAGCAAAGATGGCTCAGAAAGGAAGAATGAATATGGGGGGGGGGGGAGAGGGTGGGTGCGATGAGTCTTACCAGTGAAGTCGTAGAGTATGAAGGAAGGCAGAGAGACCCTCCATAAACAGGAGGATACTGATGGTCAGGACACCCCATACAGCGAAGATGGCCCAGATGGCAAACGCTCCTACATAACCATTCATTCTCAGACCTATAGCCAACATCATGTTCCATAGCACTTCAGACAGCTCTAAAAGAAATAGAGGTTAACAAAAGTTGAGGTAACATGATAGCCCTGAAACAGATTCTTTGAAATGTCTGCAATTTTTCAAATCCTGATGACGACCAAAGTGTACTGGTTGAAATGTTGATCAATATTTCTTTCTAGGGTGAACAATCAATCAAGAAAGATTACCAACAGTCCTTTTCAGGACTACTAGTATTACATGGTGTTGTCTGCAAACTTGCCTAATATATCTCGACCATGGAAACATTCAATGATCATCTAAATCTTGGTATGTTATGTAAGACATATTGCAGCCAATGCCAAAAGAAATATTTTTAAGATGATTAACACCACAACAACCTTAGAGATCATCACAACGACCACAACCATCACGAGCATAACCACTACCACCAGCGTAACCAACACTGTCATCACTACCACCATCACCATCGTCGACACTACCATCTCTGCCACTGTCGCCCCCATTAATATCACTACGTCTACCATCACCAACATATGCCAACTACCAAACACTCATCTCCACCATCAATGGCATCATTACCACCACTACCATTACTGTCATCACTACTACCAACATCACCATTTTACAGGGTTCCCAGCTTTTCAAGAAAACCAAATTCCCTGATTTTTCCCTGATGAAGTTTAAAAATTCCCTGATGATTATTTAAACCCATTCCCAGTTTCGCACGTTTTCTAAGTTGCTGCAGTGAATTACATGTATTTTCAGTATAAATACAATAATGTAAAACTAATTTGTACCACCATAACCAGTCATTCAATGGATGTTGTTTTGATATGCAAAAAAATATAACAGTCTGACTGACTACCGTGCTTTCTGCTTTTGGGCCGATCAAGATTTTTCCCTCATCTGAGGCATTTTCCCCTGATTTGAGGTATTTAAAGGGGAATCCAACCCAAATAAAAACTTGTTTTTGGAGGAAAAAGAAAAATGAGACAAGCTGATAGGTAAAGGTTTGAACAATATCGAACAAACAATAAGAAAGTTATGATTTTTGAAAAGTTGTAAATATTGGTAATCACTATACCCATGGAAAATTCAAATTGGCCGCATGTATGATGGCATAGTGATGTAAGGCAAGGACTACTCTTTCCATGTACTTCATTACATAAAATGGCTAAAATGTCATTATTTTCAAAAGTTTTATTTCAAACTGCAATTTTCTCTCATGAGGACATAAAACAATATGCTACCTGTGTCATATTTAGATTACTGCCCCAGGGGAATGGGTACTTAGGAGAAAACCACAAATCCCTGATAATTAAGTACATGGCCTATGAGAAAGTTGTCCTTGCCCCTTGTCATAATTTTCTTACTCAGTTGCCAATTTGAAATCTACATAGTATTAAGGATCTCGATTTTAAAACAGCCATAACTTTCTTATTGCTTATCCGATTTCTTTCAAGCTTTCACCATTCTTTTTTATTCATTTTTCTTTTTTCCAACACAACATTTTATGACCAAGGCTGGATTCCCCTTAAAAAAAAATCAAGTTCCCTGATTTTTCCCTGACTGGAAAAAGGTAGATTAATTCTCCCTGATGGACTGGGAACCCTGCTATAACGGCAACCACCATCCAAACAAGCATAAGCAACATAACCACCACTGCCACTTCTTACATCAACATTACCACTATAACCAAACCGCCGGCAATATTATCATCAGCAACATCATTATCATCGCTACAATCCTCATACCACCCATCATTGCCACAAAGGTCACCACCACAACAATCAGTTCTGGCCTTACCAGCATGGGCCAAGCTGAGAGCCCAGAGTCGAAGATAAGAGGCTGTATGAGAAATACATCCCAGGCAATACTCGATGGTGTGAATAGCTTGGTAGACGAAAGTTTCTCCAAAGTCAAACTGGATGGAAGAAAAAAAAACCATGATAATACAAATTACTGACCATTTTATTATCCCTCATATTGGAACTCAGAGTTTGGAGTTCCACAGTACACCATCTTTACTTTGTCCAAGCAGATTATTTCTCCTTTGAATTTATTTCATTTCTATTTTATTCTGAGTGATCCTTCTGTGGGAATTTGTGGTAAACTAGTTAAATACGAACATTCCACTGAAATCAATGTGAACATCTCATCCATGATTTTCCAGACCATCCTAAACTTCAGCTGGTCTACAAACATGATTTTGAGACAATCGTATTCAAAGTTTGGACATGTTTCCACATTCATGACTGCGCTTTTAAGGAAACTGGATCAATTATTCATACACATTTAATGCATGAATTCTACCATTTTATAATATGCAAAATTTTGATCATAATTTGAATGTATCAATTCGATATTTGAAATAAAATGTAGGTAGACATATGAGAAACTGTGTATAATTATGAAAACAATGGGCTTAGGTCACTTTGTAAAACCACATATATCGTGCACACTGTTTTTGTCCATTTTAAGCACCATAAACCTTAGTTTATGGTTTATGACAGTTTGTAAAATCAGTCAATACATACACGCAATATCTACATGAAGTTTAGGTTTAGAGCCCCTGCACACCATTCAGGAGACTGCGATAGCGTAGAAAAAATGGTTTATTATGCTTCGTAAAATCAGAGGCGGTATGACACTTCAAACTAAATGTCAATCTTCTCTTTATTTAGAACTTAATCTGAAATTTGGTAAGTCAATTGAGTTGAAGATAGGATTTCAGAATATGTATAAACTCGATTATGGAAATTGGAAAATGATGATCTATGTGTTAACAATGTACAATCGACTGTAACTATCCAGTACATTATTTGTTACATATTTATAATTGATAGCAGGTGAATCTGATGTCGTTGGAAATTGATTAATTATCCCCCACCTACACTCCCTAGTCTTGATAACTCACTGTATGCAGTACCGCTTGTTTTCGCTTCTATTCATTTCGATTGGCATCAATCGTAACTTTGAATTTGTCTTTTATTATACATTTCTAAATAGATTGAGCTATTTCGACCCCTAAGAAGACAGGGGGGGCTGATTCAGACCCCCCAATAGATCTTGGCATCTATCGCAACGAAAATGGGCACACGCTTTCCCATGGCATAATCTACAAAACTATAAGGTCAAATTCTGCGAAAAATCTCATTGGTAATCAATTATGCTAATTTATGCGTAAAATCAAAATTTTGCTCTAATTAACTAAATAATGCCCCTAAAATGCTAATTTTTGGTTCACAGACACTTTATCTGAAATCTGATCAAATGTACTTAAAAAAAATTCAATATGACATTTATTTTCTTATGTACTTTATTGTTTTCTAAATTTCTTATGTATTTCATTTTTTTATACTTTTTTTTTCAAAGGAAATTGTCTGGGAATTTATTTGGACCATTAATAGGATAAAATTAATTGAATTTAATCAGTAAAAGGAAAAATAATGATACATTAGTGAATTTTGGCTAAAAACACTATTTGCATTGGTATTGTACACAAATTCACGTTTTTGAGCAATTTTGGGTCTGCATGTACTTAAGAAATGTTGCATAATTTCAGAACTGCGAGCCCAGGGGTCGCAATTTTGGTCTCAAAAGTTGCAAGAAACTTGAAAGTAAAAAGTCAGCGAGCGACGTGGTCAAAAATTTTGCACGGCAGATTTTATCGCGAAAAATGTCGAGGGGGTGGGGGCTGAACCGGACCCCCCAGTCTTATTAGGGTCATGCTTGCCATTACTCACTTCATCCTTTGGAGAGGTTTGCACAGCACCACTTGTTTCTGCTTCAAGTTCATCATGATGTAAAACCTCAGCCGTCTCCTCACTCTTCCCAGACAGCATACGTACATCACGATACATCACAGCCTGGACATACAAATGGATATAGGACAGATTTGTTTGGATATCATCACAAGAAACTCTGTATATACCATCACTGCCATCCTCAACAAGAACATTTCAGTTTTTTTTCAGTTGAAAATCAATATTTTGGTGAGGAAATCAGTATTTTAAAAGAAATACCACAGAACACAACACTGAAACTTTAGAAATCAGTGTTTCACATGAAACCATCAGAAGTATTCTTATTTTCAATATTAATCACTGAAATTTGGGATTACTTGGAAGCTCTGATATATATCATTGTCATCCTCATCATTTATCATGAACATCTTCATAATCATTTATCATCATCATCATCATCATATCATCATCATCATTTATCATTACCATCATCATCATCATCATCATCATCATCATCATCAACATCATCACCATCATCATCATAGTCATCATCACCAACACCACCACTGTTTTCATCGTACTACCATCATCATTATCATCATAATCTTCACCGATCATCTTCACTATTATTATCATAATTATCATCGTTATTATCAACATCTCCATCACCATCATCGTCATCATCATCAACATCATCACCATCATCATCATAGTCATCATCACCAACACCACCACTGTTGTCATCGTACTACCATCATCATCATCATCATCATAATCATCACCGATCATCATCATCATCATACTCATCATCATCATCATCATCACCATCATCATCATCATCACCATCATCATCATAGTCATCATCACCAACACCACCACTGTTGTCATCGTACTACCATCGTCATTATCATCATAATCATCACCGATCACCGATCATCATCAAAGTCGTCATCATCATCATCTTCACTATTACCATCATAATTATCATCGTTATTATCAACATCTCCATCACCATCATCGTCATCATCATCACCAACATCATCATACTCGTTGTCATCACCTGTCCATCCCCGCCACCACCACCACCACCACCACCATCATAAATTATCATAATCATCACCGACCACAATAAATGTGAAGTAACTGACCTTGTTGATTTTCCTGTTGTGCTGTGCCCTCATAATCAAAGGTTTAGGCAGCAACATCCACGGGATGCATGAAAAGCCTACGAGGATCAAAACCTTCTGTAGTGCCGCCTGAAAATATGCAACAAAAAATGAACCTACAATCCAACCTTGATAATTTACATTCCCACTGCATTTCAAACATGCCTTCCCATACTGTGCATGCTGTTGTGTGCGTGTTATATTGTTGTTGCTAAGTTCTTATATATACTTGTCAAGCTTGTCTTCAAGGGTCATTACACAAGCTTGCTTCTCTACGACCCCTCCTGTTTACTGCATCTACATACATTGTGCAAACTGTTCATGTTGCATATTTTATCAATGTATTGTTATTTTCCATTGTACTTTGATACATATACCAATCTGTTGTTTTGTTGAAATTTTAATAACCTAAACTACCCCCCCCAAAAGACTAGATGTTTTGGTAACAAGACTATGTCAATGCTATGAATTAAGTAATAAAACATAGACTACAGAAATGTCTTGGCGGTCTATGCTTGCTGAAACTGTTCCCTGGTCATGACTGGATTAGACGAGGTCATGCTTTATATTACACTTGGTCTACAAGTTGTCGGTCTACATCTCAGATAGTCTAACAGAGTCTAGCCCAGTTGATCTACATGTACTATCAGTTTGGTCTAACACCCATTTAGCCTAATTCTCATTTAGTCTGATTTCAACTTTGTTACTAGTCTAATAGTCTAACAGAGTCTAGCCCAGTTGATCTACTATCAGTTTGGTCTAACACCCATTTAGCCTAATTCTCATTTAGTCTGATTTCAACTTTGTTACTAGTCTAACAGTCTAATAGCCTAACAGAGTCTAGCCCAGTTGATCTACTATCAGTTTGGTCTAACACCCATTTAGCCTAATTCTCATTTAGTCTGATTTCAACTTTGTTACTAGTCTAACAGTCTGATAGTCTAACAGAGTCTAGCACAGTTGCTCTACTATCAGTTTGGTCTAACACCCATTTAGCCTAATTCTCATTTAGTCTGATTTCAACTTTGTTACTAGTCTAACAGTCTGATAGTCTAACAGAGTCTAGCTCAGTTGCTCTGGTCTAACACCCATTTAGCATACTGTTAAAATGGAAATTTTCGCGGATTTTGCGGCAAGATCGACGAGCGCGAATTTATGAGCATCTATTTAATGCAAGTTTGGAACCGCGGTTCAATTGCGTGTATAGTTTTGGCAAAGAGACTGCATAATTTGACCTGTAGAGGGCGACATTTAAGCAAGCAAGCTTGAGCTCCAAAATCACATGCATCCCGAGAATTTGTTCCAAAGCAATGCGATCATTT
This sequence comes from Lytechinus pictus, assembly GCF_037042905.1. Lineage (NCBI taxonomy): Eukaryota > Metazoa > Echinodermata > Echinoidea > Temnopleuroida > Toxopneustidae > Lytechinus > Lytechinus pictus. The sequence goes on from NC_087259.1 coordinate 5,561,610, forward strand.
TTTAATAGTTGCAGATCGGTATTTAAATTATGATTTTGGTTGAAATATAAATTGTTTTTGCTGTTTGACTTTGATTGGTGAGTGTTTATATCTGTTTAGTTTTTAAGAAGATGTTGGGTCGATCGCCCAGGTTTGATTGATCCCATGCACTTTGAATAGCCGTAATCCCCCCGGTCGTTACCCGGTGGTGCACGGCCATCCATACCAGGCCAGCAGCGCCTCCATTTTGCCTTCCCCAATGTCCGCCCCGCAAAAGAAAAGTTGCGCTAAATGTCACAAAAGCTCATGATTGGATCAAAACAACGCTGAATTACGCCGCTTTAGAGCTAGAATTATGTTCAGAAAACACAATCTCGTCGCTGAAATATTAAATAAAACCATTCTCAGATGGGGAAGAAGGAAGTGACTTTGTGATTATTGAGTGTGCAGCGCGAATTCAAGAACCCGCGAATATGTTTTGAAGACGCCAAGCGCGAAAAATTAATCCCGCAAAAATAACAGCGTTTACAGTGATTCTCATTTAGTCTGATTTCAACTTTGTTACTTTTAAGAATGTTTCAGTTTGTCAAATCAAAACTTTGTTCATTAACAGGTCATCAAATCATATATACTAAGTGGTATTAGACAATGTGAAAAACTTACACTCTATTATTTTTGAACCATTACCTTACCAAATCAAAAATTTGTTCATAGTTTATCAATCCATAAACTGGAATACTAAGTGGTATTAGACCATGTGATTAATTTAAACTTTATCACTTTTGTACTTCTTAAAAATTTGTATTACCTTGCCAAATAAAAATTTGGACCATTGTTTATCAAACCCTATACCGGTATAATGAGTGGTATAAGACAATAAGAATAATTTACATCTTATTATGCGTGTACTTTCTAAAATCTAAAATTGGTTCATAAACAGTTCATCAAACCATATAAACAAGTGGTGTTGGATCTGAATAATAGACAAAATGGGTAAAGCATATCTAAATATTACTCTTAAAGGAGAATGAAACTCTTGGAGCAAGTTAGCTTTTGTGAAAGCAGAAAAATCAAAGAATAAGATCAACAAAAGTTTGAGTAAAATAGGGCTAGCAATAGAAGAGTTATGAGGATTTGAATGTTGAGATCACTAATGTTATGGAGATCCTCCTATTGGCAATGCGACAAGGATGTGTAATGTCACATGTGAACAACTTTCCCTTTGATGGACTATAAAATACCCCCAAAATGTCTCTTTTTGCTTTTTGTTATGGTGATACAAACTCTTTATTCATGATGTATTCTTTGAAAATCTGTATTACATGCCCTCCTATAGAAAGAACACATGATCTACTGATAGATGTGATAAAAGAGGCAGTTTAAGTTATATGTACTAAAGTAATGGGGAGAGTTGTTCACAAGTGACATCACACATCTTTGTCGCATTGCCAATGTGAGGATCTCCATATCATTAGTGATCGCTATATTCAAATGCTCATAACTTTCTCATTATTTGTCCGATTTTTTTCAAACTTTCGTTGATCTGTTTCTGTGATTTTTCTGTTTTCACACAAGCTATCTTGTTCCAAAGGTTTCATTCTCCTTTAATGATGAAAGGGCTAAATGGCATTTAGACTAAATGGTAACTTGACCAAATGGTAATTAGACCAAATGGTAATTAGACCACATGGTAATTAGACCAAATGGTACTTATACCAAATGGTAGGTAGACAAACTAGAATTAGACCATGAGGGTGAAACGAAATGGAAAGCAGTTGAAGCAGGTGTCGACCAATCACAGGGGTGTGAGTGGTCACAAATAAAAAGATCTGAAAAAAGCTGAAGAGTGTTGAAAAAGTCTGAAATAGAAAGAGCTCCCATAATTTTTGTACAGAGGAAAGCCAAAACTAAGCTGAATTTAAGCTGAAACTCAAAACAAAAAAATCTGAACTCTCACACCCCTGCAATCAGGAATTTAAATCGGTGTCATGAGTCTATTCTTGATCAAGGTTAGGATGAGACTGGATTCACCAAACATACCTTCTACAATTATATGACCTGCCAACCCAAAACCAACAATAGGTCGGGGCAGAGAAGGTACTCTGTAAATAATACTGTAATTTGGACTTCAAAAAGCAATTACAAAAATTTAGTTTATATGAAAGAATACTTCATACTGTCGAAATTCGAAGATGTGAAGTGAAATAAAAGAAGAGATACAAATTTTGCGATGACACCACTTTTTTCTGGTCTTCTTCAAAGTTTTGTTGAGATTGCACACAGAGCACATCTCATTCATGAATGAACCCTGAAATTCAGTCCCTGTTTTTTTCTTCATTCTTTGAGGCTCTTGCATTTCCTCTACATTCGATCAAGAACTTGTGTGGTTTATTTCTAATAAATTTTGACAAGTAATATATCATATAGAAGCTCAGGATGTGCCTTTTCCAGCTCAATTGAAATCTCAGATTTCATTCTGGGCAACTTATTGTTGATTTTTTTTTTTTTTTGGGGGGGGCAGGTCAGATAGTAAGTAACAAAGACGCAGACTTTAGAAAAAGTTTTTGGTGGTCGATGCTCGCTTACCTGTCCTGTGAACATCTCCGGGTCGGGCGGGGCCATGAGGCCCATGTTGATGAGGGTGAGGATGAGACTGGGGGCGCCGTGCATGTTATGTACGTTGAAGAAGAGCCACTTGTAGAAGATGAGAAACACCAGGTACCCAAAGATGGACACCATGAAGATTAATTGGGGTGCAAACTCGCACCAGATGTTGATGGTTTTCTTGAAGTGGCTGAAAGGTAACAGGTATTTACAACAGCTCATTATCAATAATAATAACAATAATATGTCCATTTATATATATCGCAGTTACTATGTGCATATACTCAACTGCGCGTTTGATACTTGGTATCATATTATCACCCTGGCTGTAGCTGAGCCGCCGTATTAATAGGCACTAAAGCGTTCAAGGAATAAATCCTACCGGGTACCCATTCACCTCACCTGGGTCGAGTGCAGCACAATGTGGATAAATTTCTTGCTGAAGGAAATTACGCCATGACTGGGATTCGAACCCACGACCCTCTGTTTCAAAGTTCAGAGACTAATCCACTGGGCCACAACACTCCACACATAATTATCAATTATAATCACGATTTGCCATTCCTAGAAGCATTCTGTATCCTGCACTCAAACAAGGTCCCTGTCACACAAAGTTGAGGAATTGATTGTAGCGCCGATACTTCGCACTCATTATGTACAACCAATAACTTGCACAATCAGCTTCTCGGTTTTTTCTTACCGGATCCAAATGGGTATTGCCTATGCAAGCTGCTGATGATAATTTTAGTAACAAAATGATATTAATTATAATGATAAGAATAATAATAATAACAATAATAATAATAATATTAATAATAATAATAATAATAATAACAATAATAATAATTATAATATCATAATCATTAATAATAACAATAAATAATCATAATAATAATACATTGTATTTATATCATGGCACTTTTAACAAGGGTTTGAAAGCGATTTACAATGGAATCAACGCAAATTAGCAGACAACATGTACATTGCATACAAAGCAAAATCAAATGATACAGTGGCATACATGTAAAAAAAAATCCATTCTCATGTGTATGTTTGGGTAGTTCATCATCATGTATCATGCCTCAAAGTTTCATAATTTAATTCTCCCTAGAAATATGTTTTTTTGAGCCAATTTTAAACTATTCCTCATATTTTGACGCCCACAGCTTCTTAGTTTTACAGCTCCATTGTTATGCCTCCATTCATCCTTATCTTGAGTGAGAATTTGATCATGGACATGAACTGATTTCAGACAAGGTGAAGAATATAAAGTAAGGCTACGATGAGCAAAATCTTATTTGCTTAGACATATTTGCCTTATTTGCTGATCCCTTCCTACTTGGTACGAGGAATTCCCTGGCGCGGACTAGTCGCAAAGAGAGATACGTATACAAGGTCAAGTGCTCTTTGGTTCTGAACATTATGGCCCGAATTCACAAAGGTGGTTTTGAAAACCCACGGTTGAGTCCATGGTTTATGTAGATTTCCTGTATAAATTACGCTTATTTTACCACGTATATTAAAGAATGTCCAATGCTGATGCGCGCTTTTGTCACAGTGCGCGAAATTGACGCCTATTGCCGTGGTTATCCACGCTAGTTTATTCATGAGTCCACTGTTTTTATTCATGAGTCCACTCTTCAAACAGTGGACTCATGAATAAAATAGTGTATCTAACCATGGTAACAGGCGTCAATTTGGCGCACTGTGACAAAAGCGCGAATCAGAATTGGACATTATTAATACATGCGCCCGATACGCGCTAAATTAAGCGTAATTTATACAGGGAATCTACATAAACCATGGATTCAACCGTGGGTTTTCAAAACCACCTTTGTAAATTTGGGCCTATATATCTATTGCTTACATGTGATTGAGGAGACTGAGGCAAACTCCAAACAACATCTGACCAATTCCTAAAATGACGGACATCTTCATCTTGAAAGAGTTCAGGAAATTGATCTTATTGGATGCCAGCTGCCAAATCTGAAATAAGACATTTTTCATATTATTATAAGACATTTTTCATATTATCGCCCTTCATTCAAGAATGAAATAAGCACCCCTTAACAAAAGCATACCCTCATTGTCATACTTTTCTTAGTGCACATGATGAAACAAGCATCATTATGTACCCCAAAAATGTGCGTACATGTAGTCCATGGTTTTGTACCATGGTGCAATTGAAACCACCTACGTGACTATGGGCCATAAGGTTTTGATTATACACGAAGTAGATATATGAAAGTCTTCTATTGAGTAGATATATGAATATTTACAATCAGGAACACAGCCGAGGTCATGACCAAGACCAGCAAGATGCGGCCTCAACTACATCCCTGTCTACTCAATGGTCCGTATTCTATTGGGTTTAAGATAATTTAAATTCTAGTGTAAAGTTGTGGCTTAACTATGGATAGCCAATTGTGACATAAATCTCTAACAGTATAGAGGTACACTGTATCAGCTCATATCACACTCAAACCATTCTTGTCTGGGAAGAATAAATGATATAGTTGTCTTCACTATTGCAGAACTGGGAAAGAGCATGGTAAAACGTAACAAAAATACAATTTATATACAATGAAAAATACAATGTAAACAAAGTGTTTTTATGCTTCTAGGGCCTCTTTTATTACCAACTTTTGCTGAAAGGGCACACTATTGAAATGTTTTTTAAATAAATATATAAATCAAATAAATAAATAAATTAATTAATTAATCAATAAATTAACATTCTTGGCTTCCCATAATTTTAGAACAGTTAGACCGTGGTCTAAGTTAAACTGACTTCAGAATACAGGCCCATGTCTTCATGAGCTGACAAATCAAGAGTACTCACTGGATCTACTCCAAACGGATAAGGATCTGCATCTACAAAAGTGGTCTTGGGATCCAAGATAAGGGAAATGTCCTGTTCTAGAAGGTGATCACTAAATATAAAAACAACAACAAAAATAGCAGAACATGGTCAAATGTTTGTTCAAATGTTCATTGCCCTTTGTACTAACTTTTTTAGATTAAAGTTTGTTGCACTGTGCATCATCTTAGATTTAAGTATTTTGCACTTTACCATCTTAGATTAAGGTTTGAGGCACTGTGTACTACCTTAGATCAATGTTTGATACACTCTGTGCTATCTTAGATAAGTTTGTTGCACTTTGTACTATCTTAGATTAAAGTTTGTTGCACTGTGTACTATCGTAGATCAAATTTTGTTGCACTGTGTACTATGTTAGATATTAAAGTTTGTTGCACTTTGTACTATCTTAGATTAAATTTTGTTGCACGGTGTACAATCTTAAGATGGTTGTTGCACTGTGTACTGCATGTATCTTAGATTAAAGTTTGTTGCACTGTGTACTACCTTAGATCAATGTTTGATACACTCTGTGCTATCTTAGATAAGTTTGTTGCTCTTTGTGCTATCTTAGATTAAAGTTTGTTGCACTGTGTACTATCTTAGATTAGGTTTGTTGCACTTTGTACTACGTGTATCTTAGATTAAAATTTGTTGCACTGTGTACTACTGTACCTTAGATTAATGTTTGATACACTCTGTGCTATTTTAGATAAGTTTTTTTTGCACTTTGTACTATCTTAGATGAGTTTGTTGCACTTTGCACTATCTTAGATTATAATAATAATAATAATAATAATAGCGGCATATTTACCCAGGGTAGCCACTTCAGTTCCGAAAACTGTTCTCCCAGCGGGCCCTGCTATTAAAGTTTGTTGCACTGTGTACTATCTTAGCTTAAGGTTTGTTGCACTGTGTACTATCTTACATTAAATTTTGTTGTACTGTGTACAATCTTAAGATTAAGGTTTGTTGCACTGTGTACTACATGTATCTTAGATTAAAATTTGTTGCACTGTGTACTTCTGTACCTTAGATCAATGTTTGATACAATCTGTGCTATCTTAGATAAGTTTGTTGCACTTTGCACTAACTTAGATAAGTTTGTTGCACTGTGTACTACCTTAGATCAAAGTTTGTTGCACTGTATACTACCTTAGATCAATGTTTGATACACTCTGTGCTATCTTAGATAAGTTTGTTGCACTTTGCACTATATAAGTTTGTAACACTGTGTACTACCTTAGATCAAAGTTTGTTGCACTGTGTACTACCTTAGATCAATGTTTGATACACTCTGTGCTATCTTAGATTAAAGTTTGTTGCACTGTGTACTATCTTAGATTAAGGTTTGTTGCACTGTGTACTATCTTAGATTAAATTTTGTTGTACTGTGTACAATCTTAAGATTAAGGTTTGTTGCACTGTGTACTACATGTATCTTAGATTAAAATTTGTTGCACTGTGTACTACTGTACCTTAGATCAATGTTTGATACAATCTGTGCTATCTTAGATAAGTTTGTTGCACTTTGCACTAACTTAGATAAGTTTGTTGCACTGTGTACTACCTTAGATCAAAGTTTGTTGCACTGTGTACTACCTTAGATCAATGTTTGATACACTCTGTGCTATCTTAGATAAGTTTGTTGCACTTTGCACTATATAAGTTTGTTACACTGTGTACTACCTTAGATCAAAGTTTGTTGCACTGTGTACTACCTTAGATCAATGTTTGATACACTCTGTGCTATCTTAGATAAGTTTGTTGCTCTTTGTTCTATCTTAGATTAAAGTTTGTTGCACTGTGTACTATCTTAGATTAGGTTTGTTGCACTTTGTACTACGTGTATCTTAGATTAAAATTTGTTGCACTGTGTACTACTGTACCTTAGATTAATGTTTGATACAATCTGTGCTATCTTAGATAAGTTTGTTGCACTTTGCACTATCTTAGATAAGTTTGTTGCACTGTGTACTACCTTAGATCAAAGTTTGTTGCACTGTGTACTACCTTAGATCAATGTTTGATACACTCTGTGCTATCTTAGATAAGTTTGTTGCACTTTGCACTATATAAGTTTGTTACACTGTGTACTACCTTAGATCAAAGTTTGTTGCACTGTGTACTACCTTAGATCAATATTTGATACACTCTGTGCTATCTTAGATTAAAGTTTGTTGCACTGTGTACTATCTTAGATTAGGTTTGTTGCACTGTGTACTATCTTAGATTAGGTTTGTTGCACTGTGTAATACGTGTATCTTAGATTAAAATTTGTTGCACTGTGTACTACTGTACCTTAGATTAATGTTTGATACACTCTGTGCTATCTTAGATAATTTTTTTTGCACTTTGTACTATCTTAGATAAGTTTGTTGCACTTTGCACTATCTTAGATTAAAGTTTGTTGCACTGTGTACTATCTTAGATTAAGGTTTGTTGCACTGTATATTATCTTGCCCATACTAAAGCGCACTCAATTATTAAGCAAAAAAGAAAAAGAAAAAATAAACAAAGGCATGCATCCAGGATTAAACTACTTAACTTCACTTCATTTTAGTACTACTATTTCTCCTCTCTTTCTGTTATTAAACATAAAACAAACATTAGGCTCTGGATAGAAAACTATTTATGTCCAGGGATGGAGTCGGATCTAGCAGTTTCGAGTCAAAAGGAGGCTGGAAAAAAAGGTTGTTCTCTGATAGACTTTGTATACATGACTCAGACCGAATCCAATGCCGGCCTTGAACCGTTCCTGTTTGTGTTTCAGATGGAACTAATAATAGGCCAGAGAAATCTCTCTTTAAGTCAAGGGATGGAGTCGAGTCTGGCAGTTCTGATTCACAAGGCCACTAGAAAAAATACCCTCTCCTGTAGACTTTGTGTGCGTACCTCGGCCTGCAGCCAAAACTGGCAAAATGTGGCCTTAAGGCCTCTTAACCATTCCTGTTAACGGTACATGTTAATACTCACGAGTATCCCGCAGCGGTAACATTCCAAGATGATCCAAAAATGTTGAATGATTTGGAAAAGCAGTCATTGTAAATGAAGCCAGTATAGATTGAGAACATGCCCATCAACATCAGTATGTACCTTCCGCCATACACAGTGCCAAACATCTAGGGAGAGAAATAAAAATCATCATCTCACTGATCTCTAAAAATAAAATAGGTTTTTATGAATCCAGCGAACAGATTATGCATCAAACTAACAATGGCCCTGACCCTTTGTCTTGAATCAAATACACCCAGAGGCCTGTATTCTGAACTCAGGTTTAAATTAAACCCTGGTTTAAAGTTGTGGTTTAACTATGGAGAGACAAGTGGAGCACAAACCCTTAACAGTAAACATTCAAATCATTAACTCATATGGCACCCAAATTGTTCATAACTGTCTGGGAATGATAACTGTAGTATTTTTCTTCATTATGAAAGCAAAAGGAAACAAAATACTAAACATAAGAAATATACTATATAAACAGAATTTTTGAAATTTTGGCTCCCAATAATTTTAGCACAGAGTTAGACTGTGGTCTAAGTTAAACCTGACTTAAGAATACGGGCCAGAGACTTTCTGTCATTATCAGCCTTCTTATTTCTTAACATACTTTTTTCTTCACCAGTTTTACTGAATATATTAAGTTTCAACTCTCATTCATTTATTCAGTCAATTAATAGTAATTTGTCCCTCTGATTATTAATACCCCCTGGGTAAAACTATATCAACTTTAAGAAATTTAAATGTACAGTACATTGTATAGAAAATAAAATACTCCAAGAGTAATGATTATTATCAAACACAACATACACGAATCATGACTCAATTATGCTATAAAAGGCCATACTTACCTCATGATGGCTGATGAGTTGTAAAGCTGTTTCTCTCTCATTACCAACCAGAATCCAAAGAAAAACATGATGAATGAGACTAAGACTTGAAGATATCACTCAAAGGTCACACTTACCTCATGGTTGGCCAGGGAGGCATACAGCTGTTTCTCTCTCATCACCAGCCAGAGTCCAAGAGAAAGATGATAAATGGGACAAAGGACTTGGAGACATCATCCAAAGGCTATACTTACTTCATGATGGGCCAGGGGCCATACAGCTGTTTACCAACCAGAGTCCAAAGGGAAACATGATAAATAAGACAAAAGACCTGACAACGTCCTAAAGGCCACACTTATCTCATGGTTGGCCAGGGAGGCGTGAAGCTGCTTCTCTCTCACCACCAGCCAGAGACCAAAGGGAAACATGATAAACAAGACAAAGGACCTGACAACATCCTAAAGGCCACACTTATCTCATGGTTGGCCAGGGAGGCGTGAAGCTGCTTCTCTCTCATAACCAGCCAGAGACCAAAGAGAAACATGATAAACAAGACAAAGGACCTGACAACGTCCCAAAGGCCACACTTACCTCATGGTTGGCCAGGGAGGCGTGAAGCTGCTTCTCTCTCATAACCAGCCAGAGACCAAAGAGAAACATGATTAATAAGACAAAAGACCTGACAACGTCCTAAAGGCCACACTTACCTCATGGTTGGCCAGGGAGGCGTGAAGCTGCTTCTCTCTCACAACCAGCCAGAGACCAAAGAGAAACATGATAAGACAAAGGACTTGCCAACGTCCCAAAGGCCACACTTACCTCATGGTTGGCCAGGGAGGCGTGAAGCTGCTTCTCTCTCATAACCAGCCAGAGACCAAAGAGAAACATGATAAATAAGACAAAGGACTTGACAAAGTCCCAAAGGCCACACTTACCTCATGGTTGGCCAGGGAGGCGTGAAGCTGCTTCTCTCTCACCACCAGCCAGAGACCAAAGAGAAACATGATGAAGCCATGACCAAGATCACCAAACATGATAGAGAAGAGGAATGGATAGGTGATGATGGTGAAAGGAGCTGTAAAGAGACAAAACAAAAGAAACTGCATTATTGCATACATGGATATTCACACAGTGGTTTTGTGTCTGTTTATTTTGCCCATATCAATAATAATAATAATAATAATAGGCATCTCTATAGCGCCATCTATCTAGAAATATTCTATTCCGAGGCGCACAAGAAAATAAAGTTTGGATGAGTGTCAAAGTGCCAATAACTAATACTGTTAGAAAAGATAAGGCTTCAGTTTAGATTTGAAGGTCTCCAGTGATGGTATCATTCTTAAATATCAAAGAAAATTCCATTTCTTTTTATGACCACTGGTGCATTTAAAACAGGTACAAGTCATTAACATCATATCTTTTCACTTTGCTGGAAAAAAAAATCATGAAAATATATCTACACGTATGCCAATATGTTGAGCTTTACAGTTTATCAATTTGAGAATATATATTTACAACGAATGTTCAGGGTTTTTTTTTTCTTGGGATATATCTAAAAAGAAACTTTATATTATTGCATGAACCATGGTGAGCATGCATTTCATAACAAATAAAAAGTCCACACAGCTACTCCTTTCATTTCCAAGTACAGGCCTGAAAAATATACAAACCTAGTGAATTTACAAGTGGTAACCAAACATATGTCAGTTGAGGCTTTCCAGTTCACTATGTAATGCTTTCTCAGAAAATAAGTTTACTCTTGGCATTTTAAAAGAATATTATGTTTTCTTATTTGTTTAAAGACCCTAGGCTGGGAAGGCAGGCTACATATTGTAAGTTTAAAGGGGAATGAAACGTTTGGAACAAGTGGGCTTGTGTAGAAAGAGAAAAATCAAAGAATAAGATCAAAGATTGAGAAAAATCGGACAAATAGTGAGAAAGTTATGAACATTTGAATATTGCGATCACTAATGCTATGGAGATCTTCCCATTGGCAATGCGACAAAGATGTGTGATGATCTAAACTTCAAATGCTCATAACTTTCTTATTATTTATTCAATTTTTCTCAAACTTTTGTTGATCTGTTTCTTTGATTTTTCTGTTTTAACACACGCTATCTTGTTCCAAAGGTTTCCTTTTCCTTCAGCTACAGAGTCACAGAGGGGACAGAAATTTCCAACAGGATGTAGTGCTTTCAATTTTTTATTTCTTCGGATTTCAAACTAAATCGAGGGTTAACATTTCTCTGACCTGGATTGACCTCTCCGTAGGTGCAGACGCCGTACGCATCAACCAGACTCTGGTAGCAAGTGGTAAACTTGTTGACCTTGTTGTACGTTGGTGGGTCTTCACTGGTCTCCATGCGATTCAAGATGGACGGAACTGTCGAGCCACTTCTCTCCTACATTTTCAAAACAAACCGTCAAAATGGCTTTAAATTGGAAATGTGTATCGGGCATTATATATTGATATTTTCAGGCAAAGCCATTGATTTATACAGAACATTTCTGTATTACAAATGGCAAATATGTGATCGATCATACCGAAATGAGAGACAAGTCGCAAATCAAAATTCCTTGAAATTCGACACACAAATAAAAAAGTCAAAATTGTGAAGATTTTTTTTTTTTCATTTTCTGATTCTTCCATGTTTCATAATTACTCTGTGAAAAAGATGAGTGAAATTGATGACGGGAATATGATAAAAAAGCAGTTTTTCTGCGAGTGTTTTTTTCGGTCAATTCGAAAATTTCTGATACTTGGCACGTTCGACTTGATCGAATTTCGCTTCATACTAAGCTCCGCCCCTAGAAACGTATGCCATTGTTGATTGGCTATTCATTTAAACTCGTGTACAGCTGGCGGCGGCCGCTCGCTCGATCGGTTCAATGATTCAGCTTCAAAAGAAAGATCAAAAGCATCGATTTCAATACGTATTCTGATATTCAAAAGGGAGGCTTCTTGACAATAGTTAACAAACGGGATACAACTTCTAAAGGGTTATTTTTTGGTGATAAAAGTACCAGGCAGTAGATTGATACCGGATTGATACCGGATTTAGAGTATTAGCCTGGCTATAATCGCGAAATAAAAGTCATGCAGAGACGCAAAGTATTCAGAACACGGTTTGTTTGCGAGGATTAATTTCATTAAACATAGCATGGACATGTTGAAGATTCTCTCCATCATTTGCAAGTGATCGGGATGTTTTCAAGAGAGAAAATTTTCAAAAGAAAGGGTTTACAATCCTTAAAAGTATTGTTTGTTCGTGAATGTGAGTTAATTGATCTGCAGTATCTTTAACAAAAGAAACAAAATTCATGTAGAAAGCTTGGTGGGCTTCATTATTTCCAATTATTTATAATCAAGACATTGTTGCCCTCAATTTTTTATCATGTTTGAATGAACGATAGAGAAAGCGAAAGAAATAACTGTACAAACAGAAAGTCTGAGACAGCTAACGTCGACCAATGAAAAATGGCCGAAACGACCATGCATTTTTTTGGATAAAGACATTGATTGAAAATATCAGTCATTTAAAATACACATATTGAAATAAACATTTCATAAAAGTCATTGTCATGTTGTTCCATTCGACTGTGTCCAGATCTATTCTCTCTTTCCCTCTCTCTTATTCTCTTACCTACTTCTTTCGTCTTTCTTGTGTTTTATTTCATCCTTTCTTCCTCTCTCCCCCTTTTCGTTCGCTCTTCTTATTCACGTCATTCGGTCTCATCTCTCTAACCCCCTCCCCTATTCTATCTCATCCCCTTTCTCTTCTTTAATTCTTTCGTCCCTCTTAATCTGTTTTTCTTTCTTCCCTTTCGATCTTTTTTTTTCTCTGCCGATTTTTCCCCCTCCTTTCCTTCTTCTCTCTTGCCTTTTTTTCACCCTCCACTTTTTTTTTCAATTTTTCCCCTTTTCTTCTTGTTTTCGTTTCTATTTACATAATTCTGTTTTTCGTTCTTCTCACCCTTCGATCTTCTCTCTTTTTGCCGGTTTTCTTTCTTTTTTCCTTCTTTGTTTTCTCCCTCCCTCACCCACCGCCTTATTCCTCTTTTTTTCTTTCGTTCCTCTTTATATAATTATGTTTTCCTTCTTCCTCTCCCCTGCCCATTCCCACCATCTTATTCCTCTCCCCCCTCCATTTCTTTTTCTTCTCCCCCGTCGATCTGCTCTCAATATTTTTTAACCTCATTTCTTCCCCCTTTTTTCCTTCTTATTCCTCTCTCTTGCTCACCCCACCGTCTTATTCCTCATCCTTTTTCCTCTTATTTCTTTTGTTGTTCTGTATTATTCGTTCTTCTCCCCATTCGATCTATTTTTTTTTCACAGCCGCTCTTTCTTCTTCCTCTTTCCTGCCCACGCCCATGCACCGTATTTTTCCTCCATTCTTCGTCTTATTTTTAAAAATCCTCTTTATATGTTTGAGAGTGAACACATGCGAAAAAATATCGAACAGCTTTTATTGTTCTTTCTTTAATCATTCAATCTTACAAAGACATCATTGTTGCACAAGGCATTTGCAACAATCTTCTGATTCTTTATCTGTATTACTGCGTTAGAATATATATATTTTTTTTAAACAAGTGCACACCAAGCTACCAATAATGCCTATAGAATTTCCATTTATTTGAAAGCAGGATAAAATAGCATTGTACATTAAATGCCTTGCTCACAGGCATAGGTGCCGCGGCCGGGGATCGAACCCCGGACTTTTTATGTATAGCCAGGCGCCTTAGACCACTCGGCCACGGCACAACCAAAATATTGTTTGTGCTTGATATCGATCCGAAAATCAGCATTCGTGGAGGTGTCGTGGCCGAGTGGTCCAAGGTGCCTGACTATACATAGGAAGCCCGGGGTTTATCCTGCATTCAAATAAGTGGAATGTTGTATGCATTATTGGTAACTAGGTGTGCACTTGTTAGTTTACAAAAAATCTTAACTCCCCTAATCTATCCTTTGTTGGAAATAATTGTGGCGGGATTTTACTCAGGGTACCTCCTTGCTCTTTTTGTTGTAGAGTTAAGACGTTTATGCCAGGTTTTTTTTTTCCGGAATCAGTTTTAGAATCACTATAACTTTTTTTCATTAATATATCTTGGGTTTTTTTTTCATACTAATTTTGAATCATTCCAATGCTGTAAATAATTATACCCCCCCCCCAAAAAAAAGATCGATAATAGACGATATTGAGCAAATTATACACGTTTTTTGTTCTCACTGCCTCAATCTAACATAAGCATTCATAAAACATGATCACACAAGCCTTTCGTATAAAGATAAGGTTCAAATTGAAATATTTTGAAGGCTTATCTTACCATTTTACAACGGATAGTTCTTTTTATTAGAACATGCGGTTAAAGTTTAGGTCATAATGACTCGCTTGATATATAACATGTGAGAGTAAACGCGATCGACATTCAAACAACCGCATAGAGGCAATTTGCGGTATATGAAATTGTTATTATTATTTAATAAACAAGACGATGATACAATGAAAATCATTGGTATACTCCCTCCTCACTGTTTTTAGGTCATACCTTTTCTCCCTGCCTTTTATTTCATTAAAAAGGGAGATCATGACAATTATTTCTTTCACGAATATAATTATAAAACCCCAGTATAACTATGGAGCTATTACACTGATCTGTATAGAAGATCAGTGGATTGACATATCGAACCAGAACATTAACTTTGTTTCGTCTTGCAGTCGCGCGTGACCTGCAAGTTCACTATTGTTCCAAATGCAGCCTCCTCATTGGTCAATCGTTTCGCCTTCTTTGGCAAGCGGTTGCTAGGACATTTCTGTTAGCTCGGCGGTGGCAAAATAGATTTTTTTCATGGAGCGGATTCAAAACGGAAGTCAAACTTCGAAGGCGTTTTTCTCTTGATTTTTATTTTCAAAAGCCCAATTCTTCTTGCATTCTAAGGCTAATATCTCCACTATTATTTACTCTTAAGGGTCGAGTGATATATCAAATTAAAGGTAAAGAAACGGAGAACAGTAATCACTACAAAACTTGGATTTGAAAAATTCCGAGTTGTCTCTCATTTCGGTATGACGAGTCACATATAAGAAGGGCACCAAATATATCTCAAGACAATGAGAGGAGCATCGAGGCTTGTAGATAGGGCATCCAAGTCCACAGCCTTGGACTGATTTAAGACGTACTTGACAAACCCAAAAGCAAAGAAATTGGGACTAACAATCAAGATTTGCTTCATTAAAATAGGTTAATTCCATGAGGTGTTGTATGAAGCTTGAAACCTCTTTATAAATATGTCATTGGCTGGCCATCCAGCAATTCTGGTGTTTAAGCATTTGAAATATAGGTAGGAAAATCAAACAATGCTTTCATCTAGCAGCTTCATCCCTAGGATAATACATTCTTAAATTTTTTTTGGCGTTTTGATGAATTATAATTATATGTTTGATGTCACTTGTGCCTGGGAGGCAGCAAGTGAACTGAATCACTATGACCCGCAGGTCTCTCCTCCTGATATATCTGATTGGGGGAGTGCAGGTGGACCACTACACCAGGGTTTCCCACTACTCTTATACGAATGGTGCAGTTGGTTCTTGATGTGCAAAGGTGGTTCCTCTCCTCTACACGGTGCCTCTGTTTAATGTCTTATCAGAGGGACAGAGTGTTTTCCAATAATATACTCTGCATCTTTGGAACAGTAGTGGGGTACATTTACACACAACGCAGGTTTAAGTCATACGCCCGAAGTGGACTTGTACCCGTGACCTTTGATTCGACAGGCTGACACTATACGGACTGATCTAACATGCTATAGCCTGAGTGATACTTACAGTGCCTCGTCTGAGGGCCATTTGGATCTTGTCCAGATCAGACACAGGACACCAGCACTCTGCGATAAGGCATTTCTGGGTGACGTCCAGATTGAAGAGGTTCAGGGTGTGGTAGATGGCTTTGAGCTTGCGGACCTTGATGAACCACACCCGGACGTTCTTGGCGGCTGAGACCAAGACGCGCTGACGATGCTCCTCGGTCTGGCTAAGAACCTGTGGAATGATGGCAGCATAAACAAAATACAAGGAGTTTATTGTTTTTCATCTCAGATAAGAAAAAAAGGAATATTCCTACTTCACAGGAATACTTGACAGGTATGTGATGATGATGATGATAATGATGATGATGATGATGATAATGATGATAATGATGATGATGATGATAATGATGATGATAATGATGATGATGATAATGATGATGATGATAATGATGATGACGACGATGATGAGAATGATAATGATGATAATGATGACTATGATGATGACGATGATGATGAGAATGATGATAATAATGATGATAATTATGATAATGATGATAATAATGATGATGATGATTAATGATGATGATGATGTTAATGGTAATCACATAATGTAATGCATGAGAATGTTGATTTTTACAAAGAGGACAATGATAATTGCATACGCTGAATTGACGTATAAGTGATGGTGGTAAATGATGACGATATAAATGTTACATGCATAAAAAATAATAACAAGTGGAATGCCTCTGGCGGTCTCACCTGCATCACGCGATTCAATATAGCAGCAATGCTGACTTTGAAAACTACTATAAAATAATCATTCACAAAAAAACACCATTCATATGATACAATACTACCTTCATTGATATTTGACCTTGATCATGTGACCTAAAACTTGTCAGTGATACTTGATTACCCCTATATCCACATTTTATACACTATATCTATAAACTTTGATAGTTATGATGTTAATTCAACAAATACCCCCAACATGGCCAAAGTCCATTGACCTTTGATCTTGGTCATGTGACCTAAAACTCGTACAAGATGTTCAGTGATACTTGGTTACTCTTATGTCCACGTTTTATGAACTAGACCAATAAACTTACAGGGATATGATGGTAATTCAACAAATACCCCCAACATGGCCAAAGTTCATTGACCTTAAATGACCATTGACCTCGGTCATGTGACCTGAAACTCGGACGGGATGTTCAAAGATACGTGATTACTCTTATGTCCAAGTTTCATGAATCAGATCCATAAACTTTCGAAGTTATGATGGTAATTCAACAGATACCCCCATTATGGCCAAAGTTCATTGACCTTTGACGTAGGTCATGTGACCTGAAATTTGCACAGGATGTTCAGTGATACTTGATTACTCTTATGTCCAAGTTTTATGAACTAGAACAATAAACTTACAAAGTTATGATGGTAATTCAGCATATACCCCCAACTTAGCCAAAGTTCATTGACCTTACATGACCTTTGACCTTGATCATGTGACCTGAAACTCAGGCAGGATGTTCAGTAATACTTGATTAACCTTATGGCAAAGTTTCATGAACTAGGTCCATATACTTTTTAAGTTATGCTGTCATTTCAAAAACTTAACCTCCGCCGCCGTCGGAAAAGCGGCGCCTATAGTCTCACTCTGCTATGCAGGTGAGACAAAATGATATGGTGGTAATGACAATGGATGTGATTCAACCTAAAAGTGATGTAGTAATCATGACAATTAATGTTAACGCAAAAAAAAAGATAATAAATAATCATGATGAAATAGATTGGTGATGATGATGATTAAGTGGAGTTAAGATCATTCAGCACTCACCACTTGTAGATCCTCTATCCTTGTCATGACTCCAATGGCCGTCTCCCTTCGCTCTGCCTGGGTCTCGTGGCAAGGGTACAAGGTAGCACGGAACCTACCAACAAATCACACAGCATTTTGATGAGGAAATCAGTATTGTTAAATACCATAGGACCACACATACACTTTGGAAATCAGTATTTTGCTAGTAGAACCATCAGTACTAATTGGCAGCTCTGTAATTCTCTTTTCGTAAAAAAACAGGCTGAGTCTGGACCAAGGGGCGGTTTTGAAACAGGTTGAAAAAGGACTTTTAGTAGTAGTTTACTGGGCAAACCCGTCACTTGAGGAAAGATGTCTGAATATGAAGCCTACAGTCCCTGCCAACGGTTTGTTTTCAGAATGACCTTTCAATTATTTGTGCTAGTCTTGTATGAATAGAATACCCACTTGTTTATCATAATTTCAATCAGGGTCTGTGCCTGCAGACTATTTTATTATTGTGTTTTTAATAGAACTACTTACATCAAATGTAGTTGTTGCCACAATTTTACAAGTGCCACAATCATGCCATTTCTAGTCAAACTGATGTTCATATCCTACTGCCTACCAATTTAACACCTGGGGCCCGTTTCATAAAGATTTAAATAGGACTTAAAGTCGCACTTAAATGCCTGGTTGCGTACCAGAATAAAAGGCATGACTGCATTATTCAAATCATTCCAAGAAGATGTGCACTACTGCGCATTGATCAATAACATTATGCGTTGCAAACCATGTACGCGTCGGCATTCAAGTGCGACTCTAAGTCATACTTAATCTTTGTGAAACACCCCCAGGGCTTCATTGCATGAAAGTTAGTATTACGTATCATCCATGGTAACTACATGTACCAAACTATCAATGCTCAAATGCCAGTCGAAATCAAGGATTCCACAAAATTACTATTGGATAGCAAGCCATAGGGAGTCTTTCCAGAAGAGTTTCTTTCGTGCGACAAGGGCAAAGTGTGGAGAGTGATATATATGGATTAATGACTTGCCAAAGAATATAAGCCCTGGTGGGATTTGAATTCCCAGGTGACACAACATTCGCTCCGGCGACAATCGCTCCGGGCTTTATTTCGTCAGAGAAATAGGGTTAGGGTTTTATATTGGCTTTAGCAAAAGGTATAGTGTTACAGTCAGGGTTAAAGTTGGTTGTTCCGTTAGTGTGTGGAATTTACAGCCGAGCAATTGTCGCCGGAGCAAACGTCATGAAACCAAATTCCCAAACTTCAGTGTAAGAGGTAAAGATTGCACAGTTACACCTTCACCAAAATTAATCTTACCCTTCACATATCTTCTTGACTCTGCTCTTGAGTTGGTCTCCCTGGAAGAAGATGATGAAGACAGACTTCTGGACTTGGTCACCCTGCAAACAGATCATGTTAAAAAGGATTTTTACTCAAGGGAGAGTCTTTCATAAAGCATCTTCTCACTGATTTTTTAATGGTAACTTGCTCTCATCCAATTAGATACAATGATTTCAGCAGCTACAGAAGTCAGTGAAAATCATCGATAAAGAAATTTATCCAATGCTCCCTTGCATTCAAACATACTTTGATTAACATAATTCATATATACATGTATGTATTCATTAAAGTTAGCTTTAACAGGAATTCATTGGACCTGCTTTAGCTTTTTTCAATTAAAGTGGACATTAACTCTCAATCTCTTTTGAGGGTCAGGTTTTAGACATGCCAAAATAAAATCATGTAGCGGCTATGAAACAGCCCTAAAATTGCAATAATTAATACATTTTACTTCAAATCATTCTATAAAGTACTTTACAGAAAAAAAACCACCACATTGCGCCTATAGACAATCAAAACAGTTATTTGATCCTGAATTAACAATAGCACTTTCAAACCAAAATTAATGTCATGAATTCGAACATCTTTGAAGAACCACAATTTAACCTCATATATTTTTGGAGTAATCGAGAGAGGAGCATTTGATTAAAGAGCAATCATTATATTGTCAGTCCTTCTAAACATGAAAATGATTGTCAACTTACGGTGCTTGGGTCTTCCAAGGCGGCCTCTATCTCAGCTTGACGGAGGAACACGTTACCACGGCAGACACGCCAGAGCATCTGCTCAAAGGCAGGGATGCGTTCTCGCTGGATCACCCCAGCAACAAATCTGAATTCAGAATAACAATTAGATATCAACACATAATAATAACTTATAAGTTCAACATCAAATGTTTAGACCACTATCAGTGAGCTAACAATTTAGACATGTTTATGTACCTATGGGTCCATCCTTTTTTAAATCTGCATAGCTTTCTTATTTTTTGACTGATTTTGTTCAATCTTTTACCTTTTTGCTTCCTAGACTTTTCATCAACAGCATTTGTTTTAAAATGGAATTCCATAAGATAGGCTCATGTTGGGGTGAGGAGATACAGACATAAGAAATTAAGAGGAAACAGTAGAATTAGAGCAAAGTGGCATATCAGCATCAATCCGTTGCCTGCTAGGGCCAGTTGGTCCTTGTACAGTGTAGCGTACAAATTCTAAGGGAATTAGTAAAATACAGTAGTCAACAGGTTGATATGTATCAATCATTTGGTTACATACCCGAGTCTCATCGGCTGTCCCATCCTCGGTCCATCGTCTCCAAGAAGCTTGTGGGCCTCCTCCATGCCGTCTCCATCGTGCATCTGCTGGTGGTGGAATTCAGCCTGGAGTTTAGAAATGTTCCACACACACAAACAGACACACACACACACACACAACCCGACACACAGACAACAAGCAAGAACCAGCAGCAAACACAGGAAGTAATAGGTAGCCCCATCCCAATGGATGTACAGGAGGGGGTGGGGTGGGGGTGGACAGGGAAAGGTGGTGTTTGGGGAGGTGCAGAGGTGTGCATCATTTCCATGGAGAGATAGACGCAAGGGGGGGGGGAAGTTGTCAGCATAAAAGCGGTATTTTGGGAAGTGCAGATTGGATGCATTTGGGTGTTTTTATGTACAGATAAGATGAAAAGGCAACACATTGTACATCATGAAGAAAGACCACAAACAAATGTATTGAAGAGGGAAAGGGGAGACGTCAAGGAAGTACGAGGAAGTACCAGGTGGATGCATTTTTTTTTTTACAAGAAAGATGCAAAAGCAATATGCATCATATCACAGTGCAAAGACAGATATATATCAAGAGTGTGTCGAGGAGAGAATAGAGCAACACCAAATACAAATTACGATTTGAAAAAAAATTACAAGACACCACAGAGAGCAAGGTGCAGGGAATTTTTTGTACCACGATGCATAAAGAAGAATCGAGATTAACATGTAACCACAATACCATGAATATTCATAACTTAAAGCAGTGTACCAGGAAAGGTAATTTAATTCAAACAATGCAGGTTTTAGAAGGCCGAGCAATTATAGATGAATGGCATTGAAGGTATTTATTCAGTATAAAGTATTCAGTTCAGAATTTCAGAACAAGTAAACCATTTTAACGAGGGAAAGAGGAGATATTGAAATGACGATTGAAACATTCAATGACAAAAGGAAGATTGATGAAATTCACCAGATATGCAAATATATATTTCAAACATTTTGAATATTCATCATGAAAGAAAAAATAAAATGTTTCATAAGAGATTGATTCAAAGATAACACAAGCAACATTGAAAAAGAAGAAATATGAAATAAGCAGGTGGAAAATAGTTTTATCCAACATAAACAACATAAAAAGGACCAAACGAAAGATTTGTCAATTTGGTTTCATCAGAATAAACATGAAGCAAGGAATATTACACAAACATTTTAATGAAAATGGAAACAAAAATGGTTTAGTGCAGTCAATGAAACATGTGATGCATGTTAAATAAAAATGCAATCAACGAAGAATAAAATGAATTAGTGATTGTCATTCAAATGAATGCAAGCAGTGATGATGCAACATTTAGGGGTGGAGGGGGGGGGGGGTGGTGAGTGAGTGAGAATCGTTAAAGGCATTATGAAAGTATTAGAATGAAAAATAGGTATACGACACAAGTGGAGAAGGAAGAAAAGTGAAGTGGGTGGGATACAAAGAAAATGGGAAATAAATCATGTCAGTTGAAGTGCAATGAATGGAAGATCTAAATTATGGTTCCATGACATTTGCTCCGGCGACAATTGCTCTGCTGTGAATTCCACATACTAATGGAATCGACGACTTCAACCCTGGATTTAACATTATACTCTATCCTAAACCTAACCCTAAAATAAAATCTGACTGCAGCCCTAACCCTAATACTATATCTTAGACAAAATAAAGCCCAGAGCAATTGTCGCGTCACCCTAAATTACATTTAAAAAAAGTACTGGTATGGACGTCAATCTTAGTTAATCTGCTTGTATAAAAAATAATTTTCCTGAGGAGTTTTGATTCAGTTTCAGTTTATAAAACCAATTTTGTCCCATGATATCACAGTGAGATCTAATCGTCTTCAAACTTCTAACGGCGAAAGCACAGAAACATACATCAGATAAAAAGTGCCACACATTTGCCTTACAATACAAGGCTCTATTGACAAGTATACAGAACTATTGTTATTGCCAAAACAATTCTTTTGTCAGCCACAGAACTTTAAATTGAAATATCAATCTATTGGCTAATAAAGCATGAATGTTTGAAATATTCAATTTACTTGGATATCCCCTTTTAAGGCCTATTTTTTGGTATCCAAATTTCCTAATTATGAGTGACAGGTTCATGTACCTGAATGTACAAGTGAGTTGGTGGGGACTGTAGAACATTAACAAATGATAAAACATACAGTGTGTAGTATATACATGTATATGTTGGGTACGAGGAATATGTTTCTAAATACTGTATTAAGCTGTTGGTCAAAATAAAATTGCTGAAAGTATGGACACAAAAAAAAATTAGGCTAATCTTTTATTTTCAACTTAAATAGTATGATGTCATAACTAGTAAACTATACTCTGTATCTATTTATATTATTAAAAACAAATAATCTACATGTACTAGATAAATGTCAATTTACAATTCACAGAAATACATGTACATTTACTTATACATGTATATGTTATGAAATTCCTAATGTGACAATAGCATCAGTTGTATTTATAACGAATTTAATAGAATGTAAGAACTAATAAAGAAATAGAGTTTAAAACACGTAGTCAAAATGTCTGATGTTTATGTATTACTTTCCAAACAGATTCAATATCATTTTCCCTCTAAAATTCATAAGATCTACATTGTCTAATGATGATATATCCCACTTTCATCAAAAAACATATTGGGTTCATCAAAATAATAATGTGATGATCAATTAAGTGTCTCTTATCAATAATAAAGGACTATCTTAAAGAAAAGAGTTGACTTTATTTATATCAAACAACTATATCTGCAAAAGTATAAATGAATTATGAGAGCACCATGCAATCATGCATTTAGTATGACAAATAATATAGAATTTACTATTCCTTTTAAAGAAAGATTTATATGTGTAAGTCCTCTTGAACACAAAGTCACATGAATAACAAAATTAATTTAATGTTAGGGATTTTTCATAGTATGACAGTGCAATTTGCACCACATTCATAAAGACTGCTACACAAAAAAAGTCTTTTGAGTAGCAGATTTTTTTTTTTTTTACATAGGGCAGAACAGAAATATGTTCGTCAAGATCTTTCATCTTTCTACCAACAATACTTCAAATTTGGTAAGCAAAATTATTCCCTTCAGAAATATTGTAATCTATCAAAGAGAAAATGGACCAGACGCAGTATTACAAGGGCACAGTGAATGTTGCTTATTTCAAGTCCACCAAAATATTTCTAGAATCCACACATTGCTGATGATGCACAAACTATCATATTCTTCTACACATGTAACAATAAATGGCTTCAATAACATTGACAACAATCATCACTGAAAACAAAAGATCATGCAAGGCAACCTTAAGGATACCCCTTGCCAATGACAAGATCAACAACAGCTACAACGAACAACCAACCAAAAAGAAAATAATATTGAATTTCTCGCAAGGGGAGCTAAAAGGGAAAGAAGTAATGTAAGTAAAGCCTTGAAACTGTACCAAATCAAAGTATTGCAACTGAACTCAAATTTTGTCTCTGTTTAATCAATGAAAATGAATAAATAACAGAAACTAATTTGTAAACGGATCGACTCTCTGAACATGTTCGCTAATGATCGTTTTTATTAGAAGAAATAATGTGATACTTTTAATCAATTGAGATCTTCATGAAATCTGAAAAATGATAGTGAAAATTGAAAGTGGTGCCATCTCGAAATTTTTCTTTCCTACAGAAACATATATCACTTTATCAAAGTCATACTATCACATGGTATATACTCAGACAAACATGCTCAGAGATTTTTGATAATTCATTACCGTTGACAAGCTCAGCAATTGCTGTAAGAATGCCAAAGAAGAAATAGAATATTTCAATAAATCATTGGAAAGTGCCTATAAAGAACTCATTACTAAAAAAAAAAATGGGAAATAAAAACTAGTGCTGTTTTAAACAGCAGATGCAAATTGATTTTCATCACACTACCCCAAACATACATCCTTCCAAAAAGACAATATGTACCCTGAAAATAAATAATTTAGCTGGTTTTATACTCAAATTTCAAACCTTAAGACTAAATTTTTAAATTCATCCTTTTTTATGATTATTGTCATTTCAAAATTCAACCTGTCATACGCATACCTGTAGACTGTTTGTCTATTTCAATATCTTTCTAAGAAATTAATATACATGTAACTGTCATATTGAGAAAAATAAACCAAGAGCAATGAAAGAGGCACTGAGGCCTATCAATAGGCCACCCAAGGTCATGGATTAAATTAATAATAAAAATAGTTACATTTAAGGACGTTCCACAGTTATATTTGTGCGCATTATGATCTGCGCATAGTTTACACTCTGCGCGCTGACGTCACAATGGATGAACAGGTGATTAATTAGCTGCGGGTATGAGCTGATTTTTCTCATCTTCTGCACTTTAACTGCAGATCCGATGCGTTATTTCATGAAGCAAAAAAATTGAATTATTCCATGGACCATTCAAAAAAATATTCTCTACAATTTCAAAATACTTTACTCTGCAGTGCTGCCAAGAATCACGAATATTAGCCCGAGTTTGAATAAATGGTAGGGTGGTTTTGATTTTTTCTTCACATAGATACTAAGCATTCGGCCCATTTTTGGTGTTTTAAAAAGCACATTTGCTCTAATAAAAATGCTGATACTGTAGTTTAGAAACAAGCACATGAACCCCTATTTTTTAATGTTTGTACCTCTTAGGTATACCTTCCTCTACAACTCTGCAAATTTTGGTGAAAATGACATGGATTTTGAATAAAGTGCAGCATTTATTGTACGTTTGTAGTTTGTTACTGAAATTTTACATTTTTTAGATTGGGATTTTGTTATCTTTTACGCCATTTTTAAGAACTGACAGTGCTGTTAAACTTAAAATTGCAAACAAATAGCACTATTAATAGATTCTCCATTTTAATGATACAATTATTAACTCTCTTGCGAAATTTGATGACTTTTTCATGTATTTTGAATGAGTAATGGCGGTTTAAACTCAGTGTAGTAATCTTGGGCGGTCTAAAAATGCCAAATTCTTTTGAATGCGCAATTCTTAAGAACATCAATTTGGGTGAACTCTGAAGCTCTATAGCAAAAAATCAAGCACATGCACCTATGTTAATTTTTGCATATTTCGAATATTAAGGTTTTAAAGTATCTATGTGCAAAGTTTGGTGAAAATGACATGGATTTCACTTTAACTGTGGAACGTCCTTAAATACAGAGCTGCCAACCACACTTGACCAAAAATCCTATTATTTCACCCCAAAAATCCTATTTTTAGGCAAAAAATCCTATTCATACCCGTCGTGTACTTTCCTACTATACATCTCATTATTTTGTTGTGCTCACTGTAATTTTTACATCCGACAGGCAAGGTTCCACATTAACTTTTTTGGTGGTGGCCCGTTCGGGCCACCAAAACCTTCAAATTATTTTTGTTGGTGGCCCAATATTAAAGTTTGGTGGCCCCACCAAAACAGAACAGGAAAAAAAGTAAAAAAGTAAAAAAGAAAAATTAAAGAAAAAAAAGAAACAAAAGAAAATTAAAAAAAAATTAATAAAACAAATTAATAAAAATGGTGAAGGGGGAAAAAATGAGAAGCCATTACAAATATTTTTTAACAGCTGTATGTAGCAACAGTTTAAGCCAATTGAGCAAATAATTTTCACTCACCTTTTGGGGATGACACATTTCTATTTTTATAACCTTTATTTCGTTTGTATTATTATTTTTTTAGTAGAAACATATTCTTTAATCAGGCATATTCAATGGGAAGGGGTATATGGTTTAACCACTGTCAAAAAAAAAAAAAAAAAAAAAAAAACTGTAAAAGTTATATCTGGAAAAAAGGTGTGAGAAAAGTCCTTTACTTTGTTTGCCAAAATGTTTGAAAAATTCACATTTCATATCAATGAAATGCCTTCCCAAAGTATTTTCTTTATGAAGAGTGATTTAAGAAGTCATTTATAAACAAAAAAGAAAGAAACTGTCTGCTTATTTTTTGCTAGAAAAGACGCAGCTTCGAAAGAAACCAAGTATCAACATACATACAAATGCACATGTGGGACTGTGATGTACTCACCTGTGTTTTTATGTGTATTAACACATTTGGAAATCGGTCTTTTTGAGTCAAAAGAGAGGTCATAATTCCTGTTTTTAATGCTTGCAGATAATCAGTTTACACCAGATTTGAGTAATCTGGACTGTAGAAGGGCATTTCATTGGTGTAAAATGTGACTTTGACATAGATTTTCAAAGTTCTGTGGAAGATTTCTTAGCAGCAACATTTCGTATCGTAGCTCCCCGAATCTGAATAAGCTGCTAGCGCACAGATAGCTACATGTAGCTGCTGTGGTTTCATGCAAAGCTCACGCCAGCCGGCCGGCAGGATAATAGCTACTGTATGCTATAGCGGTAAGGCTATGTACTGTCATGTGTGTGTGTATTTGTGTGTAGATCAACAAAAAGGGCGCATGATGAATTGGTTGCAATTTGAACTGTATAAAGTTGATAAATGCGTGAAAAATCGGAGGAAAAATTGCGCTACTTTGAAAATTATTGGTTGCCCGATTCGGGCCACCAAAACTTAACATTTTTCATTAATGATTGCCCGAGGTGTATTTCTGTAATGTCGAGCCTTGCCATAGCTATATTTTCAAAAAATCGTATTTTATCTATAAAAATCCTAGTGTCGTATTTCAAGTGAAAAATCGTACGGAATACGACAAAATCGTACTATTTGGCAGCTCTGTAAATAGCACTTAATACTTTGATTTTCTAATCACTATCATTGCAAATATCGGATCCTAGCATACCCGCACACAATTTACGCACTTTTTCCACTGACTGGGGAATGTTTCAACAAGTTTCAAGACTCTATTACTAGGCATACTACGAGAAAGGCTTTTGCATCCTACCGGGTACCTAATTAACACCTGGGTGGAAAGTGGCAAGGTGTGGAATAATGCCTTGCCAAAGGGCGCTAGGCTGTGGTGGGATTTGAACACACAGCCCTCTGATTACAAGATGAGATTCCGAACTGTTACACCACGACATTTCCACTTAGCCCGTTTGCGTATGAATAAATATGATAATTTCAGCTGAAAAGAAAAGGCATACCTCATCAAAGAAATGCTGAGTCTTCCTCAGGATGTGCTTGAGTTCGGTCAGTTCTAGGAAGTTTCTCTTGAGGGCTTCCTGGTTGGTGTTCACTTCCTTCAGTTCATTCTCCAGCTTTTCAAAGCATGCCTGCATCACAAGTAAGGAGAGGAGGAAAGGAGGTAGGGAAAAAAGACAAACAAAACAATGGTTTATGATAATAATAATAATAATTAGCTTTCATATAGCGCTATATCAATCTATGAATGCTCAAAGCGCTTCATAATTATATTATTACCCGGTCACTGGATTAATAGCTTTTTAGCAGCCTGTTAAGCGCACACTTGCTATAAAGCAATGACGCACATTTATGATTGCGGGCGATGCAGCACACTCAAACCTTATTTGCAATAGGCTTTTGCATGTTATTGCGAACAACCGAGATTAATAACAACATGTGCATCATTTGTTTTATAAATGATGTGTAATATTTGCATACCCATTTCCCCAATAGAAAAAGCCCTATTCATTCCAGTCACCAATTCAGCCATATAGACAATAGCTTTGAGAGACCATCTATTGTGCAATGACTGTAAATTGGCCCCTAAAAGGGTATTATGCCTAGTACGTCTGGGTCCGACCTCTTTCATACCTCTAGATCAATCATCTCCCTTGGAGCAGGAGCATCAGGGTTCTCTCCGGTGTCCAGGACAGGGATATCAGCTCTCAGGATCTCCTTCTCAAGATAACCTACAATCAAACAGAATCACGTAAGGAAAAGGATAAAGACTATTTACAAAAGAACTATTTACAAAGAACTATTTACAAAAGAATGCAAGATACTGTGTTTTTCCATAATAATAATAATAATAATAATATAGGATAGCACATGTATCCACCTTGCTAGGTGCTCAAGGCGCTCCTATATTACCCTGGCTAAGCTACATGTAGTATACAGATTCTGATGCGCACAGCTTTTTGAGGAATTTATTCCTGCTGGTACCCATTTGCCTCACCTGGGTTGAGTGCAGTACAATGTGGATAAATTTCTTGCTGAAGGAAAAAACTTCACGGCTTGGAATCGAACCCACGTCCTTCAGATTGAAAGACGAGAGTCTTAACCCCTAGACCATGACGCCCCCAACGCGTTTCCATGTGTTTCCCCACAGTTTCTGTGGGGAAACCGAGCATTCAGTTTGACCTTCCCCAAAGTATCTACATTTTCTTCAACTTTTTTTCAAAAAACAACATTTGTTTTTTGGAGGCCTCCAATAGGCACATATATACTCTACAATTTGATAATAAAAGAATGTTGGGAAATAAGTTATCATTAGAGGCACGATAGCTCAGTCGGTAGAGCGGGGGTTTTATATTCCTGTGACCCAGGTTTGATTCCCATTCGGTGCGCTAGTGCCCTTTGGAAAGGAATTTGAATCCTCATTACCAGGTCCCTCGGAGAAGACCTTAAAGGTAAATGCTAGTTTTGGTAACGATATCAAAATGAGTTCGTACAGAATCCAATGAAATGAACACCAAAGTGTCTGTTTGTATAAATAAAACGCATGTGCCAAAGGATTCTGGAAGAAATTGTGTAATTGCTGAGAAATCAGCAAATAAGCACAGGATTCGGGTAGAGTGTCGGGACCGACGCTCAAAGCAATAATTATACACTGTCCCACGTGCGCTTATCTGTGTTGGGGAAGTTCAGTCTGAACATTATTCAGCGTAGATTTCAAGATTTCACAAAGTTCAGTTTATGTAACTGTACCAGATCTAGATCCTCGATGATATACTGACAATTAAGCCTGGTTTTACAGACTTTCTCATGAAATCAGTGTTTACTGCAACTACTGGAATTTCTCTTTAAGCCATCAGTCCTCCCTCTGGTTGCTTGCTTACAAACACTGATGCTTTCTTAGCAATCAGGTAAAAAAAAATCACTACCATTTATCATTACCCTAGTAAAAAATGTACATTAATCACAAAAAGATTTGTAGTAGGATGAACTTCGATTTTCAAACTTTTATAAGATTTTTGTTCTACCATTATAATAATCATAATATCAAATCAACGAAAACCTATAGTACCGGAATCACCATAGCCGTCCATGACAGTCCTTGAATATGTAGGTTTGAAGACAGATAAAGGAATTTTATGTTACTTGAAAAAGACTACCCAAAAGAATTTCCATCATTTTTTTTTCTGTTCTAGATTTTCTTCAAATCATAAATATATTTAGACACTACTGGTATTTTGATTGGGAAAAAGAAGAGTATAAAGTTCTGTACTCACGTAGCTTTCTTTCCATCTCATCACATCGCCTTACTTCGTTGACAAATTTTCGCTGGAAAGCATTCACATCTGGATTCAACTACATCAAGTATGAAAGTTAAAACAAAGACAAAAAATATAAATAATAAACTTCTGAAATCTACATAATAAAGCACACAATATGATTGGGAGGGGGCAGCAGTGGGGGAGGGGGGGGGGGTGAATGACATGAGACAAATGACATCCTTTTAAAACTAGTCCTATTTTTATTGCTTGTCAAAAACTTCAAAGGTACTGCTAAACTCTCTGTGCCCATATTTATCAAATACATGTACAATTAATAGCAAATTGATCGCTAATGATATAAAAACCACTTAGAAAGTATTTTTAGAAAACAAAAAAGTACTCTAGATGAAAGATGAAGTTATGACTTATGAATGTGATTAAATTTAAATGCATTTAAAATAAAACTTAATTTCATATTGATTTTATACAGAAAGAGGAACTTCAATTAAAGATAACGAGTTAGTACTTCACAGCCACTGTATCATAATTTAAAAGAGATAGGTTTATTTCCAATCGATTTCACTTTTCTTTAATAATAGCTTTCTATGGATTTATTCTATACATGATTGAACAGTTCAAAACCAAGATGCTTGATAAAGCCTTGAGAATCCTTACTAGATCTGTTGGAGAGCCATCGAAACCATCAGTCCTGCGGTTGCTTATAGCTATTTTTGTTTTGCTTTCTCTTTTTATTGCAGTCTGTTAAAATGACATTCCACAACCTTAACAAATGAGATCATTATTTGCCTTAATAATGTTGAGCAACTTCAGATCACGAATTCTAGATTGGAGCAATAGCCTACAACATTCATCTCTTTACCTACACATAAACTTCAAATTTGAGAACTTACATCTCTAAATTGGACCAGGCCTAACTCCCCAAGCTCTGCTACACAAGCATAAGCCGCCTCAGACTGCAAGAACAGCTGGGCTAAGCACATCTGCTCGCTGCGGTACAGGGAACCCATCTTGGCCGAGGGTTTACACCTTCTTTCTTGATAATTGTCTCAGATCAAATTCCTGTGATGAAAAAGAGAAAAGATATGAATGTTATTCTCCTTGAAGGAGAAGTTAACACTTTGAAAATTAGAGCAATAATGAGGCATGGCAGTGTTAAAGCCTGTCCAAACCTTTGTTTAAAAAAGGATCATGTGAACTACACTCCAGTATCATCGAACATAAATGCATCTTTTAAATAATAATAAAAGCTGGATTCATAAAGTGCCTTTTGCCTAAGGATACAAAGCGCTGAGTTACTCCGGCTTTAGCTGTGCTACCCTTATAGGCCCTCAAGCACTTGAGGAATTTCTTCCTACCAGACAAACCATTCACCTCACCTGGGTTGAGAGCCAGACAATGTGGCTAAATTTCTTGCTGAAGGAAAACACGCAATGACTGGGATCGAACCCACAACCCTCAGATTGAAAGACAAGCCTCATAACCACTAGACCACGATACCCCATTAGAATTTAAATCATTAGACTACGACACCCCATTAGAATTTAAATATGTGCATATCGTATCAAGTTTTGGTCAACCTAATTGCCGTAATTTGACTTTTGGGACCAGATGGAAATATTCCAAAGCTACTTGGACATCATGCCCATGTACCAGCGGTCAGAGGGACAATCTGTGCCCTTTTTTGAAAAACACTACTGGCATGGTCCCAGGAATGGAAACGGATAGTCTCTGTATGAACTGTGGGAATGATAGAGTTCAGGTTATTAATAATGGAGGGGAAAAAGGTGTACATTCACAAAACAGAAAGTAAAAACATAGGCAAAGCCTTCAGGGATTAAAACTATAAAATACTTACAAGTCGAGTACATGTGAGTACCTGTAGGCAAATAAATACTTTAGCCTGTGCTTATAAACAATATTACACAAAAACAGCAACAATGAACATTAAACCTACATGTATGTTCTACACATGTTATACATGGACAGCCACATCAGAATGAAATGAAAGGTAAAGAAAACTTTACTGTACCTTACATGTACATATCATTATCAGTAGAGAGAGGATATACAACTTAAAACCAAGATTACATCAAAGGAACGATCTACATGTATACCCGTTTTCATTCATATATATACATTACAATGTACATGTACAGGTCTCAAAGTTTGCCCAAGTGATTAGGGCACAGAAAAAATTGACATTGGATGTGTTTGCACAAATTCAAGGCTGGAAAGGTGTTTCAAATTTAAAGGACAAGTCCACCCCAACAAAAAGTTGATTTGAATAAAAAGAGAAAAAGCCAAAAAGCCAAACACTGAAAACTTCATCAAAATCGGATGTAAAATAAGAAAGTTATGACATTTTAAAGTTTTGCTTTATTTCACAAAACAGTTATACGCACATCCTGGTCGGTATGCAAATGACGAGACTGATGATGTCATCCACTCATATGACATGAAATATTCGAATTTTCTCCTCATTGTCAAGTGAAACAATGCTTGATTCCTCCATGAACATGTGGAACTAGCACTGCTTAAAACTATATATGATTCAGTCAAGTTGGTCACTGTTGTCAAATCTGTAAAAAATGAAATATTGTATGATTCAAGCAATAAAAAACAAAAGAAATAGTGACTGACGGACATCATTGACCGTCTCATTTGCATGTCACTGAGTTGTGCATATCACTATTTTGTGAAAAATAAGTGAAACTTTAAATGTCATAACTTTCTTATGTTACATGTACATCCGATTTTGATGAAATTTTCAGCGTTATGCTTGTTTGATTTTTTTCTATTTATTCATATCAATATTTTTCTGGGGTGGACTTGACCTTTAAAAACAGGGTTAGCATCTATATTATCCTAATAATTAGACCTATTGAACCTGAGATGAGTGAGTGCTCTCTGTTAAAAAAAGGCTTGATTCCCCTGTCAATTGTCAGTTTCAAGCCACTTTAAGTTTTTATCTTAACTGGCAGAAATGTTATTTCTTTTTCTCTCTGATCTCTTATTACATTTAGGTGGGAAAAAAAATCCTGCATGCATTTTAAACACTAATTCTGCTCTAAAATATTCATTAAGTATGAACACAGCTTTAATCACATTGGGACTGCAGAAAGCAAATATCCACTCGACCTTTGGATGCAAACATCCACTTCAAGGATAATATCTTGAACAGAGTTGTTATTTAAGATCGATATCATAAATCAGATAAACTTGAATAATTGGTTCAATATAAACATAAACTGTACACTTTAAATTGTACATTTAGTAGTGTTTCATTGCGTTATTACAAAAATATCAATCGAAATACTTACATGTGATACAGATTACAGAATAGATCGAAACTAGGCTCATAGTCACAATAAAAATAAAAGCAATTGAATAGAAAGACTGACCTTTGTAAAGCTATTGCTAAATGTAAAAATAACACTCCAATGTACATGATAGTTTCTACAATAGAATAGTGATACAATCCAAAGGCTAATAATAAAACTCTAGATTCATTTCCCGCTACCAGCACATGTGTAATGTACATGTACGTGACGAAAGGCAAAACAAACAATGACTTTGCAAATCATCTTTTATACTGCACCTGCAGACATTCAGCGATGTAGGTTTATGTAAATGTATGTACATGTAGCCTGTATGTACATGTAGAGTGGTGAGTCCCCAGTTTTCTGTGACAATAATAAGGATAAGTGCTCACTCAAGTGTAATATTCTTTCAAAAGTTTTACTTTCATTTCATAGATGAGACCCAAACCCAAGAATACATGCAAAAAAAAAATGATCACCATGTTGCATATTTTTCAATTCCCAGGACTCTTTCAAAGTGTAAACTTTTTCCATACACACTGTAGAGTACCAAAGTGATGGTGTCCCAAACACTTATTTTGCATTTTAAAATTTTGTAAAAAAAAAGGTAAAGTGCGAAAATGGAAAATTCACGTAAATCCTTTACCAGACTAACAATTCCCTGCCTGTACCATGTACCATTGAAGTTCAATTTGAAACAAAATTTTTCGAATTCATTTTAGATTTGATAATCTATTATTTGTGTTTTCAATGAAATTCAGTGAATGCCATGTCTTCCAGAATTCAGTATTAAATTGCTTTGTAACAGGGTTTTCTACATGCCGCTGTAGAAAATTGCTAATTCAAAATACACACACAAAATGTGCTTTTTACAAAAACTGAAAACTTTGGACATACACCCTGTACAGTGTACATTATTTTATGAAGACCATATTGGGTGATTTCAAGTACAGTGTTGACCTTTTGGTGTTGGTGTTAGGTCAATTTTTACACGATTATAACACCAAACATAGAATAAAGATGGTTCCGAAAAGTCACTCACTAATTGTTGAGATGTCGATAATGTGATCTGGATCAGTTTTACAAACTATGAATAAGTTTTGGAGCTAGGGGAAGCAATCCAAATTTCAACACCAACACTAACACGAAGGCCAACACCAGACTTGAAATCACCCATTGTATGAGATCTATGAAGGTCTGTTACTGTCAGGTGTATTTCAGTGAACAAACCTTAACCCCTCACACTCTTGATCAAAACTTATCCTGAAATCCTTTTACATGTAGATAGATTTGCTGGTACAAGTGCATTCTACCAAGATGTAATTGAACTATTATTTGCAGGTGTCTCAAAGTGGGGTATACATGGATTCTTGACTAGAGTAATGATGAACCCATCCCTTGATGCTCTAAAGTTATCAGTTGTTCCCCATTCTTTTCCTTTTTTTTCCCCCACTCTTATGCGCCAGTTTATTATGCCTTTCTTTGTAACCTGTTTGACCCACCTCTATGATCTATGAAGGTCTGTTACTGTCAGGTGTATTTCAGTGAACAAACCTTAACCCCTCACACTCTTGATCAAAACTTATCCTGAAATCCTTTTACATGTAGATAGATTTGCTGGTACAAGTGCATTCTACCAAGATGTAATTGAACTATTATTTGCAGGTGTCTCAAAGTGGGGTATACATGGATTCTTGACTAGAGTAATGATGAACCCATCCCTTGATGCTCTAAAGTTATCAGTTGTTCCCCATTCTTTTCCTTTTTTTTCCCCCACTCTTATGCGCCAGTTTATTATGCCTTTCTTTGTAACCTGTTTGACCCACCTCTCACTAATTCTCTAGTTATTCATCCCTCTATCACTGTTTTGTTCTAGATCCTGTTTGATGTTGCCTGCCTCATTATCTTAATCCCTCTTGGCCTTACTTACACTAACTTCCCTTTGTGTCTGCCTACTCCTTTTCTTTCATCCCCTTCACTAACCTGATTGGTCTTCTCTACTCACTAATGCCCCTTTTGTCTCCTTGTTTCTAGTGTTGCTGTCGCTTGTTTGTGGTCTATATTATGGTTGCTCCACTTTATATGTTTGTCATTTTGCCTCCGACGAAGATTCTGCTAGGATCGAAAGCTTAGGCCCCTTATTGACTTTCTAAAGTTATTGTTAGATACATTTACAATATACAATTTTGGTAAAAAGTTAGTGAACCCCACCAGAAAATGAACAAATTTCAAGGGTTCAAGTCTTTCCCAAGTGTTAGATATTTCATTGTGAAGTCGGGCGATGTAATATTACATTCGATAAAGTTGGTTATTGTTATCTCATTTCAACACTCAGCATGAAGGAGTGCATTTTCTGGTGAGGTTCACTAACTTTTCAGCACCACTTTATGGAGTAGAAAATCAGGAGCAAGACATTGTTTCTTAGCATCAAAACTTAGTGAGAACATGAATCTGTCTGTACTTTTTAACAATATTAACATACTCATTTCTTGAAGGGTGTTGTTGATGAATGATAATTGTGAATCATATTATTGTGGTATTGTATTCAATTTTTATTTTCCCTTCATGTTTAAAGGGCAACATTTTCACCGTAGGTATGTCATGCAGGGCATGATAATAAACCGCCACACAACAGGCCACCGTCTTTAATAATACAGAGAGAGTTTTGATTGATCCGATCAACCACAACTATGGAAAGCCAGCAACGTCAACATCTATGATGCATGTTTGTTTCTGTTCATTAGTATACAAATGATGCATGGGTTAGAGTGGGTCAGTAGGAACTGTATGCACAAGGTAACTTTGGCATGGTTTAACCCACGAGGCGCAGCCGAGTGGGTTTAGACCATAATGCCAAAGTTACCGCGTGCACACAGTTCCACTGACCCACGAAAGAAACCCATGCATCATCTGTTTTATAGAATGGAAAAAATTTATTGAATAAACCACAAAAATTAATGATTTACCGGATGCATGATAATTTCATGCGTCCAGTAAATTCAATTTACCGGACACATGAAAAAATTTACTGGACGCATGATTTTTTTTACCGGACGCATGATTTATTTACCGGATGCATGAAAATTCCAAAATGTAATGCAGACCCTTTGATAACCCTGGACAACATAAATATGTATGCCTAACTTGATAATATGTTGGCACAAAGGCATTATTATACCCAAAATGCCAGATACAGCTTTGCATTGACTAGATATGAGGCAGCATCAGACCTCCAATAGCTGTGTGTGTATGCCCGGGCCGCGCCGGGGGCCAGCGCCTACGGCTGCCTGGGCCTGCAGTGGAGATATGGCTGTGCACAGCCAGTCCAGAGCAGTACTAGCGGCCAGTAGATCTAACGTACTTAGATCGTATGTCTGGACTTCTCAACTAATGAGTATACAGAAAGTTTTAATCCTATGACAATTACGGTACCGTATTTGTACTTACAGATCATTTTGTATCCTTTATTTGATTCATTCTACCTTGATCGAAAATTCAAAATTTTGACGTAAACAAGCGTAACAGTACATGCGCGATGACATCACAATTACCTTTTCGGGCGATAGCTTGTTTACAGTGAATATCGTTTTGATTATCGGGATATCGTTCATGCAGCCCAGTAAAAATTCTTGCATAGCTCTCAACCAATCAGATTGCAGGGATTTTCTCATCCATTCTATAATAAACACTGTGCAAATTTCCTGTCAAAAAATTATATGACATTGATGGACTTCCATACAGGTGAGGTTGATCAGATCAATCGTAACTCTTTGTAAGCTGGGACCCAGATCTGACGTGACTTGGTTATGGTGGCCCAAGTGACTGTACATGAATGCCCACGGGCCACACTGATATCAGTGTAAATTTGCCTGTTTTATAAAGCCTGCTTTCCACTGATAGAGACTTCGACCGATGAACCGATTTCCACCAAATTTGGCTGTGGATGCTATGATTATGAACTGCCGAGACACGGTATCCAATATGCTGAAATTCAAAATCCCTTCAGTAATCTTTAATAGTTTAGTTTACCAGAGTAATTTTTTTTCTTGCAGTGTGAGGAATTTACAATTCAAACAGTCAAGAAAAAGAGGAAACAACCAACTCATAGAAAATTAATGAATTTCTACTAGAAATATTTTATTCAATTGGTTAAAGAACACACTTTAAATATGACTTGAACGACCAAATGTAAACAATCATTATAATACATGTAGTAACCAGATGAAAGCAAATAATTCATTAAAACTTAATGAACAAGTTCAAAAGAAAAGATGGTACATGTAGGCGAGAACAAAGGTGCTTACCATCAACAACTCGATACAAAAACAATGCTTACCTGAATGCTATACAAGTACATGTAAGTGTCCAACTAACAATAATGTACATAAATGCATCAAAGCTCTCTTTGCCAATGTACTCCTGAATTGTGCTGATTACTTTTCAAAGGAGTTTAGCCATACCAGGGCCCGATTACACAAAGCATAGCATTTGATCATAGGGCTGACTTTCATGTATGACTACATTGAACATTACGTGCAATCAAGCATACAAATTGAACTACGATTGATAGCCAAGCTTTGTGTTAAAGGCCCCAGTTGTGATACGTATCATATCAACAGGAAATGAAAGCAAGACAGGTATTGGCCAACAGCAAAGACGGCAGCAGGATATCACTCATATCTGTACTTTCAATATTACACGAATGGTAAAGCCACACCAAAGAGACAGGCCAAGCAAAAAAAAATTATATGTTCAGTTATTTCAGTAGGCCTATATATTTTTTTAAATGATCACACCTTACTGCCTCACCGTGCAATAAATGAGGATTTCCAGTGCTCCCTTTTTTGTCTTTTTTTTTGTTTCGGATCCAGGGCTCTTGAGCATTTTGTAGTGAAATTGCCCCAAGCCCCCATGTACTTTTTTTTATCCGACACAGACTCTAAACTGACCAATGGTAGGGGAGACCGGGGTTAGTTGGAATGCGGGGTAAGTTGAAACATTGTAATTTTCTTTAACGTCAATGAATAAATTTCTGCAATACTGCCCTCAATTTATTGTCATTATCAACAGCCATCCACCATATTACAGACAACACATGTGCAACAAGCCTGGTGAAGTTAGAAAGGAATTTTTGTTTTTTGACCTTCTGAGTAATTCTTTTCTCTTTCAGAAATGTTTTATTATCTCAGAGAAGTTTCTAGATCAAGTTGGCCAGTTTGGGGGTATAATAGACACTTGTACCAAGGTACAAATTGAGGTTATTAATATGACATGGTGAAGTACCTTTTTTTGTGCTGTAAGCTTATAAACGTCAAATGGGCCTCTGGGGTTAGTTGGAACAAATTGAAGGGGCTAGTTGGAACATGTTCCAACCTACCCCACACATAATTATGAATAAAAACATTGGATATGAGAAAAAAAATATATAAAGTATTTCACACTCTTCTGAACATGTATTGTATACCATGCTTGTTTTGTTTATCAGTTAGGTCTGAGTGTGCATTTGAGGCCTATTGTAGGCCCCTAATGCAATATTAACCCTTATCAAACTTGGGGGGGGGGGTCAATTTGAGCCCCCCCCCCCTCTCGAAAAATTTCGTCACTACACCATCGCACGAATTTTTTTGACTATACTGCTTGCTGACTTTTTACTTTCAAGTCTTGCACATCATTTGAGACCAAATTTGCGATGCCTGTGTGCTCGATTTCGAAATTCCGCAACATTTTGTAATTGCATGTCGGACCCAAAATCGCTCAAAACCGTGATTCCATGTACAAGGTCAATGCAAATTGTGTTTTTCAACCAAAAGTCATAAATGTATGATTATATTTTACTTTTGTTGGTTCAAATAGATTTATTTTATGCTATTTATGATCGCAAAAGAGTCCTGACAAAGTTCATCGGAAAAAACTAAGGTTCGAAAAAACAAAGAAATACAAATAAAAAAACAAAAAATACATAAGAAATTATATTTTTTTGCAATTTTTGTTGGATATTTGTTATAAATGTGAAAATTGATACTCTCACCAAAAATTAGCATTCTACTAGCTTAATACAGTAAATAGAGTTAAAGGCAAAAATATACCCCCCAAAAAAAATTTAGGGCAAATTTCATATGCTTGTAACATGTATTTGCATAATTAATTAATGAAAAAAAATATAAACAATTAATTTTTGTCTTGTTAATTTGATGCAGAAGTACATGAAATTGCTGATAGTATGTTAATTGCATGTAAAATTAAACGCACCCAAATATGCAGAATTCTACTACACAGTCTGCTTGCATGGGTGGCTGTATAATAGAAAACATAAAGTTCAACAAATCCACACTTTAAATATTTTGAACTTAAAAAAAATAAAGCAAATAGGCTAAAACCATGTAATATTACAGTTTTAAGTAGTTTTAGTATAATTCTTAATTGACCATGCAGTGTTCCAACTAAACTTACCCCATACCAAGTTCCAACTTACCCCGTATTGGGGTAAGTTGGAACGTTTGCGATGGTCTTGTTCAAGGTGGATTTTTTTCAGTAACCATAAGAGAGTTAAACATTTTATGGGGTAAATTTAAAGCCCTTACATGTATATGTAGATATATGCTTCAAGCTGATATATTGATTGTTTCTCGAATAAAATCTATTTGGATTTTACAGCCATTTTTGTCAAAAATGTTCCAACTAACCCCGATCTCCCCTACATGAGTACATGCATGTCATTGAACATAATATTACAGCTTTGTTCGGGCTGGCATAGATTTTGATGTGACTGTCCCATAACCATATTACATTGTAAGTGAAGGGTCATTGTACATGAACACATCTTGAGAGCTTGTTACATGTACTGTAGCTACTGAATTTACAATGAACTTCCTGCTGATTAATATTCTGATATCAGTCATGTGTAGTTATGTTTTATACAGTGTGTCCCACAAAAAGAAAACCAGGATTCCCATGTCTTTTTAGTTCAAAGGCAAATGAAATAATGAATTATGATATTTTCATTTACATAATCATATATTCAATTATTCTTCTTTATTTTGATACCTAATAATAATGAGACAAACACTTGTCAAAAGTCAAAACCAGTTTGCGCAGAAAATTGGACAAGATTGGTTTGTGATACAACAACCGTGCATACATGTATTCGACGAATGGCTCATTAGCATTTTTTTGCATTCTTTGTTAAGCTTCTCTCACCAATCCCTGAAATGAGAGTGGATTCAGATTAACACGTAAGTTTCTGCGCAAATTGTTTCTGATATGCCTCAATGTTTATTGTTTGTAATCTGCCATTCTTGAACGAGTTGCTAAGCTTTTGGTTTCAAATGAGATATAAGATTCCACTCTTGCCATGAGTATCAAATTTTATAGTAAAAACATATTTAATAATCATGAAATCTTTCTCTGAAAACGGGTTTCCTTTTCTGTGGGACGCACTGTATAATATTCAACAAGAACTGGCATTCCTTGCAATATAATTACTGAAATCATATGACCATGAAATGTTTCTGGACCTCTATATTAAAGGTTGCGTCCACCCCAGATAATTGTTGAATTGAATCGATAGAGAAAAATCAAACAAGCATAACGCTGAAAATTTCATCAAAATTGGATGTAAAATATAAAGAAAGTTATGACATTTTTAAGTTTCGCTTTATCAAATAACAAATATGCATAACTCAGTGATATGCAAATGAGAGAGTCAATGATGTCCCTCACATGTATTTTTGTTTTTTATTGCTTGAATTATACAATTTTTACAGATTTGACAATAAGGACCAACTTGACTTAAACCGTTTACTGTTAAAAATGGTAACTCCTTATTTTCAGGGAGGAACAAAATTTTGTTTCACATGACAATGAGAAAATTAGAATATTTAATCTTTCATATCATGAAATACAAAAGACATATTGGGTGGATGACGTCATCAGTCTCCTCATTTGCATACCGACCAGGATGTGCATAACTGCCAAAAATTTAAATTTTGATTGTGAATAATTATTATGTAATAATAATTATCTACAATTATTTCGTTAGATATGAAGGGAATTCCCTTCTTGTGTATTAACTTCGCTAGGCACAGTCCAATCACTTGCTCACTGTAACCATCCTGCCTGTGGAGAATCTACAGGTAAGACTATGGTATGCCAATGCAGTACACAGCACACACTTTGAAAAATCCTTAAAATATCAATTTTGTGACCAAAAATACTAATTTCCATACAGTTGCAATTTATTTTTCATTAGTAACTTGGAAATAATTTTTGTATTCACCAAAGCGCTCAAAAACTTGAACTTCTGGCATATTTTTGTGTACGCCCTCTATTGGTGGATAGTAAAATGTCCAAAAAAAAAAATTCATTTTTCAATCTCTATTTTCAATTACAAAAAAAAACTTTTTAATTTACTTTAGATTTTTGAGCCGGCCAGACAGAGGCGATGCCACTTGCAGCAAAACCAACGCTCGCGATGCAGCGGCATTGGCACATACTAGTACAATATCAAAATTATTAAAAAATATTCATGGGTCATAAGAAACGGAGTCCTCTCTAGGCTAGCCCTGGCCTAGACAGCTGGCAGCCGTCTGTTTCGAGGAGTTTTTCAACATTTTTTATTTTTTTAATTTCTCCTCGTACACAGATGGCTCGCTAGCGTGTCGCCACCATTAGGGGAGGTACAATGCAAATTCCCCCCGATGGGGCTATCGATTTTTGTCTTTATTTCATAAATATATATGAAAATAAATGGACAAATATGCGAATTAATATTCCCTCTTGGCATTAATTGCCAAAAACGAGGGAAAAAATAAAGTTAAAAGGAAAAAAAAACAGCGACTTACCTCGACTGTCGTGTAGCTCCTAGTTCACTCGTTCATCCGAAGTCGATATAACACACAAACATATGCCGTTGGAAGAACTTCCGGGTCAACTGCGTATCAAAACCATTGGCCAATCAGATCATCTCTTTTACGTCGGGTTTATGAATACTAAAATTCTAGACGGTTTTTTTCCCTTTTCCTTTATCTCTTTCGTTTTCTCTCTTTTTTGTTTTACTTTTCTTTTTATTTTTTATTTCCCCTTTTTTCTTTTGTTTCTTTAACTGCTCCTTTCTTTTCCCCTTCTGTAATGTGTGACGTAAAGGTCATGGGGCGGAGTCTGACTTTCGTCGGCCACTTTTTCATGAATTATTCATTACCAAGATGGCTGCCCACTAGTCCGAGTCGCAAGTGTCAACTTTCAGAGTTAAACCCCTGATTGCCAGTTTTAAAGCAGGAATTTAGGGTAAGAAAATGTTGTTACTTATACATTTTAAGCTATAGGTGCATATGTATGAACTTTTGGTGGAAAATATCACGGTATCGAGTAACCCAGCAGTAGAGGCGCACGGCCAATATTGGAGACTGTCTCCAATGTGGGAGATTATCTCCAATATCAGAGACTTTTGTAAAGAATTTGGGTATCCAATTTCAGAGACAGTCTCCAGTTTTGGAGACCAATTTCCTTTGTTTACATTTGCTGCAAAAGGATTACCTTGGCGGCAAATAAAAATGTGATAAGGAGATTCCTCATGAAAAATTACCCCTTTTCACCGTCTACTTTAAAAATTCACCGTCTACTTTTGTTTTGATAAGGATTTTTGTTGTCAATCACACACAAAACAAATGGGCTTCTGACCTCAGTGAGACAAAATTTTGGGTGGAAAAAATCATGCTTTTGTTGGTGTTGTTTCTTTTGTCCTTTTGCAAAGCAAGTCTCCAATGTGGGAGATTGTCTCCCCTATTGGAGAGAGTCTCCCATATTGGCCGTGCGCCTCTACTGCCCAGGGAGTTAGGTATCGAGGAGAAAAACAAGAAATTAGCAGTGGCCATTGTCATTGAGCCCCTGTACAGAGAGCGGTTTAACTTCGGTCTATGTATTTGGTGAGTGGAGCCAACGTAGTTCAGCGGAACAACCAACATAACTGAGATCGAAGCTTTTGGTATAGCCCTGGCCTGGCCCCAGTTTTATTAAAAGTTTTAATTGGCATCAAGTCTCAACACTTTGACTTTGTTTTTCTGTGTATTGTGAACAGTGAAGTGTGGGAAATTATGGAAAGAAAATGTTTTTTTAAGGTGCATAGCTCGTGACGAGGGACAAATAAGCTTTATAGCTTTATGTCTCTACATCCAAGTAAATCCAAGTAAGTAAGTAGACAGACAGCAGACCTATGACTCCCTACACACTGTAACTACTGGTTATTTCACTCATATGCTATTTGAATACATCCAACACGAAATTGTGACAAACCTCATTCACTTGTGTGTATAAAAACTTGCATAGGCTGGAGAGACAACGTAACACTAACACTCTTACTCAGTCACAGACCACATTCATTGACAGCAACTCTCTATTTAATTCTAGTACAGTTATATTACACACAAATGACAACATGACTGTGGATTTTAAATAATTTAGTAACTTACATGAAAAATATTAATTTATTCAAGAGGTTCAGCGGCCAGATTGGAAGTTCTCGGATCTTGGGTTCTTGCCTCCTAGTTTGATGACGTAATCATGTGATTACGTTGACGCGTCTGATACAGATAGTCTTTTGTTTCAGACTTGTGCGATCTATTTTTGGAGGTCCGTAATGAAACTCGATAGAAATTTGATAGTGAAACCAAGAACTAGCTAAGGCCGGGGGAGCTAGGGTTTTATGACTATAAATGCAGGGGCTGCAGAACAGTTTTGAAGGGGGGGGGGGGCTCAGCCAGGGAAGATAAAGTGATAATTTTTACCCCACCCTCCCCCCGGGACATGTATAATTTATTTACGGCGTGTTTTTTTTTTTTCGAGAAATACTTCAAAATCAAATAAATCCCAATCAATCAATGTTAATCAATCAATCAATCTGATAAACCAAAATCTGAGCATTTACTCAA
Source organism: Lytechinus pictus (assembly GCF_037042905.1). Classification (NCBI taxonomy): domain Eukaryota; kingdom Metazoa; phylum Echinodermata; class Echinoidea; order Temnopleuroida; family Toxopneustidae; genus Lytechinus; species Lytechinus pictus. The sequence goes on from NC_087259.1 coordinate 5,605,791, forward strand.
TCAATTTGAATTAAACAACAACCACCATGACCAAATCTCAGGCCTCCCATCAACTTAAGATCAACCAACCATCCATACAATTTAATCGATCACCAACCAACCAACCAACCCACCAACCATGCACCAACCACTAGTGTACCTACGGGGGGGGGGGGGGGCAGAGGGGGCAAACTCCCCCCCTGACGAGTCACAAACCATGCAATGGACATATCCCTATTTTTTTTTGCTTGTCAAATTTTTTGGCGGACGAATTTGCCCCCCCCTGTGGAAAATCCTAGGTACACCACTGGCCCACCAACCCGCCTAACAACCCACCAACCAACCAACCCACCCACCAACCAACCCACCCACCAACCAATTAACCAACCCACCCACACACCAACCAACCGCGTAGCCAGGATTTCATTTTGGAGGGGGCGGTAAATGCACGCGAAGCGTGCCAACACTTACAGAGCGCGCGAAGCGCGCTCCCTAGGGGGTGGGTGCAGGGAGCGGGAGTTTCCCCCTCTCGCGCGAAGCGTGAAGCTTTCGGTGTTTCATAAATTGAAATAAAAAAGAACCGCCTCCCTTGTCTCTAGTACCTACATCAGCTCCAATTCATTTGACTATATTGTGATTTTGAACCTTGTTTTCAAAAGTGATTGTAAAACGAACAAAAAAGGGATAAAATAGAGGAAATTAAAATAATATTTACCCCGCGCGAAGCGCGGAAGCTAAAGCATTTTTTTTTCAATTTTTTTGAAAAGAAAATGGTCCCGAGAAAAGGTTATTTTCTAAGTTATATTGAATACTTCCCTTGGAAAGATCAGATTTGATTACAAACAATTTAGCGACAGTGCATATCTTAACTCGCAAAACAGAGGAGAAGAAGGATATATGCCGAGCGATGAAACTCTGAAATTTCAAACGGGCGGACGTTTCATCAAATGCAGATATCTCTAATTCAGTTAATTTTCTAAGATTATTGAACTTCATTACAAGGAAAATAGTGCGCAAAAAGTTGAAACTTCTGTGATTATTGAAATTATATAAAACACGATGATGTATAATTTATTTCACTTATCCGGATGCGCTTCACTTTGAATGATAAAGAAATTTAAGTGTCATTCAAAATTTCAAACTGAGGGCGCAAAACAGGACAGGAGATGAATGTGCAGGGAAATGACATGAAGTTGAATAGAATTTGATAAAAAAATATTGCACTTTTTTTTATTTAATACGACACGAATTTTATACCTTCCCTTATTTTAATTAGGAACCTGTTTGCCCCAAAATTATGGTTGTTTAGTAATGAGCTGAAAAGCGGGATAAGTTGCCTATATGGAGGTAACGGCAGAAATTGAGATAAAGATTTTACCCGCCCGGAGCCGACCCGACCAGAAGTTAAAAAAAAAGGTAAAATTCATATACTTCGGCCTAACCTTACTCTAATCATTGACCTATTGAATTTTAACGGGAAAGAAACACATATAGCTGAGGTGGAAAAACAGGGTTAGAGAAAGGGTGAGGAAAACAAAGGAGAACTGCAATATTGTCATTTAACCGCGCGCAGAAAGGAAGCAAAATTCTTATATATAAAATTTAGAGCAAGAGTCACGGAGTTTCTTTTTTTAGAAAAAAAATAAAGAATAAAAAGAAAAACCCACAAAGCTACCTTTCTTCCCTTTCCTCTCTTCGCTTTTCCTTTTCTCCTCTCTTTTTCCCCTTCTTTTTTTTCTTTTTGGGGACGTTTTTTTTTTTTTTTTTGGGGGGGGGGGGGCGACCGCCCCCACCGCCCCCCTGGCTACGCGCCTGCCACCAACCAACCAACTGCAACCAATTAACCATCAAAGAAAAATCAGTCAAACAAAACATCGAAAACTTGATCAAAATTAGACAACAAAATTATTATTTCGGTGCTAGGTAAAAATGGCAGAGGCAATAAAATGGCATAGTAGGAAAAACGCCAGTAAAATTACAAGTCTTACACTCCCATGCAATAAGATTGCAATAGCAAAATTAAGCCAATGCACATAATAATGACCAATTCCCCGGGGAAAGGGAAAGAAGCACAAATAAAGCAAGTAAATTTCAAATAATAATGATTTTGCCTAGACTGCCAAGAGGGCTTGTATATCTTTGAACTACTAGTATCAATCATAGAGATACGTTTTCGGTTAAGAGTACCGTCGACGGGCAGTGGCGTAACAGGCGGGGCCCCCTGCATGGCGAATTTCGTCGGGAAAATAAAAAAAAACCGGAAAAAGAGAAAAGGGAGAGAGAGAGAAAGGGAAAGGGAAAGAAAGAAATAAAAAGAGGAAAGGGAAAGGGAAAAGTGAAAAAAAAGGGAAAGAAAGATCCAAAGAACTAAATAGGGAAAATGGAAAGAAAGAAGTACAAAATATCCTACTAACATTATAGAAGGAGACTGGATATAAAATCAAAAGTCTTTTAAAGATATATATGATTCAATGGCACGGGCAAGATGCATGGGAAAATGGCGGGAAAATGGGAGAAAGAGGCAAACAGTAAATGAAATGAAGGTATATAGAGCCATAAGCTAGATTGGAAAATCGGAATATAGAAAAGGGACAAGAAAAAAAAGAAGAACTTATATAACACGACTGGGCTGCCGAGGATTGAAAATATAAAGAACGGGAAGAAAGGTGGATTTCAGGGGCGGAAATCTCTCCCAAAAGGTAGGGGGGACAAGAGGCTGGAAAATTTGACAAGCCCACCCCCCCCAAAAAAAAAGGTTATCCCCCCAAATTTAAGGTCATTTCGACAAAAATAAATTTGACAAGCAATAGAAAAAAATTTAAAAAAAGGTTATCATCGCAAAAGTAAGGTCATCTCGTCCTAAAATACATGTTTTAGTTCGAATTTGTATGATGTATTTCTTACCACCATAAAAGACCAAAAATAGTAGGGAGGACATTTGATATTGTGTCCCCCTACTATTTGAGTAGGGGGGACGTGTACGTCTCCCCTGTCCCCCCTGGGATTTCCGCCCATGGTGGATTTAATAAGCCCGCTAAATTTTATGCAATAATGATCGCAATTAGGACGACAAAAAAATCCTATGTCGCTGGCTAGATTTACAGTAAACATGGTAAAAAGCCTCTTAATGTTTACTTAGGCTAAATTTCCGAAGCTATACTATCACATAATTAGAATTTAATTTCAAAATCATTTTAGAAGGCCAAATTTTTCGGGCTCGCTTCGCTCGCTGGCGATTAGCTTTTTCAGGCAAATTTTTTTCATATTTGCTATGTTGTGCTGCGTCAAAATATTTCATTTATTATCTGCAACAATGTTGATGTTAATGATGTATCCGCGATTTGATAAAAAAAAAGTGGCCACCTGCAATATCACGAGGTTCCGGAGGCTCCGCCCCAGACCAGTGGCGGCACCAAGGCATTTGCACCAGTGAGTTGGCTCCCCGAAATTTTGAAAAAAAATGTATGATAAATGTTGTCATAAGCATCCTACTAAAGCTGCAAAGTGCTCCAAAACAGCTTTTTCGTTCTTTAAATTTTCTCACCCATTCAACTGGTAGCTCCCAACAATAATTTTTGTCACTAACCTTTAATGATTTAATCTGTGCATGTCATTGACATTATAATGTCGCTCGCGCTACACGCTCGCAGCTGTTGGCTGAGATAAGTAAATTATCCGTTCACATGGGGCTTAAAAATCCAGTGTTTAAGTCAATGATGCTTCTCGAAATTAAAGTTTTCATTTTTCGTTTTAGCGAGAATCACATCCTGCGTATTAATAATTTTCATAAAAATTTGAACTCGCACTACGCGCTCGCATCACTAGTCTTGTTTAATTAGATAGCCATCCAGTTCATGATTACAAAAAGTGCTTAGAACGTCCAGTTATCATCTCAGGATATCAACAATTTTCAACTCGCGCTTAGCGCTATATTTATTTGGTGAGATATCATCTTCATGGCCCAATTAATGTACACTATCCCTTTTCAAGTCAGTAGCTAAAAAATTAGCTCGCGCTTCTCGCTCGATTTTGAGAAATAGGCAAAATATTTGTGTGTTACCCCCCTTTTTTGCCTCCCCCTAGTTTAAAAAGCGATGTGCCGCCATTGCCCAGACCCGATCTGCATAGCACTGGCCCCCAATATTTCAATAACCGAGAACAAAAAAGAAAATATAAAATAAAAGGAAAGGAAAATGTTAGATATGTAACTTTCTGAATACCATGTCCAAATAATTTTTTTCTCGTTCTCTTCGCTCACTCGGGATTTATATCAAGGAACTTTTTGCTGCGCGCGCCATTCTGTGCCGCCTCTTTTTGTACTTATATCACGCATTGAGCTTCGTTCCATGCTCAGGGCACAATCATAAAAAAAATCCTGTGCATGCCATAATATTGACCGGGAAATTTTTTGCTCTTGCCCCCCTGTCCACCGAGCACCGACCCCTGACGCCCTTGTCGACGGGATGGGATATTAGCTGTACATTACTAAATATAAGTTTTTATGTTGGTCGATTTTTAAATCAGTTTTATCAATTTTTTGAGGGGGGTTGAGCCTCAACCCCCCCATGTAAAATGCCAATATAACAGTTGACTGCAATTTTCTTTAAAAATTATTATTTCCAATATCCTTCTCCCATCTTTCTTCTTCTTTTCTCTTTTTTTGTTTTTGTTTTTGTTTTTTCTTCTTTCTTTTTCTTTCTCCAGCTGTCCCTTTTGTCGCCAATGCTCTTCGGTAGACAAAGGATCGAGGTTGAAAATTCCCTAAATAGATTGGATACAGAAAAAAGTTCAAGGTATGAAAGCGGTCTGAAGTGTAATTCATCCACGACTACAGTTTTTACGAATGAAATCTCGCCAAATACGAGATTTTCCAAGATCAGTCTTTTACACCTGGCAAAAATCATGGTACGGAAATTCGAGCAAAACTTAGATATAAATCCTGTTCAATCAATAACATCTATGTGTCAATAACATTTTTATTAAGAAACATGATTTATTTATATCTAAAGTTTGTTTTCCTAACTTTACTTACACTTATATCCCTCATGAAAGTCGAAAATCGTACATTTCTATGAGGGTACGAGGGATGGATGTTCGATATATTTGTATTGGCCCACTCGTTAGAAACTGTGTGGGCCTATCATGCCTACGCTGTAAGTTGAAGGAAATCCTAGACCAAAAGCTTCAGTCTCTGTATTTTGGTTGTTCCGCTGAACTACGTTGGCTCCACTCACCATACATAGACTGAAGGGGATGGGGCCTCGTACCTACAGCCAACGTATAGTGAACTAGCGTTTTATAGATCGCGATTTAAAACTGTTTTTTAAGCAAACAAAGTTTCATGCCTCATGGTTTCCATTATCAGGGAAATATAAATAACTTAAGTAATTGCATACCTTGGGCCGGAGTTATTGAAAAAAATCCTCTGGATGATTGAGAAATCTGTCATCTAAGACATTTTCACCTGACCTGACGGTTTTTCTTGCAAGTTGCCATCTTGAATGACGTCATTATCGTATTAACTTAATGTCTCGAATCGATATATCGCGATTATAACTAGTACTAGTACTAGTATAACTAGTATCGTTTATCTTCGGTTTCGTTCGCATATGGAGCAGATCGTATAATATCGAAAGCAATATCGATATCACATTCGTGATTGTTGACGTTCGTTTGTAAATATTTTAGAGTTTGGCTGCCATTTTGACCATTTTTATCGTGTTCAACCCAATTAAACATCGGTAAAGTATATTTTTCATGCCTTTTTCATCTATATCGTTTAAAGTATTTAAATGTTAAAACATCAAGTTTTAAAAGTTTGTTGTTTATACATCCTTAGATTGTAAATTCGATGTGTAAAATTACATCAAACTTTGGACTGTGAATTGACAAAAGGGAGGGAATGAGAACACATGCGAGCCCACACGTACACCCTACCGTCGGTAAATGGGGATTACAGTAAAATGTCAGAAATTGTTGAATAAATCCCCAGAAACGACGGTTATTCCTGTCTAAGGAAATCCATGCGATTTCGAATGTCATATGCCTAAGAACCTAGTTACAGAATGTAATATTTGGGTAGGTCTTGGGTAGACAAATTTCCTATGTTTACATTTGCTGCAAAAGGATTACCTAGCCAGGCGGCTTCTAGAGGGTAAAAATCATTTAACGTAAGGTCACTCTCATTAGGGTGTCTGAAGCCACACTGAAAAGTGTCAGCATGAAACAGGCTGATTTAGGGGAAAATGTGGCACATTTTTGGGGGGAAGTTCAGGCTACTAGAAAAATGTGATCTGAATTGATTATTAACTTGTGTTTGGCATGTATGGAAAGAGAAAATTCAGGGGCTTCTTTTGACAATAAGGACAAGTATATATGATCATTTTAAATAAGGATTTAGAGATTAATTGCAAACCCTTATTTTTGTGTGTGTTGAGATTGCCATTTCTCCATGCGTTTTCTATGGGAAAATGAAATTTTTGTTTTGCACAATTTTTTTCACTTTGTCGCAATTTTTCATTGTGATCTGGTTTCCAAAACTTTATAAAAATCATACCATCAGATAGAGCATAAAAAATTCTATTGGACTATTTATGGACAAGTTTTTGGCATTAATAATAAATTTATAACAGCTCTCGGAAGCTAAAAATTTGGATTTGTGTATGTCCATTTCTTAACTACACAGTCTATGACTATGGCAGAGAAATGCTGAAAATTGACCTAATTTCATTCTTCTTTTTTGCAGCCAATAATTGGACTTTTTTCAAAAATGTTACATTTCTGTCAGTCTGAAGGTAATTTCTCTTCAAATTCACAAAGAAGATGTGATATTTTCTTGAATTTGAAATAAGAAAAATAATTTTTTTCTCCAGACACCCTACTCTCATGGAGCCAGGCCTTCTCTATCCCCATAGACCCACACAAAAAAAAGTGACAATGGAAGCCAAAACCTGAAGCTTTCACCCCCGAGATTTCTACTTTCCTTCTAAAAGATCTAGCTCTAAATCATGTACATGGGATAAAACTTCATTTCCGACATTTCTACGCTCTCGTTGTTATTTTTAAAACAAGAATTCATCAAAAAAATGAAAAAATATTGTGAAAAGACGGAAGAGACTTGCCCGATGTTTACGCCTCCATCTTGTTTCTTATTATTGTACTTCCCCAACGTTACGCGACGCTCGCGTTGGTAAATGATTTTTACTCTCTAGAAGCCGCCTGGCTAGGATTACCTTGGCGGCAAATAAAAATGTGATAAGGAGATTCCTCATGAAAAATTACCCCTTTTCACCGTCTACTTTAAAAATTCACCGTCTAGGCCTACTTAAAAAATTCACCGTCTACTTTTGTTTTGATAAGGATTTTTGTTGTCAATCACACACAAAACAAATGGGCTTCTGACCTCAGTGAGACAAAATTTTGGGTGGAAAAAATCATGCTTTTGTTGGTGTTTCTTTTGTCCTTTTGCAAAGCAAGTCTCCAATGTGGGAGATTGTCTCCCCTATTGGAGAAAGTCTCCCATATTGGCCGTGCGCCTCTACTGGTAGTGAAGTGGAGTGGAGCCTGCACGAACTTTGCCCGAGGTACGTTAGGCCTAAAGTTAGGGTGCCCGGACACTTTATTTTTTGAAGCCTTCTTTTTTGTCTTTAGATTAGAGTCTACACCAAAAATATGAATTCAATAGTTTTAATCATCTATTTTGTTCTCTATATAATATTTCCTATAATTTTGTACTAAAAATTGATGAAATTTCGCTCGTAAATTTTTTTCTAATGACTTTCTAACGTTAAATTCCCATTGATCGTCCAGACACACATCTGCGCACTTCCTGCCTGGTTGGCTCCCACTGTAGGGTGTTGGGCAGTATACCCAAAGAAGAAGAAGGGAACGGCTGTATTTCGGCTCTGATTTTGACATTTTTATCGTCCCTATGACGTGTCGAGTCACTAAAATAGAGGCGCTGGTGCCTGGTCAGAAAATTGGTATCGTCTCGGTTTACAGGGACTGTCTCAATTTTCAAAGATTTCTCTACACAAGAAATCTAACATTTATTAGTAGCAAGTTAGGTCAGAAAGTTCATTCTCTTGTCAAGTGCTGACTCAAGTACATGTACCAATCAAGTGCGCTAGTCATGACTCGATGTAAACATTAGTTTTCATAACAAGATTAATGGAAGACGGCAAGTTGTGAAAAATAGACAGTGAAGGGGGGATTGAGGTCACTGAATCTATTTTTAGCACTCTCTATCCCCGTAGAGTAAGTCCCCAAATATTGGATGGTTCCAAATATCTGACTAAAATGAATTTAACTCCCCACAACGACTTGCATGCATGTGTTGCATGAAGATCTGCTATTGAACGGCACACACAGCTTCAGGTTGCTGCTAAAAAAAAATATTCCAGGGGTTAAATCCAGGGGTAAAATCCATGATTTTGACTTCCAAAAATTTGTATGACCCTCGCTAATTATGGACTCCAATTGTCCAAAAGATCAATGACCAAAAAAAAAATCTTGCAAGAGGGAAGTGATTTCCACCAGAAATATCGCCACCGAGATCGTACATGTTCGATCTATCGCAAAAAAATCTGCAATGGTCCCCGCAATTTTTAGATCAAAAGTTTCACCTACATTACAAAATCTTGAAATAATAAGTTAAACACATTACCTGAAAGAATTATTTTTTTTTTTTACAATACCAAAATCATGAAATTTATGACCAAATTAAAAGAGGTGTTTTGGTCTGCGTTAAAGCTCAGTAAATATGCAAAACCTTTCTAGTCATGAATATCACTTGGATGAAAGAAGCCACTTTTTTGGGACATGCCTACTGACTGCTGTAGTTGAGTCGTCGTCAAGAAAAATAACTTGTTGAAATTAAATAAAGAATAATTGAGTTTGTGTAAGTGTGCATGTTCAACTTTATAGGGTCAAAAAGCACTGCTGATATAAGATCACTAGATTCTACATTCATTTTTTCAGGAACTACAATTTTAAGAGGATGTTTGAAATTTGTAAACTTAACTAAGATTAAATCTTGATTCTGTTAATCATTCTTTTGTCTCTGATGAGCAATGATGATCAATAGTGTTGACTGTTTCTTTTTTAAATAGAAATAAGCCTTCTTTAATGAGCTATAATTTCTGGGCTTTTTCAGTGGAGCTGTTGCGTGTTCTGTGCTTCATTAAGGAATAAATTTTCCCATTCTCTCCTGGGTTGAGTGTTGCACTGCATTCACAATATGGATGGAAGTCTTGCTGAAGGAAATGAATGGCTGAAGTACTGGCGAATAGAACCTATGACCCTCTTCAACTAGTGTTAATTTTCAAAAATCATTTTATGCCGTTGGGATTCTGAAGGCAAAGTGGAGTTTTTCTGGAGTGTTAAAGTCTGGATTGAGTGGATACGCTTGTACTGCGGACCGATATTTCACCCCCTTTCAAACTGGCAATCTCCGCAGCGGTGTATCTGCAGTCGTTTCCGTGGTTTCCAAGCGAGTTTGCGCCATGTGTGTGGTGCGCGGAATCTCCCCCATGCGGAAATGAGTGAAGTTACGCGTGAGATAGGCGATACCGCACTTCCGGTGGCGGACTAACTCCGTTTGTAACCCACTTCGAAAGGTGGGTTGAGTACTCCGCTTTGAATCCGGATAAAAATAATCCTAGAATTTTCATATTGCCCCCCAAAGTAGAATAACTCCTGGAATTTGGAGTAACTCCACTTTGGCTGTTGGTTTGAAAGTTGTATCAGAAATTTAAAATTTTTATCTGGATAGATGATTTGATGAAAGATTACAAAAACATTCTCCTGCAAAAGTACTTATAGGTGTAAATGACAAGTTTTTTATGTTAAGCAAATAAAAATTCCTTCTCACACTGATATCTCTTGGCTCATTTTGCATTTTATTTTGTTTTTTGTTCTGTTTTACAGCCGAAAGCAAAGAAAGTCAAGGGGAAGAAGGTGGCACCCACCCCCTATGCTGCCAAGAAGGCAGTCCCAAAGAAGGTGGTCAACCCTCTTTTTGAGAAGAGAACAAGGAACTTTGGAATCGGTAAGAATTTTAGAAAGAATCAGACTTGGAATAATCACCTGATATTAATAACCATTTCATTGCAAATGAAGAAAGCATTGATCACATTTTTAGAAAATGCTGTGGTTTGTTGTCGTATCTTATTCCCAGTAAAGTTACAAGTGTTGCAACTTCAAACATTGGTAATGGTGACCTACCACCCCCAAAACCACCAATAAGTCACCAGGTGGCTCTGTCAATAGCCAAAATAGTAATTTAGTCTCCAAAATCCAAAAATTGAAAAAAAAAGCTTATCTGAAAGAGCAATTCTTCTTCTTCATAACTGTGAAAATTTGAAGTTGTGAAGTTGAAGAAAAAAATAGATACAAGAGTTTCTTGGACACTATTTTTTCAGACTGCTTAGAAGTTTCACTGAGATTACACAGTATGCACATCTCATGCTTAAGTGAATCCCAAACTTCAGACCTTGTTTTCTTATTTTTTAAGCTCTTGCTGAATTTCCTCTGCATTCAGTCAAGTACTTGTAATGGTTATTGGTCAATTTTAACATATATATATATCATTTTGAAGCTAAGGAAATAAATTTTCAAGCTCAATAAAAACCTCGATATTCATTTTGGTCAACTTATTGTTGGTTTTGGGGTGGCAGGTCACGATCTCCCTTTTAAGAGTGATTATTTAATTGCTTCCTGGAGGATGATTGCTCTTATTGCTCTACTGTGATGTACCATTAGAATTTCTTCACCTGATCATATTTATGAAGAGTTGAACAGAGCTTTTTAAAACTGAGTAGAGCATTAGAAACATTATTTCCATCATTTGATAGTCATAGGGTATTGATTACTGGAGTCAAGTTGATGAAGGGCGGGTGAAACCTTATGTTATTAAGGGTATTGTGACATTGACGCAGTGGCTCTGCTTCGTGCAGCTGCACTCCATTCCATGAAAATAATGTATTATCGTGAAAAATTTTGACAAGATCTTGTTCACTACTTAGCATGAGCCTGAGGTAGTTGAAATGTTGATTGGTTTGTGTGTTTTGAAGATTAGATGTTCAAGCTATAGTCCAGTTTCATCTTGTCTTGTCTGCATATATGACAAAGAAGCACTCCATTTATTTGGAAGAAAAAAAAGGAGGAAAAAGGGATTAACCTTAAAGCCCCTTTCACAATTGGTGGTGCGACTGCTTACAACTGTTGCCATTGTGTGTAATATATATTGTGACCAAGTGATTGCAAACGGTCGCATGAGCAATTGTGAAAGCCCCTTTAGTCACCCACTGGCACAAAAAAAATGTGTACAATGTTGATGGATGTAGTTAAAATTTGCCAGGTATATTTCAGTTTTTGCTAATCAGTTTGAAAAATGCTAATCCTATACAATTTGTATATAAATATCTTTATATTTATAATCCATTATTGGTGATAGCCGCTATTCATTGTTTGTTGAGTAGAACTTGCTGATTCAACACAGCCATATCTCTTATTACCTGTACACTCCTCCCTTCTATTTCATCTCCCAGGTAATGAGATCCAGCCTAAGAGGGACCTATCTCGCTTTGTGCTCTGGCCCAAGTATGTTCGTCTCCAGCGACAGAAGGCTGTCCTTTACCAGCGCCTGAAGGTTCCTCCTTCCATCAACCAGTTCACCCAGGCTCTGGATAGGCAGACAGGTAATACTGGGCTTTGATTTGATTAATCCAAGGCCACCAAGTCTATGGTGCGGATGCCTTGTTGACTGGCCTCGGCACCCTTCTCTCTGACCTTGAAAAATTTTGGTGCCCTTTTTAACCCCCCCCCCCCCCCATTTTGCTGTATGTGCCGTATGTGAACATGGCGTTGTGCTATAACTACTGAAATTCGGGGTCTGGGTGTAATATCCTTTTCAGTCTTCAATCTCTGCTTGTTGATGACAACATTCTTTCTGACTCGGTAGAGTTCATAACTAGAATGCAAAATTAATTGCTATAAATTGAGCAAGATAACCATGGAATAAAAGAATATACATATGTTCATAGTAGATTGAGACAACCCTCCATAGCTTTTTTGTTCAACTTAACCGAGTAAAACTTGGTAATAACGCAGTATTCTTTTATTTTTAGTAAGTTTGATCAAGTCAATGATGCTTTTACTTGAGTATTTGCTATATGAGAAAGTGATTATACTTTTAACACCCTCTGAGACTTGACTAAACATTATTTTTTCTTTTTAAATTTGAGTGTTGTATTGATTTCATGATCAAAACTCGACTCATGAATGAAAATCTTCTTGTTTGTGTACATGTCCTAGGTATTTTTGGGATTCTTATATAAGGGGATAATAAAGCCTGCTTTGATGATTTAAACAAGTTTTTGTTGCTCTGTCTTGACCAATGCATTCTAGCCACCCAGCTGTTCCGTCTGATGCACAAGTACCGCCCTGAGACCAAGCAGGAGAAGAAGGCCAGGCTTCGGGCCCGCGCCGAGGATCGCGTCAAGGGACGTGAAGAGGTTCCCACAAAGCGTGAAGCCCGCATCATGTCCGGCGTCAACACCGTCACCCGTCTCATCGAGTCCAAGAAGGCTCAGCTTGTTGCCATTGCTCATGACGTTGAACCTATTGAGGTAACCCGACACATTTTCGACACTTTTCTTGCTCCCTCTTAATGCAATAGCTTGGTGCATTTTAAATGGCGGTTTGGTAAAAAAGTAATGGAAATTCTTGATTTCACTGGGCACTTGCTTCAAAAAAATTCTTCCATTTTCCATGTCTACAGCATGCATAGTGCAATGGAAGTGTTTTGTAGCTCCACAATATACGTGGATGTTGTAAGCTACATGAAGAGTAAGATATATAAAACATGTTACTTTTAAGTTAGTTCATGACCTTTTTTTGAGATTTTGCAAATTCACAATACTCTTTCTGCAATGATGTGAGAATTTCTTCACCTGATATTATTCATGAAGATAACACAATCGAGCTTTTTAAAACTGAGCAGAAGGAGAAAAAGAGAAACCACTTCTTAATTCTAGAAAATGTAATGTCTTTTGCTTTTTGTTTCCGCAATGAAATATCCTCATGCATTACTTGAATGTGTGAAGCCAGGTGTATGTGTGCATGGACAATCTGGGACATGAGCCTCGAGGCATTGCTGTTTGACAAGATATTTGACACTCTAGAGGGAAAAACTTTGTCAAAATAGTTTCCACCTGGCATTGATGGGGAAGGTATGATAACCATCAACGACGGGATCACCTGTCAAGAAAAATAACATGTATCAGCAATTATCATTTTTAACTGTAACATTGCCATGTTTCCCTGCATCCCAGATCGTGATGTTCCTTCCTGCCCTCTGCCGCAAGATGGGCGTTCCCTATTGCATCGTGAAGGGAAAGTCTCGCCTCGGTCAGGTGGTCCATCGCCGTAATGCTGCTTGCCTTGCGTTCACCCAGGTCAACCCAGAGGACAAGAGCGCCCTCTCCAAGCTGGTAGACACAGTCAAGACCAACTACAACGACAGGCACGATGAGGTGAGTTTAATGTCACCCATGTGTAGGTGTGTAATGAAAACGCCTTCACTAGTAAGTCCTAAGCCGCAAGTTAAACTTGAGCTATCAACTTCATGACATGTTGGCTTGCAGACTTTCAAGTGATGTTCTAGCCTTAGTTGATAAGTGTTTGATATTTTAGTGTACATGTACAACATGTTGATTATGACAATTTTCAGCATCCGTATGGCAGTATTTATGTGAAAGGAAGATTCGAAAGTGCTTGGTAGATCTGTAAAGACTAGCTCTCCCACTAGCAAGCTATGGTATCACTGTATTCACAGAGTTCTTGTACATCCTTTTTTAAAGATGTCTCATATACAATTGAGTCTTCTTTTGTTGTATCTCTTGGGATGCCTGAAATCTCTGCGAGTTAGGTAAAATTTGACGTAAAAATGAATGAAACGTGCATTGTACATGTATATCTAGTCTGAAAAAGTGCTAGACCTGGGCCATTTTCTGACTTGTAGTTAAGTCATGAAGACAGAAGTCAGTGGCTTTTAATTTTGCTACTTGCACTTGTGAAACAAAGTCCTCTGCAAAAGCAATTTATGATAATGATAGACCATCAGTTATAGAGATCCAACCTTGGTATTGGTTTACTTTAAAAAGTTATTAGTTTTATAACAAATTTGGTCGTGTGAGTGCGTTATAAAGAATTGGAATAAAAGTTCCTTGAATGGAGAGACTTTTTCATCAGCATTTGCTACAAATTTTTATAATGGTAGGAAATACCTAGTTTTATCATACACATAACAATATCATGTTAAAATGGCAATCTTGAGGTTTTCCTATCCATCAACTTTGACTTTGAGTAGCTGGAATGAAAAGATTTAAGGTTAAAATAGAATTTAAAAAAAGACAATTTCAGTTTGCAAGGATTAATATGTTTCTATTCAATCCCCCCTTCTCAATTGACGTGTAGTTAATTTGTGGAGCCAGACGAATGGCCTTTGTAATCAAGGTTGCAATGGTATTTTGAATCTTATTGGTGTACCCTCTGCAGTGATGTAAGAATTTCTTCACCTGATATCAGAAGCTGAAGATACACAATCGAGCTTTTTAAAACTGAGCAGAGAGGAAGTCATTCATGATGGAATAAGGGAGAGCATTGTTTGGAAATTGTATTGACAAAAACAAACCCAAGGGCCCGTATTCTGAAGTCGGGTTTAATTTACACTCTGGTTTTAAGTTCTGGTTTAACTATGGAAAGCCAGTTACATAAAATCTCTAACAGTACAGGTTCAATATATCAGCTTATTTGACTTCCAAAACATGAACTTTCCGGAAAGGATAAGTATGACAGTTGTCTTCACCATTAAAGAATTAGTAAAGAGCACAGTATTAATGAGAAGCATTTGCAGTAAACAAAATTTTGAAACCTTTGGCTTCCCATAATTTTAGCACAGAGTTAGACCATGGTCTAAGTTAAGCCCGACTTCAGAACATGGGCCAAGGTGTGCTGATTCCTCTGGGGGGCATTTCATGAAAGGTGTAAGCACTGACTAAATTGCTAGCTCTGGCAATTTCAGTGAAATCCTTGGTGTTGGTTGGCTGAGAGGCACTGGCATCTGACTATTACTAGGGTTACTCTCAGAGAAAGTCACTTGTCAGTGCTTGCAACTTTATGAAACGGTGTTTCATGAAAGTTGTCATCACTCACTAAACAATTTGAGTGAAATCCTAGGTTTTGATTGGCTGAGAGACACTGGCATCTGACTTTTACTATGGTAACTGTCAGAGAAAGTCAACTTGTCAGTGCTTACAACTTTATGAAACGGTCCCCTGTTGTCTGGTATATTGTCAGAGCTTCCAAACCACCCTTGGTTTTGATTTGCTGCAAATTAAAGCAAAGGGGTCTGAGTGTTATTAAGGCATTTGTGGGAAAATGACGACTTGTCAGTGCTTAAACTTTATGAGTTTTTTTTTGGTATTAAGATGAATATCATTTGATTTTCAGACCATGTGGGTTGTGAATTCATTTTTATTGCAATGTGTTCCAATTTCCTTCTATTTATTTTCCTTACTTCCCATTGTAGATCCGTCGTCACTGGGGCGGTGGACAGGTCGGCAGCAAGAGCCAGGCCCGCATCGACAAGCTAGAGAAGGCCAAGTCTAAGGAACTGGAGGCTAGAGCATAAGAACCATTCCTAGAGCATAACTTACAGACTGACAAAATGTGGTTCACCCCTTACCATAGGGAAAACTCAGTAAAAAACACACACATCCCTATTGTTTTTGGAAGGCAAGCAATACATTCAGGCTATATCAACTTCCTTTTGATGAACATAATCAGATCAGTTTACAGGCAATTTTCTTCGATGGACTCATTGAGTGAAGGGCACCTTCGAAATATCTTCTCCATTTTCTTGACTGGAAGCATGATACAGTACATCTCTGCTATGTAATAAGCATGGAATAAATGACCATAGCATACACAAGTCAGAATAGAGTTTGGAATTTTTGTTTTGTCAGAATATGTTATCCACTGTGTGTGTGTGTGTATGTGTATGTTGTTGAGTGGTGATTGTGAAAATATGCCTGGACCAACTGGGATGCTTCCATATATTGCTGTAGCAGCTGTATACAGGCATGACAGAAAAGTTTATATATTACCTTTTGCATGTCTTTGTGCAACATGTCTTCTGTTTCGGGTATAAAATTCTTTAAAGGGGAATGAAACCCTTGGAAGAAGTGGACTTTTGTGGAAAGAGAAATATCGAAGAATAAGATCAAGGAAAGTTTGAGAAAAATCGGACAAATAATGAGAAAGTTATGAGCAATTGAATATTGCGATCACTAATGTTATGGAGATCCTCCTATTGGCAATGTGACAGATATGTGTGATGTCACATGTAAACAACTTTCCCTTTGATGTACTGTAAAATGCTCCCAAAATGTCTCTTTTTGTTCTTTCTTATGGTGATACAAACTCTTTATCCATAATATATTCTTTGAAAATTTGTATTTCAAGCCCTCGTATAGAAATGATTAATGATCTACTGATAGATGTGATAAAAGAGGCATTTTAAGTGAAATATATACAAAAGCAATAGGAAAGTTGTTCACATGTGATATCACACATCTTTGTTGCATTGCCAGTGGGAGGATCTACATTACAATAATGATCTAAACTTTAAATGCTCATAACTTATATCATTCATTCAATTTTTCTCAAACTTTCGTTGATCTGTTTCTTGATTTATCTGTTTTCACAAAAGCTATCTTGTTCCAAAGGTTGAATTTTCCTTTAAAGAAAATTTTTATACTGTAAGTAGGACAAAACTGTAACCAATGGGAAAGAAGTCTGTTTGAGAGGGGATTCTGAATGGGTCAATTGCCAATTTGTCTACTGCCATCTCATCCACTCACCTCATGGTTTACCTTCATTTAGTCTAATGCCATACCATACATCAACATTTGGTCCAATTATCACTTTCTAATCACCAATTTGTGTATGACCATCTAGTCTCATAACCTGTTAGTCTAATATCCATTTTATTTTCATTCATTTGACCCATTTAACATTCGAGTCCATGTATACCAAATGGTATAGGGTCTAAATGACTATGGGAACAACTGGTTATTAGATGAAATGGTGAGTGGACGAAATGGCAATTAGACCAAGTAGATAGGACGAGTCGGCATTAGACCAATTGAAAATAAACCTTCCGAATGTGGTCATTTGTACAGCAAGCTAGTTGAGTCAGTGCCCGAGGTCTCGACCCCTTGCATTGATTTGAGAGGAAATTGGGCTTAATTTCGTCTAAGATGGAGGGTTAGGGTAAAGGATGCAATGGGGTTTTATGTTAGGTTTAGTGTTGGGTATTGCATGAAACCCAGGGTAGAAGTTGGTCATTCGATTAGTGGGTGGAATTTAGAGCAGAGCAATTTTCATCGGAGCAACTGTCTGGGAACCTCTTGGGGCATTCATTGTTAATACCAGTGTATGGCAACTGTTATGGGACTAACTTGAAAAACACCGAAGGAAATCGGATTGATTATGATGATGATTGATTATTATAATGATTGGTTGATTATGACAATAATGGTTTAAATATTATCATGGTGATAATTAAAATGATGATCATGTTTATGAAAATGGTGGTGATGATGATCAAAGTAATAGAGAGAGAACAAGTGAAAGTTTTGATGAGAGAGGGAAGGAGAAATGCTGCTGCTTTGTAGGCCTAGGGCACCTTGCTTTCTGGTGATAGGGATAAAGTTTAGAAAGTCAACAAGATGCAAAAATGAATGACCTCGTGGACCTAAGGGCATTAATTGCTACTGGGGCTAGCTTCAATTAAATTTATTGATATATTAGGCATAAATTCAGCTTGTAATAAAGAAAAACTAAACCATTTCAACATTTTGATAGGCAATAGGTAGGGTGAGTGAAGAGAGAAGTACTATTTAGTTCTTAATAAACCGTTTGTACAGCCATGGACCGTGGTACGGCTCAGGCGCGGATCCAAAGGGGGGGGGGGGGGGGGAGGCGAGCCGGCCCCCCTATTATTTGGCTACCAAAAAAAGGTGTCCTTTTTAAGTTGAGAGAAATGCACAAAAAAAGAGAAGTCAGAAGGTGGTATTATACCCATGTTTTATTTACGGCCTCGTTCAGGCCGGCCCGACCACCATAGGCAGGGGCAGATCCAGCTTTCGCCAATAGGAGGGGGGCCGAAAAATATTTTCACCGACATTTTTCTCGATTGGCTGCTATAATCTGATTTCTTGTTGGTTTTTCAGGGGGTAGTCGTAACTGAAGCTTTAAGTATATGTAAGTTTTTATTATAAACAAGATAAGGTGTCTCATGTGGTCTTAATATATAATGCGAGCGCGAAGCGCGAGCTAAAATTCTTTGATATTTTATGTCCTTATAGAATTGAAGATACTGAGCAGTTTTTATAATCATGAACAAAGATAAGTATCCAACTAAACAATGCGAGCGCGAAGCGCGAGCCGAAATATTATTATAGTAACGTGAAAAGGGACACAATTAGCACTGTTTTTTAGTGATTAATGAAGAGAATACAAGTAACACCAATTAAATAATTAGAGTGCAAAGCGCGAGCTCAAAATTGTTTATATTCCGACCTGAAAACTGGACAGTCGAAGCGCATTTTTATTTAAATAAAGCACAAGCTGTGTGTCTCAAACAATTGAATGCGAGCGCACTGACATGATAAAGAAGCATTTTGACAAATTTTTGAAAGAATTTCCAAAGAGGTTAAGTATCTCACAAATCAAACAATGCGAGCGCGAGCTGAAAATTTTGATATAACAATTTGTGTAAATCAAACAAAATAATGAAAGCTTGATGTGCGAGCTAAAATATTGTTTGCAAATTGATTTCAGAACTGGATATATTAAGTGTCATTTAATCCTCTTGAATGGGATTCATTACACAGGCAATGCGAGCGTGAAGCGCGAGCGAAAATTTTTATATAAAGTCTATTTTCCAATTCTTCCCCGCACCTTTTTCTTGTTTCCTTTCGGGGTCGGGCAGTCCGTTACGAGGCTGTAAATTAAACATCATGGGTATAATACCTCTTTCTTACTTTTATTTCTGTTTTTCGTAGTTTGTATCTAGTTAAAGAGTACACTTTTTCTGCAGGTTGTCAAAAAATAGGGGGGGGGGGGGGCCGGGGCCGGCTCGGCCCCCTCCTGGATCCGCGCCTGATAGGCCTACTTTTCGGAATGGAATATCTCGCGCTTATGATTGACTGTTTAATTGCATTTATTCTTTTTCATTCCAAACTTCAACAAAAGTGACAATGTAAGGCAAAACACAAAAAATATAACATACAGAAATGAAAAAAAGGAACCCACTGGCAAGCAAAGCTTGTTAGTATGGGTCCCCTGCAATAAATAGTTAATTAAGGTATATCTTTCATCAATGAAATACGAATCGTAAATTAGAAAGGTTTGTACAATGAAAAAAGAATACGAATTGGGTCAAGCTTTTTATGCCTACTCACTTCAAGCTTTTTATGTCTACTCACTATGTGACAATTAACAACAAAATATATTATATCATATCCCTGGTGTAGGTCCATGATAAAACGAACCTGAGTTTAGGAGTGTGTGAACAGACAATCACTCGGACAAGACAGGACGAAGACTTAAAAAGAAAAAGAAAAATAAGACACACAAAACAAAACAGAACAGGACAAGAAGCCTCCCCCCAAAAAGAAACAAAACACACTACAGACAAAGATCAGAAAAGCAATAGAACTAGACATTTAGGTGATAGGAAGAGAAAAAAAAATGAAATGTGAGAGGAGAGGAGAGGGGAAAGAGAAGAAGGAAGAAAGTAAGAATGGTAGAAGTACAAAGAGGTGGTAGCTGCTTAGAAACGTTGGAGTTCTGGGGTTTCCAAGGATAAGACTTAAACCCTCTACTGAAACTTAAATGTGTTGGTTTGTTACGTAATGATTATACAAGGGAGTCCCAAAGTTTGATACCTGTAAAATAATTTTTTTTTATTCAGAAGGATGGTTCTAGCTCTTGGTGGATGAAAAAGCCCGGCGGACCTAGTAGGATAATGATGAATATCGACATTTTTAGTAAGCATGGAATAAAAAATATTTGGAATTCATTGTTATCTAAACCATACATGAGTTTGAGTCACCAATCTTCAAGATATTATATTTATAGAAAAGTTCGTCAGTATGTGAACGAAAATCTGCATGACAAATAATGCGAATAGCCTTTTTCTGTAAAAGTAAAATTCTGTTCAGGAGGCAAGTCAGCACAATTCCCCCATGCTATTAGATCGTAGTTTAAATGAGGCAGGATCAAAGTTGATTACAAATTAAATAATATATGAGTTGGGAAGAAAAAATTAACTTTGTTTATGATACCAATATTTCTCGAAATGATTTTACAAATGTGATCTACGTGTTCTTTCCAGGAAAGATTATTTACAATACCCCAAGAAATTTAGAACTGCCAATTCTTTGTAAATTAGTATTTTCGAAAATGATATTACCTGGAAGTTTATCTCGATATCACTAAAGAGCATATAATTTGTTTTTTGGAGATTCAGTGATAGTTTATTGGCTTTGATCCATTCAGAAACATGTCCCAGTCCTAAATAAAAAAAAATAATATCAGCTTGCGCTTCGCGCTTGCATCATTTCTTAAGTGCGATCCTCATCCACTTCAAAATTGTCCTACATAGTGCTTGCAATAGTGCTTAATGTGATCCCTATTGAGATCAGAATATCAAATATTTTCACCTTGCGCTTTATACTCACATTATTGATTTTGATGATAAAAAAAAAATCAAAATGTACAGACTCTGGCCTAAATCTAAAACACACACACGCATATTTATTGAGATACACAGCTGGTTCATTATTATTTAAAACGTGCTTAAGCTTTCTAGTTTGAGATATCAAATTTGTTTTGCTCGCGCTTCGCGCTCGCATTATTAAAGTAGGAAGACCAATCACCCATCAATTTCATGATTTACAAAACATGAATAGAGTGTCCCGTGTTTAGGTCTGAATCTCAATTTCTTTCCGGTCGCGCTTCGCGCTCGCATTAATTGTTTAGTTATATACTTATCCAGTTCAAAATTACAAAAAGTGCTTAGAATGTAATTTTTTAGGTCGGAATGTAGAAAAATATCAGTTCGCACCTTGCGCTCGCATTATTAAATTGTTGAAATATGTATTGTCTTTATATGGCTAACTGCAAAGAGTCCATAACAGACACCCATTACGTATTTTAACAGTTTCTTGACGAGGAATACATTCATGACACTACTTGTCATATTTAACGAATTTATTCATTATAATTAGCATAATTATGCAATGTATACATAATTCTTTGTCACTGTATTACATAGAACACCCGAAAATATGAATAATACAGCTCTTGTAAGGTTTTCTATGACAAGGATTTCATTTATGATAACTAGTTTTCCTCTCTAACGAATTAATTTGTTGCAATTAGCATAACATAATGAGCTAATTAACATAAAAGGCCTACGTGCAATCCATATATAGATTTCTTTGCCACTGTATTGTCTAAAAAGCTTGAAAACAAGAATGATACAGCTCTTCTACGATTTTCTATAAAATGCAATCATTCACTTAGGAAACTTTAATGAATAAGCATAATCAGCATTATTAGCTAATTAATATGAAAGTATAAAAGTGCCACCCAGAAGTTCATAATCATCTCGTCATGTCTACATCTCTTAGGGAAAAGGATAAGATGAGGATACAATATTCTAACGCTATATATTTATATATGGCGAGAATTTCGCATACGGCACTCGTCTTCCTTTTTGACAAATTCTATCATCACTATTAACATAATTAGCGTAATGTGATACTAGTAATATATATATATATATATTTTTATATACATATATATATTTATATATATATATACATATATATATATATATATATATATATATATATATATATATATATATATATATATGTAAAGTTATACATGTACAACAGCTTTGGCAACTCTTTTTTTATTTATATTGTACAGAAATGGATGAAGAGAACAATGGTAGGCGTAGCTTAATATATATATATATATATATATATATATATATATATATATATATATATATATTTGAGATCAATTGTATGGAGAGGGCCGTAGCAAGGTCAATACCCGTCTTCTTCAAGCTTTCGGGCACATGCCCTTCATCAGGATCTAAACCAATATATAAAATACAAAATATAGGCCTACTAATAACAATGGTAAATACAATGCAATACAATATATAATTATAGTCCAAAAATAATAATCAATTATACATGCAAGGTAATGGTAAGTCAATATGTACGAAGTAGAGAATATATAGTTACCGTAGGGTCCGTAAGTGTAGTGTGTTGTTGAGAGTAAAGTTAAGTGTGAAGTGAGGTCATGTGTGTAGGGGTGAGGTCATTAGAGGGTGACGGGGGTCGTTTATTGGTCGGCGTTTATACCACGTGGTCTTAATGTTTTGAGTTTATGTATCCAATGAGATTCCCTTTTCATGATGGTGTCGTGTTTCTTGTTTTTTACTATTTCGATGGCAGTGATGTTAATGTTCTGTACTGTATGCCCGGGAATGTTGAAATGTATGGTGTATGGGAGGGTTTTGCTGTTAGGTTTATTTTTATTGTAATTGGTTACTTCTGATCTAGTGTTGTTTAGTCGTGTGTATAGTGTTGTTTCAGTCTTTCCGACGTATTGCATGTTGCATTTAGTGCATGTTAGGAGGTAGATGACCCATGAGGATTTGCAGTTTATGTAATCGCGTATGTTGAATTTTTGCCCAGTGACTGAACTTGTGAATGTCGTTGTTTCTTGGATGTGATGGTGGAGTGGTGGCTGCCGTGTAGGTCCGTGTAGCTGCCGTGTAAGTCCGTGTGGCTGCCTGGAGTATCCTTGGCAGTCCGTGTTCTTTTTTCCCATCAAATCTTTACAACGCTATTTACTTTATGAACTTTTCAGTAGTTGTTAAACAGTTGACACAAACATGCTCAATTTATTTATGATTAAATGGATGATTGAATGATTCAGGATATTTTCTTACGCTTTGGATATTGGCCCCAACCTAATATTTGTAAACTTAGTGCATGTATGAATATTTTTTTTCTCTCTTTTTTTTCTAATATTTACCCCAACTTTGTCTGTTATTATTATTTCACATTTTATTTTTTAAAAATATGTTATATGTATATAATTTATGTAATGTACCTGTTACATCGAAATTGTACATTAAGTTTCATACTACTGCCCTGCATCGACAGTTATGCGTCATGACCTGGGCCTATCTTAATTTTTATTATGTTTTCTATTGACTTTGTAAATTTCTTTCCTTTATTGTGATTTCAATAAAGTGATATCAAATCAAATCGAAATTAAATTTGTCGTTCAAGATTTAAAGTACTTAACAACTACTTTTAAAACAGTAAACTGTGTTGTATAAAAAAGCAGCGTTTTTACTGGTTAAGGAAGTTTTGAGTTTTGATATATTTTTTAAAAACAACATAATATAATGTTGCGACAAGGATGAGAAAAAAATAAATAAATAGATAAATAAATAAATAAAAAATTTAATAAATATCAGCTCATTATTATGAACAGATTTTCATTTGCCGTGCTGGTCAATATAGCTGCCGTGTTGGTCCTTGAGCTGACGTGTTGGTCCGTGTAGCTGACGTGTTGGTCCGTGTAGCTGACGTGATGGTCCGTGTTGCTGACGCGTTGGTCCGTGTTGGTCCTTGTAGCTGACGTGTTGGTCCGTGCTGCTGACGTGTTGGTCCGTGTAGCTGACGTGATGGTCCGTGTTGCTGACGTGTTGGTCCGTGTTGCTGACGTGTTGGTCCGTGTAGCCCCGGGGGGGGCACTCAGTATATAATGCATAGTGGGTATGTGCCGCGGAGGGGACCCCCATTTTTACACTCAAATTTCCGTTCCAAGGCATAGCATTTTTGTCTTTTTGAGAAAAAGAACAAAGAAAGCCGCTCCAATTAGGCATAGCATTTCCTTCCTATCGAGAAAAAAGAAGAAAGAAATCCGTTCCAAAGCTTCGCATATTTTTCGTTACGCCGTTCCGGTCGCATTGATTTGCTACAAGGAGCTGCAATTTGGTGAAAAGCGGCCGTAGAGCGCTTTTCGACCATCGCCTAAGCGAGAGCGCACCCGGCGGAGGCCGCGCTAGCTGCGTCATGCACGATTGCCCCGTTCCATAGGGATGCATACGCACTCACAGAGAAACGGAGATCCGTTCCGAGGACCCCCCTTTTCACAAACATTTGTAGTTCCGAAGCCCGTTCCGAGGACCCTCCTTTTTACAATAAGCCCGCTCCAAGGCCCCCGTTTTTTGCCTCGCCCGCGGCACACCCATACCACTTTTTTGGTCGAGTGCCCCCCCCCGGGCGTGTAGCTGACGTGTAGGTCCGTGTTGCTGACGTGTCGGTCCGTGTTGACGACGTGCTCTGCCGGCATGGTCCGTGTAGATCCGTGTGAAGCTGCCGTGTTGATGCCGTGTTTACAGTCATCCGGGGCAAAGCTATCCCGGACCTCCCCGGATCATGCCGGCATTGCCGTGTTGATCCGGGATGATCCGTGTCTATATGTGACTGGGGCTTAAGTGCGAGATGAAACAAAATTAGGGACAGTTTAATTATTAAATTAATATCTTATTCATTAATGCCTAATAAGGGAGCGAAATCTGATGATATTATGGCCTGAAAACTGGACATTTCAAGCACTTTTATAATTATAAATAGGATGCATCAAGTTAACATATTTTAACCATTAATGCGAGCGCAGATCGCGAGGAAATGTTTTTGATAAACTGTCATGAAAAGGGGATTTTAAGTAGTTTGTTGTACAGTGCGTCCTACAAAAAACGAAACCGAGATTTATTGATGATTTATCATAACTTAATCACAAATAAAGCTGAGAATATCCTCTTTCATCTGAAATTACTTAGATTATTTCTTATTCACGCATGAGTGAGCAAAAACAATTTGAAGAGGGGATACCAAAAAGTCATTTGGCGGGCTGTATCTGGGTTTCAAAAATAAAATCAAATTTTTAAAAAGTTCAATATCTGCTCTTTGATTTGATACCTCAATTACAGAAAATGGTCAAGAAATAACAAAGTTCTGGTTATTTGAAATAAGGCTTGAATTTCAATAATTTCATAAAATGAAGAGGTTCTACAGGCTAGCGTTCAAACTCACTTGACACTCCGTTTTGTTGACGATCAGCCATGCATTAAGTCTTTTGTTAACCATGAGATAGCTTCTGTGGGTAACCGGTGAAAACACGTTTATTTAATGAAATTATAGAAATACAAGCATTGTTTCGAGGGAACATAACTTTTTTAGTTCTTGACCATTTTTTGTGATTAAGGTATCAAATAAAAGAGCAGATATTAAAATTTTTAGGCATGTGATTTTCTTTTTGAAATTCAGATACCCCCGCCAAATGAGTTTTTGGTATCCTTTCTTCAAATTGTTTTTGCTCACTCATGCGTGAATGGGGAATAATCTAGGTAATTTCAGATGAAAGAGGAGATTCTAAGCTTTACATTGGTAAGTCATTTGTCTATTGTATTTGTGATTAAGTTATGATAAATCATCGCTTAAACTCGGTTTCGTTTTTTCTGGGACGCACTGTATAATCAATATTGAGACATACATAACTCGCCAATCAAAATGCGAGCGTGCAGCGCTAGCTGATACGTTTTGACAATCAGACCTGAAAAGGGATATTTTGGAACTTTATGGAATACACGAAAACAATAGGTACCTGATAGATCAAAATTTGTGAGCGCGCAGCACGAGCAGAACATGTTAATATTCAGACCATAAAACTGACATTTTTACAGAGCACTTTTAAAAATCAATTTGTAAATCACACAAAATAATGAAGGTTCGATTTCCGAGGTGAAATATGTTTTGTATATTGACTTCCAAACTTGATATTTAAACTCCATATTCAACAAGATATGAAAATCACCTAACAGGCAATGCGAGCGCGAAGCGCAAGCGAAAATTTTATGCAGTGACATGAAAGATTATTATTATTTTCCAAGTCTTCCCCTCAACTTATTTTATTCACTCGTCCTCCTCTTTTTTTCCCCCTCTCTTTTCCCTCCTCTTTTCCTTTTTTTTCTTTATTTTGCTCCGCCAATAGGGGGGGGGGGGGGCCGGGCCCCTCGCCCCCCCTGGATCCGCCTATGTCATATCTTTATGTTCGATGGACAATTATCGCTAAAATTTAAGTCAGTTGTATAAAACATACACTATAATAGTGCAATCGAAGCGAACGCACAGGTCTAATAACGTCATCAGGTAACGGACGAAAGTGAGGATTAGCGCATCGGCACACATGCGCATGAACAAGATTCAAGATTCTTTTATTGGTCAATGTACGCATACAAAGAAATTTGTTTTCCGATCATGACTTTAACAATAAGTATACACATTGATCAAAAGTACAACATATCATAACAATATTGAAAACTTTACACAAAACTATATTAATACGTACCCTGAAAATTCACAATACAATATTCATAGCACTAGGGAAAGCCGCTAAAGTCGCTCTATCACCAACTTTCTCTTTTTCTTGTTTGGTTTGGCTGGCAACCAGTCAAGAAATTATTATTTTTGCCACTGCTGTTTAGAGCTTCTTTTTTCTTTTAAAGGATGAATAACTTCTCAATTGTCTCCTTCATTTTTGTTCTGTCTATTTTATTTCATTTTTTTCATTTTCACCTTTTCCTTTCCCTTTCCCCCCTCTTTTCTGGTTACTTTTGTTTTGATTTCTTTCCTTTTTTCTTTTTTCCCTTTCCTTTTTTTTTTCTTTATCTTATTTTATTTTCTTATTCTTTTCTGTTCTTTATTTTCTTTTCTTGTTTCTATATTTTGTCTTATTCTTTATCCTCTTTCAGTACCTTTCCCCTGTTACATTATGCTACAGCAGAGAAAACAAAAATGAACTAGATGTGGGGCCATAGTGAAAGGGATTGAAAAGTGCAGCAAAAAAAGAGCAAATTATGATTTATTATATGAATAAAATTGATTGAAAATAAAAGAAAAGAAAAATTATAAAAAGAAAATTGTGAGCAGTTAGTATATTATGTATCGAATAAGTTCAAATTTCATTATGTATCTGAAGTACACTTTGGATCATATATCATTTTACGTGATATATATATACTTGAAAAATTGTATGATAGCATCTGGTGAAAAAAGGAAATGAAAATACCATTATTTATTTCCTTAAAATATAATATATATATATATATATATATATATATATATATATATATATATATATATATATATATATATATAAGCCTAGGTATGTATATGTACACATATAGGCCTAAGGAAAGTAATCTTATCGTATTTGGTCAAATTATAAAGAAAGCATGAAAGGAACGATCGACATTCTCTTTCACAAAAAAGGGGCGGACATAATTATGCTGTCAGAGCATTAATTGTCCTACGTCGAAACTATGTCCGAGAGATCGAGACTCCTTTGATATTGGAAGCTTCGCACTCGAATACAAAGAAATCAGTCAACCGCATCACCTATTTATTGTCTCGAGAATTTCGGTGGGGATTTTTTGTATACGTCCCCATCAGTGACTCATATCACGATCCCGATCACGATATATTGCGGTATATGATTATGGGTTGTTCCCTCATTGTTGCGTTAGCTAGTGTTATTCATAAACAACGTACTTCGTTGCTGATCTATGTATTGTACATAGACGGAACGTCGCTGCCGTTCTAACTGCACCTTCAACATGCAGTTTAGGAATGATCTTTCGGGAGAAGGAGTGGATACAGAACCCCTTCGTCTACAACCAAGTCAAGGTGTATGAGTATTATGTAGGTCCATAATGGTATGAACGCGGTTTTCATCGGAAGACGGGAGTTATTTGGGAAAAGCGTTACAACACAGGCCCTGGAAACGACACTGGTTCATACGCTGCTGTACCGTGAGCCAGGGAAGTATATCAAACAAATTTCAACAATCCGTGAATTACTACATTTACATGTTTACATGGAAATTACAAAGGGTATTAGGGTAATTGATCATGGAATAGAAGACATTAACCAGGATGAATATCAAGAAGTTATGTAAAACGAGTGAAATATAGCCTTCAGAGGGTGTTTACTTTAACCAAATGCACATATTTCAAAAATATAAGAAAGTTCGACACCATGGTTCTAATGTGGAAAAGGGAAGTCTTTGTGGTCAAACCACATTATCTAGGTGTTCCACAAGGAATGTCTAAGGCGGCCAAATATCTCGATAATATTAGAGCAAGTATGGTTGAAGAAGATACAGAGAACTGTTCTCCATTACTAACGGCTTTAAGGAATGGTCACCTTGATGAAGTACGAAACCTAGTCAGTCATGGGGCGAACGTGAATCAGGGTGATGCCCGGGATGATGCTGAAGCTAGCTGGACGCCGTTAGTGATCGCAGCAAAGACCGGCAGAGTGGAGCTGTTGAAATTTCTCATCGATCATGGGGCTGAGATTAGAAAGTCTGTTAAAGGACTGACCGCTTTACACTTTGCCGCTTTCTTTGGTCATCTTGATGCTATCAAATATCTGATTAGTCAAGGGGCCGACGTGAACGGGGAAGGTGATACTGGCGCCACTGCAATAAATACGGCTGTTATATATGGTCATCTTGATGTCATCAGATATCTTATCCATCATGGAGCGAAGGTGAACAAAGGAGACAACATTGGTGTGACTGCATTACACACTGCTGCTCATAATGGTCATCTTGATGTCACCAAATATCTGATCGGTCAAGGGGCTGACGTGAATAAAGGAAATGACAATGGTTTGACTGCATTACACGTTGCTGCGATGAATGGTCATCTTGATGTCACCAGATATTTAATCCACCAGGGGGCCAAGGTGAATAAAGGAAATAACAATGGTGTGACTGCATTACACTTTGCTGCAAGTAATGGCCATATTGATGTCACCAAATACCTGATCAGTCAAGGGGCTGAAGTGAATAAAGGAGATAACAATTGGTGGACTGCGTTGCACGTTGCTGCTGAGAATGGTCATCTTGATATCATCAAATATCTTATCAGTCAAGGAGCAGATGTGAAGAAAGGAGATAAAAATGATTGGACTGCAATTCAAATTGCT